>NW_006441955.1:702225-712565 GCF_000325575.1 Pteropus alecto | reverse complement strand
GGGGGAAGGACGGGATAGGAAAAGGGGGGGACGGGGAGAGAGGGAGGAAAGGAAGTGGAATGGGTAGTGGGGGCCAAGGGGATAGTAACCACGAGCTGGGAAACAAGAGGTGGTGACATAACTGGAAGAATGAGGGCGGAGGTGATGACGTAACTTAGAGAGGCGGAGTCTGGAGCAAGCGGGTGTAACAAAGGAGAGTCAAAGACTTGCGGCGAAATAAAAGGACGGACAGAGGCGACGATGCTACAAGTGCGAGGTAGAGGAGCCTAATGTCGCTACCTGAAGGGCGGGGGAAAGAAGCCAAAGACGTTGCAGAAGGACAGGAATAGAGAACTCAACTGAGAGAGTCGCGAAGTGGAAGGGCCAGAGAAGTTTCTCGAGGGGCGGCAGCCGGAGGCCGCTGTCACAATTCCCTCCTGGGCCTCCGGCTGGACCTTACCCACTTCTTCTTATATCGATATCTCCGCGGGACCGTCGCGAAGTCCGCACGCTTCAGCAGGTCCCGAACTCCTCTCACTACTAGCGCAGCCATACCGGCTTGCGCCTCCGGGTAATTCCGACCGGAACAACAACGCGAGACCTGCGGGTTCCCGAGAGGTGGTGCGCGCCACGCCGGACGAAAAGGGGAGGGATTTGCGGCTGACTCCTCTCTGGGCTCCGCCCATCTTTACATCTCTGCTGCAAACCCCGCCCCTTTAGAGATCTTTTGAAGGTGCTGGAAAAGAGCAACCATTCGCACAGAACGGTGGATTCGTGTGGATGCTTGGAGTTTTGGGGGAGAATCCGTAAAAGTCCCTAACCCAGTTGAAGGAATCAGGGAGAACTGGAAGCTGGCAGTTGAGTAGTGAAAGAGTTAGCTAGGCAAAAAGGGGCGGGAAAGGCCTCCAATGCAGAAGTTGGATCCTGAGGTAGAGAAAAACGAGCCTAGATGGATAAGCAGAGACAGATTTATAGTGAAGCTAATGAAAGCTTAAGTTTCTGGACCTGTCATTTCTACTGCCCGCCTCAAGGCCCTGTACCTAATGTATTATTTTTCTTAAAGAGGACCTCCCGAATTGTGTGAGTTTTGGGCTCCACAAAACTCGACTCCACCATAGGGAGCTAGAAGGAGAGATATGATCAGATACATGTTTTTAAAGGTGATCTGACAACCTATTGTAGTTAAGATGAGAGATGATTGTCTGGATTAGTGTGGTGGCAGTGAATATGGAAAGAAAAGGGTGGATCCCACTTAGAATTAAGAGAAATTACAGGACTCATTGAATGATTGGCCCGTTCTAAAATAGTACATACTATACCACCTGTTAATAGCTGTCCTCTTGCTCTGCTTTCTTATAACATTACCACCTGACATATTTATTTTCTTATAGCCTGCTAAGTTATAATTTTCAAAAGGTGAAAACATAACTCACATAAATATAAAATGAACCGCATGCCAAAGATTTTTCAGCATAATAAACTGCTCATCCATTATTAAATGAGGGAATCAATAAGATGGTAGGACGTGTTCAAATAAGAATGAGTTTCGAAAAAATAATCTGAGTTTCAGAGATTTAGTTTATCAGCTAAAGGAATACTGAAATGAATTGGCTAATAGTTGCAAAATCAATATCCCATTAACAAACTATAATGTTTAGAATTACCTTTTACCAGATGGAAATCAACTCCATCTCTACTGGACAAAATTCATGCCTATTGCTATGGACAAGAATCATTTGCATTACTCTCAGATAGGAATTATTTGCATTGCCATCAATTTCCTACAAGTTAGCCATCAATTTCCTACAAGGTATCCTAGTCAATAGAAAGTCAATCAAAGGTATACCCCAACACTACAATGAAAAATCACCCAGTAATCCTCTTCTACCCATTTATACGTTCTGGACAATTTTTCTGGACATGTCTTCCCTCACTAGAATGTAAAATTTAAAAGAGCAAGGATTTTAATTCATTGCTGAATTATATCAGCACTTAAAACTGTTATGGTACATAGTTGGTTCAATAAATATGAATTGAATGAGTGAAAGATGAGAAAGTAGAAATGTGAGCATAAAACAAAATTTTCAAGAAAGTTTGTTACAGGGACCTGGCAGTTGTATGGTGGAGGGAAGTATGTGTATAGAGAAAGGACATTTTTTCGTTGTTTAAGTTTATAGACATTTAAATTCAGATAAGGATCCAATGAAGCTCTAGAGATTGAATACACTAGAGAGGAGATATCTCAGCCACAGGTTGTTAAAGGCTTACACCAAATATGGAGTGCCAGACCACAACCAAAATCTTGTAAAGGACCCCTCCCCACTCCAAGCCCCAGTTTACCCATCTATAAGGTGGAGGAGTAAGGGTTGGACTAGATCAATACTCAAAACTTTATGGTCTCAGGACTCCTTTACTCTCTTAAAAATTATTCAGAATTTTTGAGCTTTTTGTCTATCAGTATTGACCATATTAGAAATTAAAACAAATTTTAAAGTCATTAACAATAATAAACCCATTACATGTTAAGTATCTTTTTAAAATATTTTCTCCTAAAAGAAATTTAGTCAGAAAAGTGGAATTATGTTAGATCTCTTGCAAATTGGCTTATTAGAAAGCTGGATTCTCATATCTTCAGTGTGTTGTGTTATGTTGTTCTAGTTGAAATGTGTAGAAAGTCCAGGCTCACAAAGATATGAAATTAGAAAAGAGTATTTTAATAGCCTTTATTTATCGGTGAATATTCTTTAATACACTAAAATTTGACAAATGATCATTTCCTTAAAGGTTAGTGGCAATGTGGAATCTGAAACCATGTCAAAGAACTTTCCATACTGTTACATTAAGATTCATTGGTCTGGTACTCTGAATGAATCTTTTGCCCATGAATGATTGTCACATCATACAGTAGTTATTTGGAAATTATTGGTTCACTGAGTTATACAGATCCTGCAAATGTTTTTACATTCATTATATTCTTAAAAATCACATTCATTTATATCACTACCAATCTCAAGAGAAAGGTCTTTAAATGTTAAGAAGTTTTTAAACTCACAATGGCCATTGAGTTTTTTGAAATCTTAATTTTTGCTTGAAAGCTTGTATTTTCTCTGGCAGCAAATACTGTCAATTGTTTTTCTTGAAGTGAAAGGCATACTTAGTTCATTTTTCAAGAAAATGCTAGTATATTAAAATATTGATTTCTGTCTATTGATTTTATATCCTGAGACCTTGCTAAATTCAATTGTTTGGTAACTTTTTTGAGAACTCTTTTTAGATTTTCTGCAAACAAGGTCATGTCTTTTCTAGTCACTTTTACTTCTTTCCAATCTGTATGCCTTTTCCCCTTGCCTTTCATTGCTTTATTCCACTGATTACCATTTACTTCTGAATCCAAGTTGTAGTGCTATTGACACCCTTGCCTTGTTTCCGTTCTTAGGGGAAAAGCAGTATTTCATCATTATATATGTTAGCTGTAGTTTGTTTTGTTTTTAGTTCTATTCCTAGTGTGCTGAGATTTTTTTAAAATCATGAATGGTTGATTTTCTTCAAATGCTTTTCCTATCTATACAGTTTTTTTTTTTTTTAGTTAATATGATGCATTATACAGATTTTCAAATGATGAACCAACTTTACATTGCTATAAAACACTAATGATGTATTATTTCTTTTAACATTGATATATTACTACCATCTAATAGATTCAAGTTTACCAGTTGTCCCAATAATGTCCTTAATAACAAATGATCCAGTCTAGAATCATATGTTGCATTCAGTTGTCTTATCTCTTCAGTCTCCTTCTATCTGAAAGTTGTCTTCCCTTGACTTTCACAACCTGGACACAGTGAGGACTATTTTGTACAATGTCTAATTTTATAGACTGTCCTTCAATTTGATTTATCTAGATTGTTTATATTTTACAAAAATTAGTGATGCTTTTTTGCCTCATTGCTGCCTGTGGGTAGTAGTAACTTTTCCCATTACTGATGTCAGCTTTCATCTAAGATACTGTCTGCCAAGCTTCCCCAGTGCACTTTCTCCTTTAGTAATTAATATGTATCCCTTTCCTCACCAAACTATCGATTCACTTATTTTTTTAATGTATGGATTCATGGATTCCTATTTTATTCAATGGGTTATAATCTAATAATATCATCATATTTTGATGTTCAAATTGTCCCAGATTTGACAAGTGGTTTTATATACTTTTGATATGTCCCTATCATTCTTTGAGCACTTCTTTCTTTCTGAAACAACAAAATGTTCAGGCTTATCTTGTATTTTCCGTGCCCAACCCTGGAGTCACCCATTTCTCCAAGGAGCCCTGGTTCCTTTTATTGGAGAGGAAGCTCTTTGTGGGCTGAACTAGAGAATTTATGTATTCCCTACATATATACATATTGGCATGTATATTTATTTAGCTTATACCAATACCTTAACACTGCAGGGTTCATTCTGGTTTTTTCCTTTTCCATATTTATAACTCCATTCTCTGCTAGCTCCCATTATCTTCAATATATTCATTAGGTCAATCCCTCCTGTATGTATATAACCAATCTCTCATTGCTAGCACCACCTACCCAAGTGCCCTCTTCTCACTCTGCTTAGACCTCTGTACCCCTCCATCCATAAACCTACACCTTCCTTACACTCTTCTTTAAAAACACTTTTAAAGAAAAGCAACCTTGTTGGACACTGAGACCAAAAACTGTCGAAAGTCACTTTTGGATAAGAGAAGCTTTTGTATGAACTAGGTATTTAATAATGTTATTAAGCAATTACTGCTAATTTTAAATGTGATAATGCCATCAAAGTAAATAAAAAAATTAAAATAAAAAAATTAAAAAGTCCTTATCATTAAAGACATACTTGCTAGATGATAGGTACAGAGGCGTTGATTATTATTCTATCTATTCTTATATGTTTGAAATTTTCAAATTAAAAAAAATTCTAATTAAAAATAAAAGATAGGTGGCAGGTCTGCAGATCACCGGATTTTATTTAGATGGAATCACTGCTAATTACATAGAAGCTACCTGCCTAAGCCAAAATCCATGAGGTTCACATGAACTTACAGTTACACAGATAAGAAACAAATGGCATGTTCAAAAACATGAAGAAATATCCTGATGCCCAGGTGATGAAAGCTGTGGTGAATGAGTCTGCACATTTATTTCAAGCTGTTAAAAAGTTTGTGGGCCACCTAGATAGGAGAAAGAAGTCATTAATTGGTAGCTTTAATGTCATGGCTTACAAGGTCCTTCATGACCTGGAACAGTCCTGCTCCTTCTTGTACCAATACCCACCTCACACCCCCACACCCCTCCTGAGCCTTAGTGAACTCCTTTCAGTCGCCCAAATCTCCCTTCTGCCTGGAACTGTTTCTCACTTTTTTCCATCTTTTCCTTTAGAATGTAACATGTCATTTCCTGTGAGCCTTCTCTAAACAAGCTCAATCTTCACACAAATCTGTCCCTCTTCTGTCTTCCCCACAGAAACTTATATCTCCCATTATCACAGTGCTTATTAATTCAACAAATATTATACATCTACTATATGTCAGGTACTATTTTACGTGCCGAGTTACAACAGTAAACAAGACAATAAGACAGTATCTCTTTCTTATGGAACTCAGAGAATAAGAAAAGAAATATATACATAATTTGAGTGATAAACACTGTGAGAAAAATAAAACTTGGGGAGACATAAAGCAGCTTTAAATAGTACCAAAGAAGGCCATACTAAGAAAGTTACACCCAAGGGACTTACTAGTTTACTAACTGTTCTACTTCTGTCTCCTACACTGGCTCATAACTCAGTGAAGGGACCATGCCCATGTTCCTCTCAGATCTTAACCTAGTGCTTTGCTTGTAAAAATATTTAATAAAACATCATTTTAACTATTCTTAACTATGTATTTTTGTGGCATTAAGTACATTCACACTGTCCTGCAATCATTAATCTCCAGAGTTTTTTGCCTTCCTAACCTGTAACTCTGTACTCATTAAATAATTATTTCCCATTTCTCCCTCCCATCAGCCCTTGGCAATCACCATTCTGTATCTATGAATTTGACTACTTAAGGTACTTCATATAGGTGGAATGATATTTATCCTTTTGTGATTGGTTTATTTCATTTAATATATCTTAAAGCTTCACCCATGTTGTAGCATGTGTCAGTTTCCTTCCTTTTTAAGGCTGAAATAGCTCATTATATGCATATACCACATTTTGTTTATTCATCTATCCATTAATGGACACTTGGGTTGCATTTACCTTTTGGTTATTGTGAATGCTGCTATGAACATACATGCACAAATATCTTTTCAAGTCCTTGAACAGAGTCTCAATTATTTGGGGTATATACCCAGAAGTGGGATTGCTGGATCCTTTGAGTAAAGTACTTGATTTCTTTTCATTGCCAAACAATATTCTGTGATATGGATATATCATATTTTACTTAACTATTTATCAGCTGATAGACACTAATGTTGTTTCCACTTTTTGGCTATGAATAATGCTTCTATGAATACTTGTGTACATGTTTTTGTGTAAACATATGTTTTCATTTCTCTAAAGTATACCTAGGGGTAGAATTGCTGGATCATAGAGTAACTATGTTTAACCTTTAGAAGAACTTCCAGAATATATTCCACAGGACTGTACCAATTTACATTCCCATCAGCAGTGTATGAGGTTTCCAATTTCTCCACATAGGCCAACACTTGTTACTTATCTTTTTGATGGGAGCCAATCTAGGGGGTAGAAGCGGTATCCCATTGTGGTTTTGATATGCATTTTCCTGATAGCTAATGGTGCTGAACATCTTTTCATATGCTTCTTAGCCATCCAATCAGTTTTAACATAAGCAGCCATATCAAACATTACCTAACCTTACTGTTATATGTAAGAGAGTCAAATACAAGTTTACTTTAAAAAAAAAGAAAACTGTTTGGATCAACTACTATTTAAGAGACATACTGAAGGACATAAAGTATTTTAAAGATTGGCCTGTTACTTAAAGGTACAAAATCCAGCTTCTCCACTGTTTAGCAATACAAGTTAGGACATCATTTCTCTTCTCTGAGCTCAGTTTCTTATCTGCAAAATGGGGATGATGATACCTGCCCCCAGTGAAAATGGTAGGATTAGGTAAGATTGCTTATATAAAATGCTCAGCACTGTATCTGACATATATTAGGCCACAGTAAATGATTACTGATGAATCAGCCCCTAGGATGGAAAGGTTGTCAGCACCAAGTATTTCCTGGCCACTGTAAGGTTTTCCCCTTCCTGACTTTAGGCTAACTTACACAGTGGTCCCTTGCATGCAAGAAGTCAAAGAGCTCCTCCGTGCAATCCTCCTCTGTGTGTGACCTGGAGGATACGCGCTCATCACAGAGCTCTAGCCGCTCCCGAGCCTTTGCACATTTCTCCGACTGCTCGCATTGCTCTCTCACTGTTGTTAAGGGATCCTGAAGGCGAAGCATAGAAAAAACAAAAATGGGGGTTTTAGGAGGTGCTCCATGAACCATACACTTTGATTAACACAACCACCAAACCAAGGTGCTGCCTCTGAATTACCGTGCAGAAGGCCAGCTGGCAGAGCCACACTGCCGCCAGAAATGGCAGAATGGGGTCTCCCATTCAATTCTGATGCTAAGTAGTAGGGAAAAGTTTCACATTCCTGCCTTCCAAGGTTGCCAGTATGCACTGAAAGCCTCAGTCCTATCTGAAAAACAAGGTGGTAAAGGAAACCTGGCCAAACTTGAAGTAGATCTATAGGAGGCCTTACTTGTTAACACAGCATTTTGGGATATGTAACATCTGTGAATTTCAATTCCCCTCATCTGACAGCCAGGCCTAGGCACCCCAGCTGCCTAGCTAGAAAGGCAATGTTAACATAAGAAGGACCATCTAAGAAAAGTTCCTTCCAGAATTTTTTATTAAACCACAAACAGCAGGTAATTGAGTGTCAGGTTCTCAAGATGCTGCTCGGTTCCCTGACACAACTGGAGAAGTCCCAAACCCAAAAAAAACTCAGCTCCCAGGCCCATATCCCCAAACAGTCCACTGCACAAGAAGGAAGCACTAAAGGCTTTTTCCACTCCCATTCTCTCCAAGGTGTCAAGTATAACACTCCTTAAAATGGCTTCAGAGTTTCCTGAAGCTCAAACTTCCTTTTACTGATATGGTTCCAAACCTGAGACAGCTCTTACCACTAATTCCTCCTCCTCCTCTTCCTCCTACAAAAGGAAAACAAAATTAATGTCAGCATCAATTTTATGACAAATATTCTCAATGATATTGATCTTGTAATTACTGAGGATAGACATTATATTAATCATGTTTTTAAAAATTCTGTATTTTATGATACTTTGACATTTTAGGGGCTTTGCTAATCCTGGAGAAAAAGCTCCTCCCAGGGCTGGCTAATTTGTAGAGATAGCAAACAGTGTGCTGTGGGCACGCCTCTCATATGCAACCCAACCAATCCAAAACCCTTAGCACCAACAATTTCCTTTATCTAACTCCTACACTAAACCAGTTTTTGCCCCCGCCCTAGTCACCCCAGGGCCAAATACCAAACAACTAGGGACCACCCCAGTAGCCCACAGTCCACAAAAATGATTTAAACTACCTAATCCTAAACTTGCTAAATATGCCTATCCTGACTCACGCATTCCACTTGGAAATCAAGAGTCTGGTATCCCTTGCTCCTTCAGCTCCAGACTGGCCCATGAACTTCCCCATTTGGCCCTGGGTGGTATGGCCTGTCCGCTTCTTTTGGGAACTATAAGTGATAAACTCCTCTTTCAAAAACACTTGTCTCCATGTCTGGAACCTTACTATACCTAATTAAAACAAGTCCTGGGTACATTTCAACAAGGACACACTATCTTACTTTCATTAGTAACAACCTAAAGAGTACACAACACTATAACGTTTATAAAGCACTTTCATATCTGTAATGATCAGATTAATCACAAGAGCTCCTAAGGGACTCCCAGTTGAGATAACAAACACTAATCAGACATTTTCTGATACAGATTCAAGCTGTCGGGTGATCATATGGAACCTACATAACTTAAAAGTATTTTATTCTAAATTCTGGTGGGTCCGATTATTACCAGAAATAGCTAAATTTAGTCCTTATATCTCAAACCAAGTTAGGAGGAAAACTAACATTTTTTTCTAGATTCTGAACTTGAATTGGGAATATGAAAATGGCCACGCCTAAACTCTTCTTTAGCCAGAGCTTAACTAAAGATGGTCACAGCCACGGCTTTTTGGCTTGCTGAACTCCTAGAATTCTAAGATGACTATCAATATAAGTGCACCAAAGGTCTACACAACTCCATTCATAAGCTCAGAAACACCAGGCCCTAGCTATTTATTTCTGATTCAAGTGCCCAATCTCAAACTTAGTTTCCTTTCTTCCAAGGAAAACAGTGCAAAAAAATTCCCTGTGAGAACATCAGCATAGGCCTAAACCTAGGGCACAAGAGAGTCTATCTGATCAGTATTTTGACCTGTCAAAAGTAAGGTGTTTGCCTGCCTGTGCATACAGGTGCACATTTGGGGGATGGGAAGTAAAAGGTATAAAGATAAATAGAACTAGCTCAGCAATCCCGCATTACGTTTTCAAAATTCTAACACAATCTACCTCATTCTCTATCATACCCTTCAGAGAAGGGAGCAAAGCTCATGAAAGTAGGGAGGGACAGGGCAGGTTCAACTGTAACCTAGGCTATTTAGTCCCGCAAAGGTCTCTTCTAAACATGACAATGTTATTTAGGATGTAAAATTTTAAGTTTTCATAAATTAACCTTGCTCTTTAAAAATCATACTAAAAAAATTTTCCCAAAAAACAAATCACATTCCGCCTGAGTTAGAAATTAGAAATTAGTATTGATCTACATTGATCATTTTGTGTCTTTGATAATTTTGTATCAAAGTTTCATGGTTTGTTTTAGAAAAAAAAATCCAAATATAAGTATGAATATGGGCTACTTCATGTAAAATTTCCAGTCAATGAAAAAAGCCAAGATCACACTAAATAAAACGATTTAACCTCCAAGAGGTATAGGTTCTTCATAAAAGACCCTGGTTTCCTTAATTTTAAAATTGGGGCTACTTCATGTAAAATTTCCAGTCAATGAAAAAAGCCAAGATCACACTAAATAAAACGATTTAACCTCCAAGAGGTATAGGTTCTTCATAAAAGACCCTGGTTTTCTTAATTTTAAAATTGACTACTTATTTACTTTATTTTTCTCTTACTGCTGTGCTAAGCCCCACTGAACTTTCTGGTATACTTCCTGCGGAATTTCCTGAGGCTGACTCCATGTCTCTCTGGTCCT
>NW_006441955.1:696222-696844 GCF_000325575.1 Pteropus alecto | reverse complement strand
TTTGGACCTGTCAAAAGTAAGGTGTTTGCCTGCCTGTGCATACAGGTGCACATTTGGGGGATGGGAAGTAAAAGGTATAAAGATAAATAGAACTAGCTCAGCAATCCCGCATTACGTTTTCAAAATTCTAACACAATCTACCTCATTCTCTATCATACCCTTCAGAGAAGGGAGCAAAGCTCATGAAAGTAGGGAGGGACAGGGCAGGTTCAACTGTAACCTAGGCTATTTAGTCCCGCAAAGGTCTCTTCTAAACATGACAATGTTATTTAGGATGTAAAATTTTAAGTTTTCATAAATTAACCTTGCTCTTTAAAAATCATACTAAAAAAATTTTCCCAAAAAACAAATCACATTCCGCCTGAGTTAGAAATTAGAAATTAGTATTGATCTACATTGATCATTTTGTGTCTTTGATAATTTTGTATCAAAGTTTCATGGTTTGTTTTAGAAAAAAAAATCCAAATATAAGTATGAATAGGGGCTACTTCATGTAAAATTTCCAGTCAATGAAAAAAGCCAAGATCACACTAAATAAAACGATTTAACCTCCAAGAGGTATAGGTTCTTCATAAAAGACCCTGGTTTCCTTAATTTTAAAATTGACTACTTTTACTTTATT
>NW_006441955.1:686136-696204 GCF_000325575.1 Pteropus alecto | reverse complement strand
AGGCTGACTCCATGTCTCTCTGGTCCTCTTTCTGAAAATAATAAGACTAGGAAAAATTATCAGATTAATTAGTTTCCAACTATTCTGAACCCATAAGCACAAAATTGCTGCCCTGAAGTGGCCAGAGAACAGAATAGATAGGAAATGTGATTGGAAACAAAAGCTAGTTGGCTTCTGTAAAGCTGTGTAGCACTGTGGCTAAGTCTTAAATCTGGAACCATGCTGCTTGCTTCAGTTCCTGGCTCCACCATATGAGCTGTGTGTCCTTAGGCAAGATATTTAACTTCTCTATGCTTGTTTCCTCAACTGTAAAATGGCAATAGTACCTAATACCTCAAAGGGCTATTGTGTGGCTTAAGTGAATTAGTACACATAAAGCACCTGAAATAGTAAGTAGCCAATAAGTAATCATTATTATATTGTCATTCTTACTCTGGTAAAGAGCACGCTCTTTCATTACAGAATTATACTGTACATTCCCACACTGTCCCCAAAGATACCTCCCCCCAACCCCCACAAAGAAAAAAGCCCCACATTTTCACAGGAGCTAGAGTTAAGGACAGATTGCTGGAAACTCCGTAAAAGATGTGGCAGGAATTCCAGACCTGAGCTGAGGTGAGGGCTAGGGTTGATCGCTTGCTTCCCAAACCTGACAAACCACGGACTCAGGACACCCGATTGACTAAAAATATAGATACTGGTTTTTACAAAAGTTTGGTCAACAGTGTTTTCGCTCTTATTAAATCTCCATCATATTCATAGAATGGGGAAGTCGAGGCCCAGGAAAGACTAGTCATCTACTTGCCCAAGGACACTCGACGAATTCTGGGGAAGGGTAGAGGGAACTAGGTCCCCTGACCCTGAAAACTAGTGGGCAAAGCAGGGCCAAGAGGGCCCCGGGCGTGTTTTAGCGGGCTAGGTCCTGACCCTCGGCAGAGGATCGAGGCGATCGCCTTGCCTTACCTCTTTGGGATCTCCAGACCCAGTCAGCATCTTTCGCTCGTCCTCCAGCCCCATGTCCCGCTACAGTTCTGGATTCAACACCAGCAGTAACACCGGCACCTATTCCACTTCAGGATCAAGAAGGACTTGTAAGGGTCACTCGGCGGATATCCGGCGATCTGGCCGGAAGTGCGGCAGACTCGTCGTAGTCGCGAACACACTCTCCGATTGGCATGTACTACCGTCCACAGGCAAGGTATAGGGGTGGCTCGTATTTGCACCTGAGGAAGATTTGCTAAGACATATCCCTTTAGTCACGCCAGACCCAAATATGTTGACCTATGCATTTATTTAAATATTTTCTTCTAAGAGACTTAGGAACTATGCGTATTTATTCTCCGTTCTTTTAGCGTAGTTCCCATTCTTACCCACATTGCTGATGAAACCGTCCTAACTGCTGACCTTTTCAAGATGGCGGTCCGCGGCTGCCACTCTCGAGCTCGCGCACCTCCCCAAGATGGCGGCGCCCGAGGCCTGGCGCGCCCGGAGTTGCTGGTTCTGTGAGGTAGCGGCGGCAACGACCATGGAGGCCACGTCCCGGGAGGCGGCGCCAGCGAAGAGCTCGGCCTCGGGCCCCAGCGCTCCCCCCGCCCTGTTCGAGCTGTGCGGGCGGGCCGTGAGCGCCCATATGGGGGTTCTGGAGAGTGGGGTGTGGGGTAAGTCTCGGGGTGAGGGGCTACCTCTGGCAACGAGCGGAGGCGGCCCAGCGGCCGGGGGGCGCGGGGGGCGAGGCCGGGAGGCCCGGGGCAAGGCCCAGCCCCGGGCACTGGAAGACAGACCGTGGAGTGGGAGTGTGAATTCCTTGACTGAACGGGCTGGGCAGAGTAAAGACAGGGCGCAAACCGGCAGGTGGACCCGCACCAAGGCCTGGCTGGGGGTCGCGGGGGGCGAGGCCAGGAGGCCCGGTCTTGGGCGAAGCCGTCCGGGCCCGGACTATAGAAGCTGGACTGACGGACTGGGCGGTGGACACCCAACTGACACTCGGGCTGGACGGGGCTGGGGAGTCTCGGATGTCGAGCGGACAGGCAAGGATGTCCCGGCTGTTTGGGGGCGGGGGCCGAGGTTGAGAGGCCCGGCCTAAGGCAAGGAGGCCAGGCCCGGGGCCACCCAACCTGACTGACGGTGCGAGGCCTCTGGTATCTGCCTGACACTCCATGGGTGTCGAGACCCCGGAGGCCAAGCCGGTGGGCGAGGGTAGCCCAGTGGATTGAGGAACGAGGGAACGGGGCTAAGGGAAATTTCGGCCGAAAGGCTTGGGGCGCCGAGGCCTGTCTGACCGCCCGGGGCTGAAGGGAGCGAACTAACGACCGGGGGCCGCGGGTGCCAAGCTAATTGAGCGACGGACTGACGGGCAAGGTAGGGAGCACTGGAGGCCACTCGGATTGGCCTGAGCAGCGAGGAAAGGTCCGAGAGCGGGTGAAGGGAGGCACGAAACCGATCAGCGATCGAGGGAGGCTCGAATGACGGACAGGCGGGAAGGGCCAAGGAGGCCCCAGGCGGGGCCACGGCCCGGGGATTTCGGACTGGGAGGGGGCGCGTCGCCACTAGGAGGCCTTGGTCCGAGTAGGAGTGAAAGGAGGCCCCAGGCCTGAGAGCGGCCGGGACCCACAGGCCCAGCTCCGGCTCTGGTGGAGGGCGCCCAGGCTGAGCAGCAAAGGGAGGCGGCCTGGGTGCTGGAATGAGGGGCCAGGGAGGGCGAAACGATCAGCCCAGCTGGTGAGCCGGGGAGCACCGCGGGCTGGGGCGGGCCGGGTAACGGAGGAGAGGAGGCCTGCAGCCCGATGGGCACGAGGAGGCCGGGCCGCGGGATGGGCACTGCCTGTCGCAACCTGGTCGCTGATGAGGAAAACTCGGGTCGGCATCATGAGAACTAATAGAGTGAGAGGAAAGTGAGGGCCTCTGCAGGGTAGGCCTTCCCGCACAGAGGACAAGGGAGGCCTTGGGCCTGGCAAACTGGTGGTGTGAGGGGGTGGGGTCCAGAAGCCAGGGCTAAAGTTGGGTGAGGAGATCACAGGCCAGGCCCAGGGCCCAGAGAAGGGGGAGGGGTAGCAAAGGCGGCCCTGGGTCTCGTTGGGGTAGGGTGGGGGGAGGGGGGAGGGGGTTATAGAAGGCCTCAGGAGTGGTGGTGGTGTCTTTGCCAGGAGGAAGGCCCTAGTAAGGTCAGGAATGAGAGAGAGCTTGAGGTTCTGGAATGAGAGTTTGGGTTGCACTATGAGGAGGGATATGGAAAAAAGGAGGCCCAGGAGTTTGGGGGGTTGGGCCTCTGGGAATAAGCTCCAAGGCTGTGGAGAGTGTTTAAGGAGGCCCAGGGATTTGGGAAGGCCCTTAATGTGGTGGGGATAGGGCACAGATCCTGGAGAGGCCGAAGTGTCTTCATGTACTGGGGAAAGACTTAGACTATCTCAGTCCTGATGGGGGGAGGGGATTGTGGAGGCCCTATGCCAACAGCTAAGAGAAGGGTCAGGCCGACCTGGGGGAATGGGAAAAAAGTCTAAGTGGAGCTGGGCAGGGGCTCAGAAAAGTCCTGGGGAATATGGAAGAAGGCAGAGAGGATTTGATTGTGCCAGCCTGTAGCTTCTAGGATGATAAACCTGGCTAAGAGGAAAGAGGACTGGCTATGGAGACCCCAAGTTGAGAAAGGGAAGCATTGAAGGTGTAAGCTGGAAAGAAGCAAGGAAGAGCTTGGCTTAAGAAACATGGAGAAAGGAAGAAAGGAGTTTGTGGATAATAGGGGATGAGAATCACTCTGGCTGTGAGAGGGGATGGCTAACCAGAGTGGAGCAGATTGTAAGGACAGAGGAGGAAGAGCTCCCACGGGCCCAACCCAGGAAAACAGTCACACAGCAAAAGCTGAATCAAATTAGGCCTTTTAGAAGAGCCAAGTAAGAGGCCTGCTAAGCAGTGCTCTTTTGGAGGAAGGTCTCAATGTGGCCTAACAGCCAGAAAAGGCTTCCTGGAGGTAGTAGACTGGTTTTGTTTTGTGTAGGGAGAGGAGGGGAAAGTGAGTAGAGGCAGCAGGAAAATATACAGTTGGGATACTTAAGTAGAATAGGTATGATAGACCTTGAATGCCAGGATATGGAGCTTAGACTTTATCTTGAATGCAGCAGAGAGCCTTCATTAATGTAATAGCATAGGGAATTAGTGCTTTCATTCAGCAGGTACATTGAGTACCTACTATGTACAAAGAATTATGTTAGATTCTTGGATAGCAGGATTCAGTTATTCCACAAATAAAGATAAAGAGATCCTGGAATGGAAGTTTTGAAAGATTATCCTTAGATATAGTATACTCCAAGATCTTAGACTTATTCTTGGCTGGACAGAGATGCTATTGACACGATAAGAATAATCATCAACATTTAGTGAGCTTATTATGGCCAGGCATGGTCTTAAAAAAAATTACAAGCATGATCTCCTTTAATTTTTACAACAATGTTATGAGATATTCATTATTATATCCATTTTAAAATTGAGGAAATTTAGCCTTAAGGACGTTAATTTGCCCGAGAATTCACAATTACTAAGTGGTACAATCAGGATTTTACCCAGTTTTGTGCAACTCTAGAGACTGTACCATTTAGCCATGAAATTGCAATGCCTCTCAGATCTTGGGAAGTCAGCAAGCAGGTTTGCTTTTGAGTTATATTGAATTTAGAGTATAATGCTTAAGTATTTCTGTTCTTCATAAGAAAGTGCTAGTTCAGGTTATAGTAGCAGCCCAAAGGATGGAAGTCGCCAACCTGGAAGAGTGGGAAGGGAATTCAGGAAAGGCTTAATAAAGAACATGTGATACTTGAAATATGAGTAGTTGATAAGCTGAAAGTGGCAAGGATATTCCTGGTGGAGAGAACAGCATGACAAAGTCAATCTCATGCACAGAGGCAGAAAGCAGTGTAACATTAGATAAATGAAAAAAGTAGTTTAGTGTAGCTGAAGTGTAGGAGGCAGAGCAGGCAGCTGGAGAAGTTAGTGGGGCCTAGATTATGAAGGACTTTCTTATCACACATATTCAATAGGACCTTTTAAATACAGAATAGTTCATTATGCTAGGCAGAAGTGAACTGACCAGCTCCTAAATGAGCATATCAATTTGCTTTGTGGAATTACCTCACCCTTATAGATGTGTGTGGCCCTGAAATTCCAGCTACCAACTAAGTAGCTGAAGATAAGTGGACCAGAGTTTAAATTAGATTTAGATTAACTTCTATAGGTTCCATTTGTCAAATGAGAAGTCTGCCCTTCTATTTTCTTTTCCAATAGGATAATTAATGTTTGGAATCCTTGAAGGAAAAAAATTTTGTGTTTTGGTTTTTGTAGCCCTCCCAGGCCCAATACTTCAAAGCATCTTACCTCTGCTCAATATATATTACTTGGAGAGAATTGAGGAAACTGCCCTCAAGAAAGGTGAGTGTCTTTCTGTCTCCTTCCCAGTCAGTGATTTATAAGCAAGGGACCGTAATTTTCAGGTTAATGTTACACCTGACACCTGCATGCTTTTCAAGAGTACCCTCACACCTACTTTCTGATTCCTCACGGTGTCCTGTGAAACACAAAGCAAGTATATCATCCCTGTTGTACTAATAAAAGTGAGACCACAAATGCACCACAATTAATAGCAAAGCCAGACTAGAACCCAGATTTAAATCTTAGCTTTTCTATTTTAGCAAGCTGCCTCCCAAACCCCTCTTTGGACACATCTGTTAAGAGATAATATTTATCTAACCCTGACGTGCCAAATACTGTCCTAGGCACTTTACCTGGAGAAACTTATTTAATCTTTTCAACAGTTATATGAAATAGCTATTATCAACTACATTTTACAGATATAGAAACTGAGGTACAGAAAAGTTAAATAACTTGCCCAAGGCTACACAACTAGAATGTGGTTTGCTGATAATTTAAACCCAGGCAGTATATCTTTAGAGCTCTTTACGACATTGCCACATTGCTCCTGTGAACCCAGAGAAGATCAACATTATAAGGCCATTGATGATGGCCAAGGAGCAGCCAAGTAAATGTGATATTTCTCCCTACAGGCCTCTCCACTCAGTCCATCTGGCGCCGACTATGGGATGAGCTGATGAAGACAAGGCCTTCCAGTCTGGAAGTAAGTTAAGGCACCAGCTAGAATTCTGGCCTGTCTTTGCACAGTGAAAGCAGGAGTTGCACACAAACATCAGATGGGTACTGGTAAAGTGCAGGGGCAGGATGGCATGAATTTGGGAGGAGAGCTCTGATGGCTTATTGTAAGGTGCTTTACCATTTGGCATTTGTCACTGACTTGCTTGCTAACCATGTTTGCAGGTGACAAAAAACAGGGAAAGGTAGTGATCACAATGGATGGCAGACCCCGGATTCATAGAGGTCTTCACAGGGCTGGAGCAATGGTCAAACTTAAGATGAAATTTAACAGGATAAACCAGCTCTTCACTTGAGTCTAAAAAATTCCAACTGCATGACATCAGGGTACGGGGTGGATAGGTCTGGCTTAACAGCAGCTTTTGTAAAAAACGATTAAGGAGTTTTAGTCTACAGTGTGCTAAAGCCACTCCTGTAAAGACTGTACCCTGAGCCATATGAATTAATGTAACTATAATATAGTCCAGAGGACAAGGGAGATCATAGACCTGCCTGGTTCTGCAGTGGTCAGGCTACTCCTGGAATATGGAGAAAGACGTCAAAGCCACACCAAGTGAGTCACATTTGGAAGACTGGAGAAGTTTTTCCTGAAAAAGAGAAGACTTGGGGAACATGAACTGTCATGGAATATTTGAATGGTTGTCTCATGAAAAAGGGATTAATAGACTTGTTTTGGGTGGAAGCTAAGGGAGGATAATTTTTACTAAACTTAATGTAGAAATTTTAAACTCTGAGCTTATTGGTAATGAAACAAGCTAATTCCAATGGTAATAAGCTTTCTATCTCTAAATGTTCGGACAGATCCAGGATAACCACAATTCAAGGGTATTGTAGAGGAAATTAAGCATTGTAAGAGATTGGACAAGATGACTTCTAGGGCTCCTTTTACCCTGAAATTCTGTTATCCATTGATTCAGATATAACTCACCAGAGCTCTCATGTATGCAGAATTTCTTTTGCTGCTCCATAAGTAGGTGACAGGACAGATTGAGTTCAATAAACATTTCCTAAAACTTACCACATACCGAGGTCTTAAGCTAGATCCCAGAAGTACAGACACAGTCCCTAACCTTAAGTTTAGTGGGGGAAATCTGCAAATACATCATGTATGGTAGAATAAGTGGTGTGATAGAGTAGCAAGGAGGCCGAAGGTGAAGGGAGCAAGAAAATCTTTCCTAGGAAGGAGTATTTGAACTGGGCTTTATATGGTGAATGAGGCCAAATGATAAGAAAACAAGCTCTTATCAGAAATTAGAGATTGACTTTCTGGGATGCACTGGGTTCAGTAACATTCAGCTCCACATCCTTCAGCTTTTCCACTTCCAGATCTGGACACAACCCATGGAGTTCAGTGTGGTGACACTAAGGCCCAACAAAATCTTCAGGCACTATATAGAGAAGTTAGGCCTTATGAGGAAGCGAAGTTAACACCAGAATATTAGAAAACAGTAACGGCTTCCTGCAGCCTTTAAAGAAACATGAGATTCACTGTGTCCCAGTGTTTCCCAAGAAGTACGGTTGACTAGTCAGTGTTGGAGATACAATATCTTTGTTTTTGAGAAAGCTTTTTTCTCAACACTATCTCAAGCTTCCTGGAAAAGAATGTCTATTTGTTATCTTGTTTTTCTTGTCTCAGAGCATTTCAGAACATTTATGAAGCCCTAGGCTTGGTGACTTAATAGTCACCTAGAAAGAGGTCCTGACTTAGAGCATATCCATTCCAGAAGGTGTCTTATTCTGCTTCCCATGTTTGCATGACAGTAACCTTCACTTCATTTATGATTCAATAACTTATTGATTTCCTACTCAGTTCCAAGCACTATGCTAGGTTCTAGGGATACAATGGTGAGCAAGATAGACGTAGCCCCTGACTGCTTGTAAAGCAATAGTATTTCTGTGTAGTACTAGTTTGTATGTATTAAGAGATCTGTAGAATAAAATAGATATTCTGGAGACAAAGCAATTTGTAAATGAAAGATTATTCAATAAATGGTTCTGTAATAATTGGTTAACCATTTGGAAAAAATAAAGTTAGAGCCTTACTTTACAGTATACTCAAATAATTTCTATATGGATTAACGATTAAATTGTAAAAAAGAAAAGCACAGAACAACTAAAAAAAGAATAAAGGTGACTGATTATCTAATCTCAGGATGGAGAATGCTAATTATTAAGTGGGCAGGACCAAATTAAAAAATATGGACATACTTGACCATATGAAATGCCAACACTATACAATCTAAAAGGTACATAAACTGGGAAAGAATGTTTGTAACAATATTTGAAAAAAAGATACAGAGAATAAGACAAAGGCGAACATCCCAGTAGAATAAAATGAGTAAAGATTTGGATAAGTTATAAAATATACAAAAATCTCCAGCAAAGTGAAAAATGTTCAATCTCAATAAAAAATGGGAAAATAAAATTGTACCTCTTATATTGTAAAGTCTTGTTTTGATTTGGTTTTAAAAAATAATTCCTTTTAAAAAGGGTAAAATTGCATTACTGTTGGTGGGAGCAGAAATGTTATAACTTTCTTGGTGGGCAATCTAGTGATAATTGTCAAGAATCTTTAAAATAGTCAAATCAAATTCTTTGAATAGAAATTCAACTTAGAATTTATAATACATAAAAATTGAGATACTCATGAGGATTTCCAGATGTTCATTACAGAAAAGTTTAATATCAAAAAGCTAGAAACAATTTAAATATTCAATAATACAGGAATTATTAAATATAATACATCCATATTTTTAAAATATTAATAGTCATATTTCAAAAATACTTAAATACATGGTGGTAAAAATATTTAGTAATATAGTGCTATAATATTAAAAAAAACTAGCCTTTGAAACTGTTCAGAATTGTTTCAGCGTTATAAAAACAAGTATCTAAAGCTATTCACATATATATACTCCAAAGAGTTGGTTTCCACATGATTTTTGACTTGCTTCTTTATCTTTCCACAAACAATATTTCTATTAGAAAAGCAACAGTGGCTGGTAGTTTATATGAATATTTGCTGGCTCTAACAGTTTAGTACAAGAAAATATTTAGCCCTCCCTAGTTTGTATACACACACTTCTTCCTCCCCCACCAATGCCTGTGCTGCCACCCCATTGTAGATAGGCCAGGGTTTGTTGGTAGGTAATTGTCATTTCACTTCTTTGGTGGTGCCTCATTTCCCCTACTGTCACTCAAAAGGAAGTATTTAAACCACTTTGCGTTGTCTGAGTTATAGTGTACAAATCCACAAAATGAGTGGCTTGGACTAGATCTCTGAGGTATTTTTCAGCTCTGAAGTTTTAGCAGATTGTTCTAAAACAAAATGCAGTGAACTGCTGTCTGCTCATGCATTAATTCATGAGGAAAAAGCCATTTAGATAGTTGTCATAACTAACTTTACAGTCATTTAATCCTCACAACTCTGATGCGGGTGTAGTATCTTCTTCACTTTACAGATGATGAAACTGAGGCAGAAGGAGGTGAAGTGACTTGCCTAAGGTTAGTTTGTGAATGGCAGACCCAGGATTCAAGTCAAGGCAGTCTAGCACTGGAGTGCATGCTTCTAATCACCGTCATGCAGCTCTCACTGTAGTTATCATGTCGCAGTGTTCCAATTTCAGATAGTGTCTTCATCGACCAATAAAATGTCTGAAAAAGCCCAGTATTTAGTTATCTGAACTATGTATTTCGTATGCCTCATGGTTAGAAACAGCCACGATATCTTGGTTCACATCTTTGTCCATATTTTAGACCCAGCTCTATAATAACCATCTGACTATCTCATTTGTGAAGTTGAAGTCTTGTTAGGGATACCTGCCAGTATTTTTCAGGGCTGTGAGTGTGGGCCATTGAATGCATAAGAAAAGTGCTAGAGTAAGGTAGGATTTGAAGGATTCAGGAATACCCCCTCTCTTTCCC
>NW_006441955.1:639416-686031 GCF_000325575.1 Pteropus alecto | reverse complement strand
TAAGTAGAGATTTGGTTGCCAGGTGTTTTTTCCTGCTCCCTTAATGTCCCCACACTGCTGCTGGTGACAGAGGTCCTTCTCTCATTGCCTTGCAGTTATCTCAAACATAAAGTCATTTCTAATTATTACAGCAAACAGCCTTGGGGAATAGTGAGGGCAAAGGGAATGATACTTTTGCCTAATAGGGGCCCAGCTCCTGCCAAGAACCTCAGATACAGATTATGGGTCACTCTAGTATGAGGGAATACATAGAGACAGGGTAAGTACCAAAGTGTCTTATTTTAGTCTTAGAGAACCCTCCAGCCTCCACTACCTTTGCTTCAGGCTGAATAAGTTGCCCTGCTAAACAGGCTCTGCCTCCATCAAGTAAGTCCATTTCACATTGTCCATCTTGGCTAATGATCAGCAGCAGTGAAAGTAACATTTTGTATTTGACAATTTACAAAGTGGTTTAACTTTCACTACATTTGATCTTCACAACAAACTTGTGAAGCAGGTTTTACAGATGAAGAGAGGTTCAGAAAGGTCCAGAGTATAGTGGCAGAGCTGGCACCTGTATCAAAGTCAGCACTTTCTACTGCACGTTAGGAGAGAATGGGGACTTAGGGAAGTATTTGTTTTGGAGTGGGTAGCAGTAATTCCTAACCTCTGATATACACTAGAATTATTTGGAGGGAGGTTTTTTAAATAATGATATACAGACCTTATCTCAAATATAACATAACAGAATCTCCAAGTCTGGGTACATGGCACATGAATTTTGGAAAAAAGTCCCACAGTAAATTCTGATGTGCACCAAAGGTTCAAAATCACTTGCACTCAAGAGTTCTTATCTTTTCATAAACTATGTAAATGTCTAAGCAATGTACTGTATGCTTGAAACTAATGGTAAAGCGTTTTTTAAAAAGTTGTAAATGTATCAAAATAGTCTGATGCAGTCTCATCCATCAAAGCAAATATCTCTTGCCTTGGAAAAAAACAAATCTACGATTTGGTCCCTGTTCTCCAGGCATTTCTGATCTGCACAGGCACTCAACCCCATGAGGCATGTCTACCAAAGTCTAAGACCTGAGTAGTCCCAGCAAGAGAGGCTGGGGTGGGGGTGGGGGGTAGACACAGAAAGAAACGCTAACAGCCTCAGGGAGTAGAATGTTAGTAGGTCCTTTCAGAAAGTAGTTTGGCAATGGAGAGCATTTCTGGCAGATGTAGGAAAGGACATAGAAGGCAGGTTTGAGTCAGTGAGGTGACCAGTTAGGCCAGAGCAAAGCATTCTTGGAGCAAGATATGGGAAATAAAGCTTCTCAGGTAGGCAGAGGTCATATTGTAGAGGGCTTTCCCTGCCAGGTTGAGGAGCCTTAAATTAACCCTAGGCAGTGGGAAGACATCAGGGGTTTTAAAGTAGAATAATGTAATCAACGATGTTTTAACAAAGATTAATTGAATGGACTTGTGCAGGGTAAAAGGGAACAGAGAGAACAATCAGGAAGCTAATGAAGTAGTCAAGTGTGAAGTGGAGGTTTCTAAACAAAGGTGGTAGTGTAAGAATGGAGAGTTGGGATCAGGTTCTAGAAACAAACACGGAAGAATTCACAGGATAGTGTTTTACTTGAGAGGCACTATAGCAAACTGGTCTCGAACCAAATTTCCCAGGTTCAAATCATGATTCTGCCACTAACCTGTGTAACCACAGGCAATAACCTTTGTGCTTTGGTTTTCTTACCTGTAAAACAGGGCTACTGGTCATATATGCCTCAATAATGTGAGGATTTAATGAACTTTTATAAGTTGTTTAGAATGTTACCTGGCATAGTAAATAGCTATTGGAAGAGAGGAAACTAGTATGATGATGGTTCCATGGGTAGCACTCTCAATGTCACAGCTGTCTGGCATGTTCTCTGCTTTCAGAGCGTGACCTGTTGGCGAGCCAAGTTTATGGAGGCCTTTTTCTCCCATGTTCTACGTGGGACCATTGATGTGTCTTCTGACAGGCGTCTTTGTGACCAGCGCTTCTCACCTCTTCTGCATAGCTCTCGCCATGTCCGACAGCTCACTATCTGCAACATGCTACAGGGTGCAACTGAGCTGGTGGCTGAGCCCAACCGCAGGGTTCTAGAGACCCTGGCCAGTTCCCTTCACACCCTCAAGTTCCGCCACCTGCTGTTCTCTGATGTGGCTGCTCAGCAGTCACTTCGACAGCTGTTGCATCAGCTTATTCACCATGGGGCTGTCAGCCAGGTGTCGCTGTACTCCTGGCCTGTGCCTGAGTCAGCCCTTTTCATCCTAATTCTAACCATGAGTGCTGGCTTCTGGCAGGCAGGCCCTGGTGGCCTGCCCTGCCGCCTCTGTGGAGAGGCCTCCCGAGGCCGGGCCCCATCCCGAGATGAAGGGTCCCTACTGCTGGGCTCACGCAGACCTCGCCGGGATGCTGCTGAGCGATGTGCTGCAGCCCTGATGGCTTCCCGGCGAAAGAGTGAAGCCAAGCAGACGGCCAGAGCCGCACCTGCCACTAGAGTAACACGCCGGAGCACACAGGAGAGCCTGAGAGCGGGCGGGATAGACACTAAAAGGGAGCCACACCCTCCAGCCACCTCCCATGAGGCTCCTGGCACCAAGCGGCCACCTTTTGCTCCAGCCACCACCTCCTCTGCCTCTCCCTCTTCTTCCACATCCTCATCCAAACGGGCTCCAGCTAGCTCAGGCCCACAGCCTAAGCCCCTGAAGCGTTTTAAGCGAGCTGCAGGGAAGAAAGGCGCTCGTACTCGTCAGGGGTCCAGTGCAGAGTCTGAAGACCTGTATGACTTTGTTTTCATTGTGGCTGGTGAGAAGGAGGATGGGGAAGAGATGGAGATCGGGGAAGTGGCTTGTGGAGCTTTGGGTGGATCAGATCCCAGCTGCCTGGGACTTCCAGCACTGGAGGCCTCCCAGCGATTCCGCAGCATTTCCACCTTGGAGCTGTTCACAGTTCCACTCTCTACAGAGGCGGCTCTGACACTATGCCACCTGCTGAGCTCCTGGGTGTCTCTGGAGAGCCTCACACTATCCTATAATGGTGAGTGCCCTAGAGGGGCAGGGGTTGAGTCTCCCAGCAGCACTAACTATATGCCCAGTCCTGTGGAGGGGAACAAAAGGTATGATCAGGAAGCTGGAGATGTGGCCCTGCCTGCACACATGTAGTAGCAGACAGTGCTTGGGAAGAGGAACATGAGGTCTACAGGCTGATTTACAGTTGAAAGCAAGGGTTCCTGAGGGGCGGTGAGAACCTGAAGAATGTGTACATTTTAGATAGTAGGCAATCCAAGGGCAAGTGGGAGTGTAGTGTATGGAAGCCCAGCCAGAGCTGAGGCTGGATCCCACCAGTCACATTAAAGCAGCTGTACAGACAAGGAGGTATGGGACATATTTTATCAGACCAGCAATCTAAAGCAGTGCTTTCCTACCTGGCTGTGCCTAGCTAGTCAAACTTCAGCTCTGACTAAATCCAGCAGTCTGCCTAGGTTGCAGAGCACTGCTAGAGAACATCACAACTGTGCAGACTGGTGCTACTATACACTCATAGTCATCAACCTTAGATAAATCCTGTGTTTGCAACATCAGCTCCCATTCCTACTGTACCACTTCCAAACCCTTCCCCCTTTCCTTTCTCAGCATATGATTCCACCTCCTACTTCACAGAGAACATAGAAACCATCACACATGAACTCCTTCAGCTTACTATTAATCAGCCTGTACTCTACTACATCTGCATTCATCCTTTCCTCTTTCACCACAGTGGGAGAGATCACCATCCTATCTAAGGCTAACTCTTCTACTTGGGCTCTGGACCCATACCCTCTCACCTTAGCTTGTTTCTTAAATGCCTTAATAATAACTAACTTTTATATACTGCTTAGTATATGTCTGGCCTACTTTAAGTATTTTCATTAAGTTAACTAATTTTTTTTTTTTTTAGGCGAGGCAACCGTTGGTCGACCTCACAGATTGCAAAGACCTTGTCAGCTTACAATCCCTTATTATTTTTTTTTAATTTTTTATGCCTACAGCACCTGGTCTTCCTAGGTGGTCTCCCGTCCAAGTACTAACCAGGCCCGACCCTGCTTAGCTTCCGAGATCAGACGGGATCGGGCTTGTTCGGGGTGGCATGGCCGTAGACTTGACTAATTTAATCCTTACAACGACCCTATGAAGTCAAGTAAATTGCCCAAGATAACCTTGCTAGTAAATTGTAGAGCCAGTATTCAAACCCAGGCAACCTGGCTCCAGAATTCACACTTTTAAACCACGACTTAATGCTGCCTCCCTTCTCTTCCCCATCAACACTGAAACATTAATTCAGGTATCCACCAAAATCCACCACCACCTCTATCCCATATTAACTATTATCCTATTCTTCCCTACCCTTCACAGACAATCTTAATAATCATCTGTGCTCTCTCTTCTCTCAGCCCACTCCAGCCTTGCTTATAACCCCATTACTGCATGGAAGACCTAGGTCACCAAGGTCCTCTTGCTAAGTTCAATATATGCATTTCAGTTCTCACATGAGCTCTTGGCAGCATTTGGTATTACAGTCTTCATGAGATACTCTCATTCCCACTATCTCAAAATCTGATTTTTTTCCTCCTCCCTTTCTGGACATGACTTCTCAATATTCAGAGTTCCTCAGAGCTCACGTGCTGTACACATTTCCTGGACAATTTTGTCCATTCCCTTGGTTTCAAAAGCCAACTATGCCGAAGACTCTCCGTTATATGAACTTAGCCCAGATCTTTATCCAAAACTCCAAATCCATTTATCCAGCTAACTGCTTGATAGCACCATTTCATTAACCACAAGCTCCTCAACCTGAATATATCTTCTCCCCTCTATACAATGCTTCTGTTCTCAGTGACATCACGGGTGACTCAGTTGCCCAAAAGAATCCTGGATTCTTACTCTACATATATTTGGTGACTAGGTTCTATCTTTACAATCTTCCTTTCAAGTCCATTTCTCTATCTCCACATCCTTAATTCAGGCTACCATTACTTCTCATCTGGATTCTTCATTTCAACAGTTCCTGACTCCGTCTACGTTGCCGCCCAAGCGTTTTTTCAAATCTGCCATTCATTCATCTAAAAACCCTTCAGTGGTTTCCTGTCACCATGTCTTAACTTCACTTGGAATCATTCATGTTATCACTCCTGCTTACCTCTGTAGTTGTATATTAAACACATTACCCCCTCATACTTTACACACCAGCCACTTTGAATATTTTTCAATTCTTGGAACCTGCCACTCTCCTTCAGGCCTTTATATATGCCAGGTTCTCTCTACCACAGTCACTCTTCTCACTCCTCTTAGCCTGTCTCCTTATGTTCTTTAGGACTCAACTGAAAAGCTTTTATTGATGTAGACTGAAATGGGTGTTAAGTGCCCATCCTTTGTATTTCCACAGTACTCTAGTCCCCCAGCTCCTGTCACCTTTTTTTTTAATCAGGCTATATAGGTAAGAACGAGATCTGCTGCTCACTATTGTCTAGCAAAACAACCTTATTTACTAAGTGCTGGGTTTTAGTTGAATTCAATCAACAGGAGACTGCTCAGACCAAGGGAGGGATAAGGGAGGGAGTTCCAAGGAATTATTTGCTTTGTAGCATTAAGCAACTACCCCCTAACCTTCTGGATCCTACTCCCTTCTTTGGGATGGGATTATCTTTTTCTGCCCCATTCCCACCCAATGAATCTTTTAAAGTATTCCCTATTGGGTCATTGTTACTCTCCTTAGTTTTCAGATGCTCCCTATGACCTGTAGAAAAAGTCCAGATGCCTCTTGCTGTCTGGATCTATTATCCAGCTGGCAGCTGCATGCTACCCCATCACATCCTATCTTGTTTTGTGACTCTGCCCTGACTGATGCTTGAGGGCATGGCCCAACACAGTAGACATCAGTTTGCTGGTTACCTGAGGAAAAAGACAACAAATGAATAGTTGAGACAAATGTTTTAAATAATCTAAAATTTGAGATTTAGTAGTTATCATTAGAAGTACTTGGAATTGTCTCTGAAAGCTACCCTTGCTGATACTACCACATTACTCTTTCCTGCCATAGGCCTGGGCTCTAACATCTTCCGCCTACTGGACAGTCTGAGGGCTCTGTCAGGCCAGGCTGGATGCCGCCTCCGTGCCCTGCATCTCAGTGACCTGTTCTCACCACTGCCCATCCTGGAGCTGACACGTGCCATTGTGCGAGCCTTGCCCCTGCTGCGGGTCCTCTCTATTCGTGTTGACCACCCCAGCCAGAGGGACAACCCTGCTGTGCCAGGGAATGCAGGGCCCCCTAGCCACATAATTGGGGATGAAGAGATACCAGGTGAAGCACTGCGTGTGTGCATGTGTGTGTGTGTGTGTGTGTATCCACACAAACGTGCAGGTGCATTTGTGTGAAGGCAGAAAGACCTCTAATTTAGGCCTGCCACCACTCATTCCTAGCTTATTTGGAATCTGTTCCCTCTTTAGCCTGTTCTTTTTAAATATAACCATGGGCTGGATGGGGCCCAGACCATAAACCCCATGACCATGGCAGATCAGCTTCCAGAAAAGGGGTCTGAATTAGGAACAGAACTGTTAGACTACATAAGTTCTCACTGCTGTATGTCCCATTAGTTCCTATGTCTCCTAGCCCACCTTTCTGCATTCTCTGCTTTTGTCTAGTCTCCCTAGACTAAAAGCTCCATAAACGTAAGGCCTAAATTTCATATTTAGAAGTCTATTCCCAGAACCTAGCACAGTACCTTAGCATATAGTAGGCACTCAGGGACAAGTAGCCATGATTTTTTTAGTGAATCCCTTTAAGGATAGAGTGGAACTTGGTATGGGAATGAAGTAGATAGCCAGCTAGAATTTACTCTCCCTATCATGTCCAGAAAACTGCCTGGAACAGTTGGAGATGGGATTTCCACGGGGAGCCCAGCCAGCCCCACTGCTCTGCTCTGTACTGAAGGCCTCAGGTTCTCTGCAGCAGCTGTCCTTGGATAGCGCCACCTTTGCCTCTCCCCAGGATTTTGGACTTGTGTTGCAGACACTCAAAGGTAAGACTCAGCTAGAATGGTAAAGGGAAGAGGGTAGGAGGGAACCTTGCATTGTTTGTAAAAGTTAGGGCCTCTGTCCCCATCCAGAGTACAACCTAGCTCTGAAGAGACTGAGCTTCCATGACATGAATCTGGCTGACTGTCAGAGCGAGGTGCTCTTTCTGCTACAGAATCTGACTCTTCAAGGTAAGTTCTCATCTAGAACCTGACTGACATTCCTGAGCCTTCATTGTGGCTCTGTCACTGTCTCACTGAGCAAGCACTGTTTTTTTTTTTTCTTGGCCTTATGTCCTCACCTACAAGATAGTTATAGGACCTCAATGACCTTCCTTCTTAAAAGATCCCAAACTTGACTCCTCTTATACTACACGTGGTAATTATTTTTAGAGTGCCTCACCCAAAAGTTTTCCCTATCTTCCAAAGACTGACAGAAATGATGGTAGAAGAGAGGAATAAATGTCCTTTCAGAACCCTCTCATAGACTTGTCTCTAATTCCCACCCCTGCATAGAGGGGCAGTCCGTGGATGAGGGAAAGAAGGAAGTGGATGAGGAATTGTCTTTGCAGAGACCCTCCCTACAGTGAATATCTAGGCTCTGGTTTGAATACTAATTTAGTTTCAGCCTTAGTTGGGGTCTTACACAAATTCCTGTCTTTCTGGGCCTCTATAAAATGTTCACACCCCTAATTAAGACCAACTAGGACAAGAGGGGCAGCAGACCATAAGCCCCAGTTCTAATGCAGCCATCAGAATTTATCCTAATTTCTGTTGACAGAGATTACCTTCTCCTTCTGCCGTCTGTTTGAGAAGCGCCCGGCCCAATTTCTGCCTGAGATGGTTGCTGCTATGAAGGGCAACTCCACACTGAAGGGCCTCCGGCTGCCAGGGAACCGCCTGGGTGGGGACAGGGCCCTGGGAATGGAGAGGGAGAGGGGGAAGGAGCCAGTCCTTTGACCTAGAAACTCAATGGGTAAAAGCATAGACCTCTCTCCTGGGAACATGGAGGTTAGAATAGTTGTGTGCTGGGACTCCAGGAGGCTGGGCTTCTCCCTAGCCAGAATTAGGCTGGGATACCCTTGTTCCCTGGTCTTGGGTGGAGGTTACCGACATATCTCCCCTTCTCCTCAGGGAATGCTGGTCTGCTGGCCCTGGCAGATGTTTTCTCAGAGGATTCATCCTCCTCTCTGTGTCAGCTGGACATCAGGTACACGTTGGGGGTAGGGGAGAGGTAGGCTGGCAGGGGAAGGAACAAGGGATAGAGCTGCAGGGACAAACGCCAGGGATTATTTGCTTCCTGGGTGTCTAATCCATCTCACCCCTACCAGTTCCAACTGCATCAAGCCTGATGGGCTTCTGGAGTTCGCCAAGCGGCTGGAGCGCTGGGGCCGTGGAGCCTTTGGTCACCTGCGCCTCTTCCAGAACTGGCTGGACCAAGACGCAGTCACAGCCAGGGAAGCCATCCGGCGGCTCCGGGCAACCTGCCACGTGGTTAGTGACTCGTGGGACTCATCCCAGGCCTTCGCAGATTATGTCAGCACCATGTGATGGGGCCCATGCCTCACAGGCCCATGCCCAGCACCATCAGCTTGCAGGGGCTGAGGCATGGGCTGCCCAGAACTCCCAACCACCAAGTCTGTCTTTCTCTTTCTGCCACCTTTTTTTCTCTGTTTTCCTTCTTCCCTTGCACTGAGGTTCTGGAGGCCTTGATGGGGCCCAGCAAAGGCATTCCCAGAACTGCATTTAGAGCCTGTGGGCCCCTTACAAAGAAATCTGGGAACCCTGGGCCAGGAAATTACAGTAGTCATCAATCACTGAGGATAGCCCCCTCCCCCTGCCGCCTCAAGCAGGTACCCAAGCTTTAGAGAAGTATAGGAGTGCCCACTACCAGGCCTCTTCTCTGCTGGGCTCACCATGCTGCTCCCAGGCCTCAGTCCCTTTCATACCTTTATTCCTTTCTTTTTTTAACCAAAAAAGTTTTTCTTATAAAATAAATTTTGGGCAAACATCATGCAGCCCTTCTTGATTTTTCTCCCAGAGAACAAAATTCAGCAGGGCCCTATGGGGCAGGGAGCCCCTTTTCCCTGTCTCCTTCCTCTAACAGCTATATCCAGACCAGCTGGTTATCAGTGGAGGCCCCGCTGCTCCTCATGGGAACGCTGGTGGAAGACGAAGGTGATGGCAGTGGTGGCAGCATCCCATGCAGCCTGGAGTACCTCATCTTTGAGACCCCGCTTATCAGTGCTGTGGTTCCACTGAGCCAGGTCTGAGGTGCAGTCAGAACCATCAGGGGGTTGCCTGACCTGATGGTTGTTGACACAGCGGCTGCAGCGCAACCTGGGGGCAGAGGATAGAGCTGTGGTCACTATACATCCCATCTCCATATTATGTGAGGAGTTCAGAGATAATAGCTAATAATGGCATTCCACCAACCTATCATGTGTATCACTGAGGCTAGCCTCATCCAGGGTAAACAGCTCCTTCAACTCGCCCAGAGAAAAGTGCCGCTCCACATCCTGTTCCTCATCCACCACACAGCTACTCAGTGCCTTCTTGTGGCTCTGACGCTGAAAGATCTTCTCCTCAATGGTTCCTGCCTAGGGGGTGGTAGGGGAAGCCAAAGAAGCAGGGCTAGGTCATCCTCATACAAAGGGGGAAGGAAAACCCAGGGATTAAAACTGTAGCCACCCAGGAGAAGGGGTGATAAATGAAAAGTAAGAATTCTACAGCAACACCTCTGCTCAGCTGAGCCCACTTCCTAGTCTTTCTCTTGGGAACATGACTTGGACATGTCCACCCAGGATATTTTTTGTATTAATGGAGGTTTTCAGGACCTGGCTAAATTCTTTCAGGGTTTGTGTGAAGTTGCTACACCAGGCTTCCACAGCAAGCCCAAGTTTCACTCTCAATAACTATAATTTGGATAACCTATACCAGGCTCTGTGCTAACACTAGGATATAAAGAAGAATCAAATATGATCCCTATTCTTGAACTCATAGACTCGTGGGAGAGACAGAAAAACTAATTGGTAAAACAATAGAAATCTGTATAGAATACCCAGGAGTACACGAGGGGTAGCAGAGTGGAACAGTATTGAAAAACTTGAAAGTAAGGATGATCCTTGAGCTGAATCTTGAAAAATGAATAGTTTACAAGAGAAGAGTGAAGGGAAGGCATCCACCGCATAGGAACAAAGGAATCAGCCTGACCGACTAGAGGACTATGAGGAGTTCAGCCAGTCTAGAGGATGTTGAAAGTGTACTGGAACTGAAAAAGTCAGCAGAGGCCATGTTGAAGAAACTTGGAGGCCAGGCTAAAGAGCTTGACCTTGTCCTGGAAGTGATGAAAAGCAATATCAGAATTTTTGGAAAGCTCATTCTAGAAGCAGTGTGTGAAGAATGGATAAAGACCAAAGGTAAAGAATTAGGAAGCTGTTGTAATATCCAAATGAGAGATTACTGTGACCTTAAGATAGGATGGAGAGGAAGGTTAGATAAGGAAATTTCAAGAAGGTAAAAATCAATGGTAACTGGAATTTGGTTGTTCGGAGACAGAATGGTCAAGTAGAATGATGCCCAGATTTGGGTTGGGTGGATAATGGAACCACTAAATGACAATTCAGAAGGGCAAACAGTTAAGTCGTGATGCATCTAAAATGCTCATAAAATATTCAAGTGGAAATGTACAGTGCGTGATGGATACATGGGTCTAGAACTCAGGTAAGAGATCCAGGATAAAAACTTCGTTAGTTTATCAATATAATGAGCATATATAATTAGAGGTGGGAATACCAGAGTGGAGTTTCCAAAGAAGAAAAAAATGTCAAGATTAGTAGTCAACAGTGTCAGATACCCAGAGGAAAAAATCGAGCCTCTAGTTTTGGCAATTAGGAAGCCAATAATAGTGTATTCAAAAGGTTCAGTCGCACATGTGGTCTGATGAGTGAGTGGTATGAAGATGAGGCAGTGAAGTTAATCTGTAGGCTTTGGAAAAATTTGACAGTGATGAATGAACGGGAAGTAACCCAAGGTAGTGGCTACAATAAGACAGATTTGAGAAATTGTTTTTAAGAGAGCTACTTGAATATGTTTATAGATATCAGAATAAAGGAGAAATTAATCAGCTAAGGAAGGAAATGATGAGAATAGGTCTAGAGCAGAACTATAATGATGAGCCTCAAGCAGAGAGGAAGGGAATGATCTTCCTCTGAGATGGGAAGGGAGGAGCCGGTTAGAGATTTACTAAAGAGAGGAAAGCGGGGTGGGGGAGAGAATTCGAGCCTGGTAGCCTACATTTTTTTTCTATGAAGTAGGACAAGGTCTGCAGAAAGTGAAACAGGGTTAGAAACGAAACTGGAGGGAAGTGGTGAAGGCTTGAAGTGGCCGTTGAAGGAAATGAGATACAGCCCAGCTCCAAATGGTGAATGTGAATTTGTGGTAGTGCCAATCTGTAAATGAAAATTTTATCTGGTATAGAAGCTGAGAACAGCTGTAATGACCCAAGTGGAGTAGATATTAAGGGAGGAGTGGTGAAAGGATGCAGTGAGGATCAGGCTGAAAAGAAAAGGAGTCAACCCAGATTTGAGGGCCGGGGGATACTAGGGACGTTAAGTTGCACAGATGTAGGAGGAATGAGAAAGGGCAGGAAGTGATAGCTATTACTAATGACAGCCATTAAAATTTGGGGTACTATGTAAAGTTTTTGTACTGTTAAAGCTCCACAGTGTAGCCTTGGGAGTAACTAAAATAGGGAGAAGTCATTAGAGGTGAGGTCAAGGAAACATAAAGGCCAGAGTGCTAGGTAACTACATGGTCCTTGAAGTCTGCCAGGATGATAACTGGATTGGAGGAAGAAATGAAGACTGAGCTGGTGTCCAAAGTCATCAATGAATTAGTAAAACAGCAAGAGGTAGATGACTGTAGCAAGGAAAACAGGGTATCAAGCCAGACAACATGAGCTTCAAAAGAAGAAGTATAGGATGGATGGTCTGAGTGATTACTGAGAACTTGGAGAATGCCAATACCACTTCTTAGCACCAGGGGACATGGAATATGAGAAGACTACAGGCAAATTGCACAGTAAAAATCAGGTGTGAGGGAAAGCAGATGTCCTGTGAAAAGAATGGGGCCACAAGGAAGTTTGTTAACTACTGAACAGGCATCCAGAGGGCATTGTAAGGGTTTGAAAGAATGGAGAGAACAGAATAAAAGGCTCCAGGCTAAGCCCATAGCCTGGCCACTGCTAGGGGCAGAGGGGCCAAAGAGAGGCACTGAGAAACAACCCAAGATGGTCCTGAAGGTCTTGTTCCATTACCCATCCCTACTCTAACCACTATCACCATTCTTACAGACAGCAGGCGATAGATATAGCATGTCTTCTTTTGACCGTCACGCCAGACCCGGGCCATGGCTTGTTCATCATTAGCTGGGTTCCAGTCAGGGTCAAACATGACCAGTCGGTTAGCCCCAATGAGATTGAGGCCACAGCCCCCAGCTTTGCTACTCAGCATGAAGACAAAGTCAGGGCTCTGAAAAGAGGAAGCAAGAGAAAAAGAACCTCTAGCAGCCTGAACTTGAATCCTACTTAGCCCAGCCAGCTGTTCTCTCTCAGGCATCTGTACTCCTCTGCTCAGACCAATTATGAGGACCACCAATTTGCCTACCATCCAACTTCCCAGCCCACAGTCATTTCCCAACTTGGCCATCACCAACCATCCTAACCCTGCAACAACCACCAGAAAAAAAATCCAGGAAGACCCTAGAGCAGAGTCCCTTTATAGCTTCTCTCTCAACCCTAAATTTTGATGTTGACTGTATTGGTGGTGTAGGGACAGGGGCTGTGCATTTACCGATGGACTGTTGAAGCGCTCCACAACCTTGGCTCGCTTCTTAATGGACATCGTGCCATCCAAGCGGACATACAAGTACCTAAAGGGGAATCCAAAGATTAAAACCCAAGGAAGCAGCAAAGCCCCTAGGAGCCAGCGCTACTGACGGGGCTGAACTAACCATGCCTGAGGCTGTTCATGCACAGTCTGAGATCCCATACTCCCAAAGGAAGGGGCAGGGAGCTAGGGGCCAGGACTCTGTCCTGTGGGAGCACCTGAAGGACTAGGGGCTATTCTGTTTGGAGATGAAACTAGGATCATTGTAGCAATAAGGAACTAGACGACATCTGGGAAGTCCCTCCTGCACCCATATCTTGGCCCTTATCCACCATCAGAACACCTCCTCTTCCCAGAGGGGACAGTAGAGGAGGCACTCCTTTGGCAGGCTTGTTTAGGCTCTTCCCTACCTTCGGGCCCGGCAGAGCTTCTCAAAGAGGTCTAAAGTCTGGGTGTAATTGGACACTAGCACTACTTTGTCACTGCTGCGGCTTCGGGTCACTGCCAGAATGTAATCAAGGACCAGCATCTTACCTGGGGAGATGAGAAATCATTAGCCCCCAAGGGGCCTTCCCAATGGCCCAGGATTCTTACTCTTGATATCCTGCCTTGAGACAGGATAAGTCTAGGACAAAGACAATTTCCTCCTCCCAGAGAAACCCAAAAACTGGTAGGAAAGGGCTCACCTGACAGCTGGGGCGCTATAGTCTTAGAGCTATAACCAGGGGGAAATATGTCCAAGGTACCTTCAAAGCCATCTTCCTCTTCCACACACTTGTCATAGATTAGAGCTGGATCTGAGGGGAAAGAAACAAAATGCCAGCTACGCTGCTTTTGAAAGTCTACTTCAGTGCTCATTAGAACCTCCTCCAGAAGTCTACCCAAAAGACCTTCCCCAGTACCAGATTTACTTGGTCCCAAATTCCAGTGTGTAAGCAGTGGCACCCGGGACCATGAATGGACACTCTCACTCATTAGTGTGTACTCCCAACAAGAAGGAAGCTCTACCAGAGAAGGTAAGGTTGATTATTTTCCCTCCTGTCCAACATTTTATATGCACAAGTGTGCACAAACACACACACAGTCCCATATACCCAAGCATCAAGCATGGGCTGGGCAGAGGATAAGCTAAATTTTTCAAAGCAAAGGGTCTGACTTACAGAGTATAAAATGCAGAGCTCATGCCTTGGAGAAGGATGGAATCGTATGTGGCCTCTGTGAGGACTCTGGACAAGTTTTAGTGAAGGTGGCTCTATCACCTGCAGGAGGTTACCCTTCCTTGCTCATTCTCACAGAGGAACCCAGAGCACAGAACCAACTCACGATTACATAGCTTCTTTAGTGAGGTAATGGAAGAAAGGGAAGACACACTCATCTTGCCCTCACGTAACTCATCTGCTGGCTTGGCCTGTCTCAGAAACCTCTGGTATAATTCCGTCTGAAGGGGTGTCAGCCTGAAAGAAAGGCAGCTGAGTCAGTGGCTGGACCACACTTTGGCCCTCTGAAGACACATTGAGAGCTGAGCTCTTACCCGCTCCACACCCCTCAGTTGAGTTTAGTACCTACAACAAACCACCTGCTCAAACTTCACAGGCAGATATTTAGAAAGGATATCAGATGTCCTCCGTATTAGGCACCTGGAGAGAACAAGATAAAGAGGCTGGTAAAACTGCCATGTGAACTACTGGAATAACAGATACCACCCAAAGCAGGGGTCCTTAACCTCCGGACCATGGACCAGTACCAGTCTGTGACTTGTTAGGAACTGGCCTGCACAGCAGGAGGTGAGTGGCAGGCGAGTAAGCAAAGCATCTGTATTTGCAGCTGTTCCCCAGTGTTAGCATCACCACCTCAGGTCATCAGGCATTAGATTTCTCATAGGAGCACCAGTGCCTGGTCCCAAAAAGGTTGGGAACCGCTGACCAAAAAGACCAAGTCTGAGTAAGAGACCCATCAGCTCTATGGCACAGATATCTATATCACAGGCTCTGTCATGGAAACAGAGACCCTTCCAAATAGTCTAGCGTTGACTAACAACTATCTCTTCCCCTTCAAAAGGTTAGCTAGTCTTCAAGAAGAGACCAGAGTCTCCCATTGAGCCTAGTGCTCTAACAAGGAAAGCAAGTTGTAAACCAGTTAAGTCCCTAGGGGAGTTTCTGCTTGCATTTGCCCAAATGCTTGTTGTCACATGGCCCAAGGCTCAATGAAATTAAGCCCATACCTCCTGGCAGACCAGGAAGGACAAGAATCAGTTACCTAAGCAACAGCTCCTAACATACCTCTCCCTCCTGCCATCTAAAATTAGGAGAGAGAGGTGGCAATTGGGAAGGGCAGGACTCTTCAGGATATGAATCATCAAGTGTGTATACCTATAACAGAAGAGTCCGGAATGTACCTGCCCATGGGCTATGTGGCCCCCATGGAAAAAGCCCTCTGAGCCTGGGAGCCACACCCATCCATCAGATCTACCTGTGAAAGAAGGCTGTAAGGCCTGAGAAGGGAAGCCTGGTGCTTTAGGTCTGAGACCAACTGACAAGAAGCTTCCGAAGTACTAACATTGCTCCAACAGATATTTTGCTCAAGAAGTTCAATAGCATCAGAAAAGAGCTTCCTCAGTAGCAACCTGCTAAGCAACCCAATACCAGACCACAAGGCCTAGGCCAGGAAGAAACGACTAGGCCTGCAAGACCCCTTCATTTATTCAGCGGCTATAGTCAGGGCATAGATCCCACTCTCTTTTCAGAATCCCAATCCTTATAGGCCAAGGCTCCAAAGAATTGGCCTTGGATGGCTTAGGAGGCAATTCTGATGACCTAACTTGGAGGGACTCAAAGAAAGGTGCTGCTGTTTAGCCCAGCCTTCACCGTGCTATTACCTATTCACAATGCTGGTGAGCTCCCGCAGTCGCTCCTCTCCTAGCTGCCTGTCTGCCTCAGTGGCAGCTGCATCTCTGCCCTTTAAAATTGGCAACTCAAAGTGCTTCTTGAACTCATAAGCAGTTCCTAAACACAGGAGAGAAGGGAATATTAAAGAATATAAAAAAAGAATGATTTCCCCACTGCCAATAAGGGCAGGCTATTTTGTTATAGAGCAACCTTCCTGCCAAGAACAAAGTTGAACAAATAATAGGCAATTTGTACCAAAGCAGTTAAGATTTAAAATGCCTAATAGTGAGATAGTAGATTAAAACCCAAATATATAACCAAAATATATTTAATCACAAATATAAGTGCACCAAATAATTCAATAAAAGACAATCCGATTGCAAAACTGAATTTTTAAAAAAGTCTACCTATAGGCTATTTGTAAGAGATGAAATAAAAGGTAATCAGTACAACGAAGTACTGATAAGCCTTGAAAACATTATGCTAGGTTAAAGAAGCCAAAGACAAAAGGTCACATATTGTATAATTCCATTGATATGAAATATCCAAAATAAGCAAATCCAGAGAGACAAAAAATAGATTGGTGGTTGCCAGGGGTCAGACGTAAGGGGGAAATAGTGAGTGAATGCTTAATGGGTATAGGATTTTCTTTTGGCTAGGAATAAAAAAAGTCAGGTACTTCATAAAAGAGAATCTCTAAATGGCAAGTGACCATATTAAAAGGAATCCAACATTCAACATTTGACAAATGCAGTGAGATATCACAAAACAAGAGAATGACTAAAATAAAATTTTTTTAAAGATAAATACTGGTGATAATATAGAGCAGAGGTCAACATCAGCCAACCACCTGTAAATAAAATTTTATTAGAACACAGCCATGCCTTTATACTTTATGGCTATTTTCATGCTATAATAGCAGAGTTAAGTAGTTGTGACAGAGTTTGGCCTGAGAGCCTGAAATGCTTACTATATCTAGGCCTTTAAGAAAAAAAAATGCTGACCCCTGATGTAGGGACACTAGAATTCTCATATAGTGCTGGTACAATCACTTTGGAAAACTGGAGTTATCTACTAGAGCTAACACATGCATAACAGATGACCTGGCGATTCCTCTCTTAGAACAGAGAAATGAATACTATACTCAGGTAAAGATATGTACAAGAATGTTCACAGCATCATTATTCAAAAGAATAAAAAACCGAAATAACTCAATTGTCTATCAGCAGAATAGATAAATTCTGATATATTCATAAAATGGAATAGTATACAAAAATGGAAAAGAACAAGCAAACTACAGCTACAGGCGACATCATGAATCTCATAAACATAATGTTGAACAAAAACCAGATGCAAAGGAATATATACTGTATGATTCCATTTATATAAAGTAAAAAGATAGGCAAAAACCAATCTTGAATGTCAGGAGAGTTTTTACTTCGGGAGAAAAAAGGAGGAAGTAGTGATTAGGGGAGCAGGGCTGCTGAGATGGTGTGAGTAACCGATCTGGTAGTTGTTACTCAAATGTGTTCACTTTGTGAAAATCTAGCTACTCAGCTGGTTCACTGCCTAAAGTGATTTTCCTGAGCACTGGCAAGTTGGGGTGGCACTAACAAACCCTTTCACAGTTATCTCTGTGCAAGAATTGCCCAAACTGTGGTTGCCAGGGACTAGGGGGAGTGGGAAATAGAGAGTTATCGTTTAATGGGTAGAGTTTAAATTTTGCAAGATGAAAAAAGTTCTGGAGATGGATGGTGGTGATGGTTGCACAACAACATGAATGTACTTAATTACACTTAATTGTACACTAAAAATGGTTAAAAAAAGAAACTGCCCAAGACAGTCTGCTCTGAAGCCAAAGCTCTTGTAAGGCAGCTAGGGTGTGATGGGCAAAAATGCCTGGGGGTAGTATTTCCATCCACAGCTCACGGTGACCCCATGCCCTGTATAGAGTCTGCCACCTCTACAGTGGAAAAATGGCTAGGGTGGGCCTTGCTAAGTTGCTTGGCAGAGCTCCCAGTGGCTCTCCCTGACAAAAGAAGTCTTCCTACGAGAGTGCCTGGTCACCCACATACAACTAGCATTCACTTTCTCTCCTCAGCTAGAGTTACAGGTAAGGCTCCTCTCCATGTAGCAGACAAGGCTGGATTCTTACCCAGGATGCCTGAATTAACAAAATGTACCAAGCTGAAATACTCAAGGAGATCATTCTGGATGGGAGTCCCAGAGATGAGCACCCGCCGGCTGGTGTTCAAGCTGTCCAGGGCCTGGTAAGTCTGATTCTCAGAGTTCTTCAGCCTGTGTCCCTGAAAGGAAATTAATTCTCAGTTAGGCCTGGGCACAGTGCTGCATCCCTAAAGGTAACAAAATCTTGTGTAGACAGGAAAAGAGGAATCATAAACATTACAGGTCCTAGAGCCTGGGGAATGGGGCAGTGGACAGCAAGAGTGAGTTTACCCACTTGCTTGGGAAGAAACATCAGGCTCAAGAGATAGAACTTCAGTTTCCAAACAGTGCTACACAACCATAAAGCAAAGATTCCTTGTTTCCTCCCCTCCTCTTCCTTGCCCCAATTTCCAGAGCCTCAGCAGCCTGCCTATCCTCTTCAGATATCATTCAGCAATGTTAAAGACCTGTGTTAGGGAATCCTCCCCACACCAGCTCAACCAAACTAGACCTCATGAGCCAAATGCCTTTCATATCAGTCTCCAGGCAGTGTCGAGGCTGTCAGTGCTAAAAGGACTTGACCCAAGCTCCTCCTCCCCTCTTGCTACAGAATTCACACAGTTCCTACATTTAAAGAAAGCCCCTCTCTGCCTCCCTTTGCATCTCTTTTCCAACCCTATTTCTCCCTATCTCTATATCTGTCTCTCTTGCTCTCTCACACATACACCATTACATGCCTCTGTTACTTCACTCTTTTAAGCCTTTTTCAAGAAAATAGTAAAAAAACCCTATCGTCTCCCCTCCTTTCCCAGAACCATATGGGCAAGATCAGGCCTGTGCCCTTTCTATCCCCAGCCCCCACTCACTGGGCTAGACAGAGAAAACAAAACCACAAGTGAAAAATGAACCAACAAGCCAGACTTGCTTCCTATGGTCAGTCTTTCACAATGCAGTTAAATACAGACCCTCCACTGACTCTCCCTACTATAGGATCAAGTCCAAGCTCATTAGCTTAGTACTTCTCAATAAGGCCGCAGCTAGCTTCTCTGACACTCTCCACAGCTTGTCATAGACCAGGAAGCCATTAACTCCTCCCCACTCCTAATGCTGGATTTCCTTAGGTCTCTTTGCTCATGCCACTCTTCTGCCCAGAATTATCTTCCACAGGCAAATTCCTCACATGTCACCTCCTATGCAAAGCCTTCCCCAATGACCCAAGGCTGTTGGTCTCTCTCACTTCTGTGCTTCTATGGCACTCTGAACATACTACCTGTTTACTGAATCCTTTTAACGTACCAGGCACTGTACTAAGGACTTTACTGTATTCTCTTCTATATTCTATATTCCAGATAACAATCAGATGAATGGAAATTATAATACCACTTTAGAGAAAATGAGGTTCAGAGAGGTGAACAGTTATCCAAAATCACACTGGTAGAAAGTAGCAGAACTGCGATTTGAACTCATATCTGTGTGATTCTGAAGTCTGGGTACAGTACTACTCTGCCTCTCATCCACTGCTATATATACCAGAGTACTAATCACACTGTATTGCACTTTATCTCCTCACACAGGCGAGAACTTCTTAAGGCAGAGACCATGTCAGATTTGCCTTTATAACTCAGTACATAGGACAGAGGCCCACACAGAGCTCTGCTCAGTCAATGTTTGCTGAAAGAATGAATGAATAAGTAACATTACTATTAATGAAGAATTAGACAAACCTAGAATTTAAATTTTTAAAAAACGACTTGATGTTGTGCACCTAAAACTAATGGAATGTTATATGTCAATTATATCTCAATTAAAAAAAAAACCATTTTTTAAGACATCCAAAACAAACAAAATAAGGAAAAAGGACTGGAGGCTCCAAGCACTAGCCCTGAGAGAGACTAAGACTTCTGAGCTGAAGAGGCAAATAATACTTGAAACTTGTGAGAAAATTACCCAAAAGGCCCTAGGAGAATAAGCACCAACATTTGAGTCCCTCTAAATTGAAGCTGCCCAAGGGCAAACATCATGGGATCCCCAGGGCCCACACATTTATAGGTACTTAGTAAATATCTCAATGAAGGAACTAGGCTGACAAGCTATCCACATGGGTCTCTGTGGAAGGGAAAGCCAACTCCAGCTCCCTATGGCACCTCCCTGGCTCCAAACCCAGCTCCTGCCACTATCGCTCATGGATTTAAAACCAAAACTCTGTCATCTCAGCAAATCAAATGTTTGGCCACATGAAAAGTTGTCAAATTTCATTTATAAGTTGCTGCTGAATTTCTATTCTGGCAGAGTGTTTTAACAACAACAACAAAATGATCCAAGATCAAATACCACCACTTCTCCCTGAAACAGGAGCCCTATGAGTAGCATTCTCATTTTTTATTTTTTCCCCAGCATTTTCCATCTGACTTGCTTTCTAACAATTATATAGGAACATACATGGGTCTGGATGAGGCACTCAGGGACAGTCCTTCCATATCTAAGTCAAGCTTCTTCCTACGCCACGTCTGTGTTACATCAAAGATAGTAAGAGATAAGAAAAGAGCCAGGACTTAAAATCGCAGACCTGGTTTCAAGTCCCAGCTCATTATGCACTCACTGGGTATATCTGCCCAAGTCATTACACTTCAGTCTCCTTATCTCCAAAACTGAGATGATGATGATGATGTCAGTCCCTCTCCTATTCATACACTTTACAGAATGCCTCCATATATCCTCTCTCTTGATCCAGATCATGTCCCTTTCAGATAGGCCCTGTGTCATCTACTCTACAGATAAAGAAACTGAGTGTCAGAGCAGTCTCATCTGCAGTCATGCTTATAAGTGGCAAAGTGAAGGCTGATCCCAAGTCTTCTGATTTGCCCTGACTAACTCAGACTACTTTGAAGACCAAGGATTTTGTACAAAGTTATTATGCAGAACTGTGTGTTCCAGAGAAAAGTATGAGCTAGAAGGAAGCAGGAACGTGAAATCCTGGGGTGGCACCTTTCCCTTCCACGGTCTGAACAGGACAAACTCTCTCCTCCTAGAGCAGGCTGATGATCTTTCAGGATTTTGGCTGAAAAGTTGCTGACAAATGAAAGGTAGATGTAGAAGGGAAAGTCAGGATGCTTCAGTGTGGCAAGAGGCAGCCTGGTCCCTTGTGCCCTGCAGAGCCAGCTCAGAAAACGAGAGAGTGAGAAAGAAAAGAAAGAAATACTACAGAGCAAATTAAAATCTGAGTCCTCAAGGGCTCAACAGCTACAGCCTGCCTTCCTCTCCCTCAATGCCCTGGCCTCTGGATTAGACTCTTCAGACAGTCCCCGGCCTCCATGGTGATGAAGCACATGCCAGGGTCGTGAGCTGCACAAGGTGGTCATGCACATACCCAACCTCAACCTGCTAAATCCCTTACTTTTACAAGAAACAGCCAGTCAAGATATCAGAAGTTTGCAGACATGCCAGATAGTGACTGACTCTTCAAGTACAAACAAAGCCCAACTAGGAAATAGCTGACAATTCACAAGTATGGCATCCTAAAGTAAACTTTTCTTCTCTGTCCTCTCCCAAATGACCCTCAGATATTGGGGTAATTTAGTCCCTACAGGAATCAAACTTGCCAATAAGTTGACAGTTGGGCCAAGTCTTTCAACTACCTTTCCATTAAAGCCCCAGGTATATGGTAAAGTGACCTTAACTCTCCCCAAGAAGCACAAACAAGTGCAGCAGCCTCAGGGTAGCCAAGCTCCTTGCAAATCTGGACAATTTTTTATACTCACAAGCTCCCAGCCACCCTCACTTCTTTCTTAGTAGCATCTCTACCACCATTCATGCGTAGTGCTAGAAAAGGCCAGGAAGTAACTATTGCCATATTTCCTTTAGTCCCAGAGAGGCAACCCAGACTACTACAAGGTATATGGATTGTCTACACTGGACCTTCCTGTCTGTGCTTCTGTTCACATGAGTCCCCCAGGCCTAGAATGAAAACCAGATATTTACCAAAGTCTTAAGACATACCAGGCACTGCAATAAGAGCTTCTCTCGATCACTTCATTTAATTCTCACAATAATCCTATGATGTAGATATTATCACCCATTTTACTGACACAGAAACAGAGGCTCAGCTGGTTAAATAACCTGTTCAAGGTCTATTACTGGGAAGTGGCAGAGCCAGGATCTAAATAATGTCTGACTCTAGAACCTGTCCTCCTAAACACTGTATCCATGTCTCTCCAACCATCCAAATCCCTCCCATCCTTCGAAGTCCTTCTTTGATCTAGGAATACTGTCTGGGGGCAACAGAACCAATCAGCCCACAGCACTTTGCCCTCTTTAGAGTTCCAAACACTGCTTAATCCCTCTTTTGGCAGACTAGAATCATGGGCTCTCCCTCTTACTTGCCTCCTCTGAGGCAGCATGCTCTGTCAGCATTCCCCAGGGACCAGCACAGCCTTTGAATGGTAGTTCTCAGTGAGGAGACTGTGACAGACTTTCTCCTACTACCCAAACTGCTGAGTTATGTACCTCATCACATATGACCAGTCCAACGCTCCCTTTCTGAAGGACTCCAACATGAAGGCGGAATGTCTCATAGGAAATGATGAGGATGGGAGAAGGCACTCTGGCTCCACGCTGGTTCATGAATCCTTCTACAATATAAAAGGTGTCAACAGAACCAATCTTAGACTATCTTGGTGAAAAAATCAGTTTGACAGTTTAGCCTGAAAATAATTATTCAACTATTTTCCATAGGAATTCTCCTCTTCCACCCCTCATTGCCCTCAACCCTGAGCATACACATAAGAAAGGAGCAAGTTGTGTAGAAGAGTGCGGATATCTTTGTTAAGACTCCATACCCAGCTTTTGATCTATCTCGTCCTTAGAGCCTCCATCAATGGCCAGAGGTTGGATCCTCCCTCCAAGCCATTTCCCAACTTCATTGTACCAGTTCTTCACCAGGCTGGAGGGTGACACCACCACTGCCTTGTCAATTTCTGGCTTGCACTCTGGACTCTGGCGCAAAAGTGTCCAGATCAACGTGATGCACTGCAGTGTCTTGCCCAGGCCCATCTCATCAGCCATGATGCAGCCGTGGCTGCCAGGGATGCGCCGACTGGTGACACACTCCCACAGGAACTTCACTCCCTAGGGAAGAACAGCACTCAGCCCACTTTGGCATCTACATGGCTGCTGCCCCAGGGATGGCAGCCTCCTGCGCTCAGATCCATACCTCGTTTCCCCCGCTCTCCCATTTACCTCTCTCTGATGAGGCCGCAAGACTTTACTGAGAATAGGATCAACGACCACATGGACAGGGAGTTTTTCCCTGAGAAAACAGCAAAGAAAACATGAAACCCAGACATGGGCAAGGGCACGCCCTCAGGAAGTTGTATCCTGCTGATCCTGAGGCCACAGAGGCAGCTGCCTAAGGACTTTTGGGCCTGGTAATCAAACCATAGTAAATTCCTGCTCCAGGCGAATTTAGAGGAGGGGGATGGGTTCCCTATGTCATCACCTCAACTCCTGCTCCTTGGCGGGAAAAAGTGAGAGACCCCCACCAACTAGACATGTCCACATGCTCTTCCCCAGGCACTGTCCTTCCCCACCTACCCAGTCTCTGGGATGGTACAGTAGCCATGACAGCACTCTGAAAACATACGGTAGTTCCAAGGAAAAATCACACCAAATGCCCGCGGCCCTTCCGCTATGTGCACTTACAGAGGACCAGAACTGCTCAAGAAATACCAACACACATACTTGTCAAGCTTCAGCTGGTCATGGGCGCTCAGCGGGGGAGGCTCGTACAGAACCAAGGCACCTTCTTCCAGGGGGTCATGGAGGGCCCGGCGGACCCCAGCCCTTTTGAGGCCCAATGCCCGAGAGCCCAGAGGACCTAGAAACCAACAATATGTTACTTGAACCTCTGTGCTGAGGAGCTCTAGCAGGCCCAGGTCAAAATGCTTATCCTTCTCATAACCTTTCCTAAGCTTCCACATGACCCTCTCTCTCCTAGAACCTCTCCAAACCCAGTTTGGGCACCTCTATGTGACCGTTATCCCAGTCTGCCTCAGATCAGAATATTCCCCTATTTTACTTCCCCATTCAACTACAAACTTCTAAAGGGCTGGGTCTTGTTCATCTCGACTAAAATCAATCCTAGAAAGGTCTGAAACCCTACAGGGGTCTTTCAGGACTGGGAGCTCTTGAGAGTTGGCCTCTTCCCTGCCCAGCCCCAGTTTGCTAAATGCTAAGCCCTACATAGGACAGGGGAAAACTCTGTAGAACCTAGGCCTCCAAAAGAGTCGACTTCAAAAAGGAGATGCTACTGAACTCACTTGGACTTAATGATACTTGGACCCATCAGCTGCCCTGACCCACTAGGAACTTCCTGAGCACTGGCACATCCCCACCAAAAAGAAGAAGAGCAATCGGTCTTGGCAGCCCTTGCTGAAGCTATCAAACACAGCTTTCATGCTGGCTTCAGGGGGGTCACCCCATACAAGGTCACCATTGGACTAGGATCTTCAATTCCAGAGTAAGCTTGTATGTATAAAAGCTGAGGTTTTCATCTATTAGGGTACATTCACACATGACTGATTCAAAAAACAGAAGTCTCCATTTTTACCTTGATAATTTGGAATGGGGATCTTGAAAGGCTTTGACAAAATGCTTCGAATAAATGCTTCCTAAAATGAAAGAGAAGAAACAGGGATTTGGAGATGTTATGGAATATTTTTACAAATGCAGCCTAAAATGCCCATTTAAGCATTGTAATACAGTGAGAGCATTGTATTTTGATTACATCTCATTCAGATGCAGCTAGAACATAGAGATGTGCTCAATATTAGGTTTTGTACAGTAGCTTTCATCTTCGAGGCTTCACATAAGGTTCTACAAATACCCAGGTACAGCAGAGTGCCACTGGCAAGTGCCTACCTCAGTCAACCACAAGGCTCAGACCCATTAGCTCATGAAAGACCATGCCAGTGTAGATACCTAATTATTCCCCAGGGTGCAGCACCTTAAGAAGAAAGTACCGCAAACTTACCCAATCCCAGTACTAACAAGGAACTCCAATGCCTGGATTCAACTACTATCCTATAGAGCTTCACCTTCCCAAGCATACCTCACATTTCCTTTTTTTTGTCATATCAATTTTGCCTATTTATTTAATTCCTACATCAGCCTCCTTGGGAACCAAACAAGCCTTCAAAAAGTAATGGTAGCAGTAGCGTTAGTAGTGTTAGTAAAGTAATAATATTAACGACAGCAAAAATGACAAGAATGATGACTAACAATGTATGCCAGATGCAGTGCTAAGCCCCATGTATTCATGTTATCATTTAATCTTCACTAACAGCCTATGAAGTCCATATATTACTGGCCTCCCCATTCTACAGATGAGTAAATTTAGGATGAGTGGTTGTCACTTTCACAAGTCACACAGCCATGACAGATGTAGGACTTCCCTGATTCCAGGACTCTTACTTGTAGCCAGTAGGCAATATGGTCTCCTAACCCAACCTGTTTTGAGTTTAGCCGTATGGATCAGTCCAGTCAGCAGCTTCCTGCCATGGGAAGGCACAAGAAAGAGAACGTGAGAAAAAAACACCAAGAAAAAGCAAATGGGAAAGGGTGACAGGAATCAGATATACATAGGTCCTAGAAAAGGGTGGTCTTGGTGCTTCCATTTCAGGGCCTGTAGGAAGACCCTGTGCCACCGTGTAGGCCTGGAATCAGCACTGGGCTATGGGGGTTCGGGGCAGAAGAGGAGGCAGGGGCGTCCATAGCACCAGCTCCTGAGCTAACTCTGACAACTCCATTGAAGTTCTGATCTATACACACCTGAGCCCTCTGCGAAATTACAATAGCCTGTGAACCTCAACAAAACGAGAACTGGAACCCAAGAGAGCAAGGAGAAAGCAAGAAAAGAAACCCTAAAGGTAGTTGTAATGGAAATACATTAGTGGAAAAAGAAGTAATGAAAAATACTCCCTTCCAGTAAAAAGGCAGTTTAATAGGAAAAAAAGCAAGCCTGTCTCGCCCTGAAATTTTTACGTTTTTATTCTGACCCATTTCTATACAGATCATTATAAATTTCTATACAAACTCAGTGTACTTTAAATAGGAAAAATGTAATGAATATATTTGGCAATCTATTGAAAGATAGAAAAGAAATGGGGGGGAACTGAACATCATTATCACACTAAATAACATGACAAGGGCAGGGTTGGAGAAAAGCCCAAATTCTTTGTTTATCTGCATATTTCTCTGCAGCAGAATAAAATCTTTTATTGGCTATTTTTGATACCATGATTACTGTAATTATGAATAGCAATGATAATGAGAAACTCTAAATATGAAAGATGCTAACAAAAAGCTACCCTTAGGTCAAAGGAGAAGAAAAGGAAGGAGATGGACTCTTAATTTCTTTTCTAATTTGGCATCAATGCTGCCTTCAGTTCTAAAACTGAAATATTATTTTCAAGATTAATAATACAAGAGACTAGATTTCAGGTTCTGAGTAGCCAAGAATTTATGCTCCAAATTTAAAAAGCAAGACTGTCAATAAGACCCAGGAGCCGCAGGTTCAGAAGAGAGAACTGCAAGCTTGTGCAACTAGCACAGAAAAATGTGGATCCTTGGCCAAAAGCATGTCAGGACACAGCCTGCAAGACTCGCAATGGCCAGCCTCTGGGAATTTGGTAATATCTGTGAGACTCTAGCAGAGGCAGGGGAGAGAACATGTTCTCACTTTGTTCATTTAGTTACTGAAAATTCATATCATCTTTTCCTTCTGATAGAAGAGGGAGAGCATCTCCCTCTTTTACCCAAGGTCAAAGCTTTCCTCTCCCAGAGAGATTTACTCTGTCAGTTCTGCCTGATCTTTCCTTTATCTCGGCCTCTCCCTCTCTACTCTCATCAGCATTTAAAACATGCTTTAACTCTCCTATCTTAAAAAACAAAAATTCCTTTGACCTCTTATCTCTTCCCCTTCAAACTTCTAGAAAGAACTGTCCCTCTCCCCTTATCTCCCATTCCTCCAATCTATCTTAGGCCCTTCCACTCCTCCGAAATGCCTCTGACCAGAATCACCAATAGCCCACAAGACTCTAATTCCAATGGATGTTTCTATCCTTTTCTTACCAGACAAACCTGGCCACTCCTTCTCAAATATTCTCTGCTTTTGACTTCCATGACACCACTCTCCCACTATTCTTCCTCTCTGGGACCTCACACCCAGTCCCCTAGTGGGCTTTCTCCTTCCTCTGCCTAACCCCCTTAAAAGTCAGTGCTCCTCAGGGCTTAGCCCTTAGCAATTCTGACTACACATTCACCCTAACACTCCAATACACTTTAGAGGTATTAAATATCATCAATATGCTAATGATCCCAAATCTATTTCCAGTCAATACCTCCCTCCTAGGCTCCACATCCACACTTGCAACCACCTCCAAACCTAGACATCTTGTGGGACTTCAAACTCATCTCATCGTGTCTAAGGCAAAAGTTCTCATCTCCAGGGCTATATTATGACTTTTGTGGGCCCAGGCACTTTTGCCTTTAGAGTCTAAAGGGAAGCCAAGTTTTTGCCACCCCAAAATATGACTTTTGAGATATTATTTTAGGTTGGTTATTTTTAACAAACAGCAGACATAGAAGCTCTGAAAACCAAGTAGAAGTTACCCTTTGTAAAAGGACATTTACTTTTGTAAGGGAAATCTCCATTTGTAAACAAAGGTATTTCCCTCGCTGAACCAGGCCTGCCTCCACTATCATGGAGGCATGGATTTATCCGCAGACCTCCATTTACTGTGCTTTTCCTGATCACTTCTCCTAACCTAGTCTCCTCCCCCAACATTTTTTGTCTTTAGCTAAAAGTGGTATTTAAGGTGATGGCTTCCACCATTTTCGCGAGTTACTCCGTTTTCCTGGGTCTCTACCATGCATATAGAAGGTATATAAAGTTATTAAACTTTCTTTGTTTTTCTGCCAAACTGTCTCATAACAATTTGATTAGTAATCTAGCCAGAAGAACCTAGGATAGAGGAAAATTTTTCCTCCCTGACAGGCCCCTTCCTCACAGCTTTCACACAGGCCGTTCCCTCCATCTAGAACATTTCCCACCCTCTTCACCTGGCTGACTCCTCATATTCTTCAGGACTCAGCCTAACCAACATTTCCCTCAGATTCAGGTCTTCACCAGCCTCCAGATGGTTAGGCCCCCAATGCGTATCCCCACCATCCCCGCACCTAAGTAAGACAGTTACAAAGGACAACTTGAATGAATCCTGAATGAAAATCGTCTCAGAGGACTACATACCATTTGTATATCTCAATATAATTATATACAAATTATATTACATACAAATGGTAAAACTACCACGAAAAGGAAGGGATGATGAACATAATTCAAGATAGTGGTTACCTCTGGGATTGATTGGGAAAAGAGATGACTTTGATGATGTTCTAGTCCTGGATGGTGGGTTCACAAGTGTTTGTGTTGTATCTCTTACAATGCTATATATGTATTCTTTTGTATTTATCGAACATTATGTAAAAATCTTTTAAATGTCAGATGAATGCACACATAACTAACCTCCATATTCCCATCAAGAGATTCCCATTTTTCCTTCAAAATGTCCCTGTAAAGGAAAAGCACACTCCTGTGTATCTCCTCTACTCTCAATACTACACTACTTCTGACACAGAACCAGCAATTTTTTGGCACCAACTGAGTGTCCTACAATTTAACTGAATTCTAACATTCTCGACACAAAGAAAGGGTCAGATCCTACAAGTTAAGGATTCACAAGACTGCCTCCTTCCCACCACTTCAGATGTCAATCCCAAAACCAGGTTGCTACCTGTGCTTCTGACTGACAGGCTATACATTAGAGGTTCTCACAACCCCCTCCTTGGGTTCAATGACCTTGGGAGGGCGACTCACAGAACTCAGAAAAAATTTACTTACTAGATTGCTGGTTTATCGCAAAGGATATTAAAGAATATGATTGAACAGCCAGATGAAGAGATACAGCGAGGTCTGGAAGGGTCCCAAGCACAGGAGCTTCTATATCCGTAGCATTTCGGGTGTACTGTTTCCTAGCACGTAGATGAGCTCCTTCCTGTTCACCAACCCGGAAGCTCTCTAAACCCATCCTTTTGGGTTTTTATGGAAGTTTCATTACAAAGGCATGATGGATTAAGCCTTGGCCATTCATTGGTGAGTTGGTTCTCCTGACAACCAGCCCAAGGTTAGATCTTTACAGAAGTCATCTCATTAACATAAACTCAGGTGTGGTCAAAAGGGGTTTGTTATAAATAACAAAAGATACCATTATCAATCTAGTCACTTAAGAAATTCCAAGAGTTCAACATCACAGTCCCTCAGAAAACTTGGTGGGAAAAGCTTTGAATGGAGCTAGGCAGATCTGACTACTCTGTAACTTTGGGCAAGTTAACCCCTCTAAGGCTCAGCTTCCTCATCTTGAAAAATGAGAGTTACATGAGCTACTGCACAGAACCTGCCATGGTGATGATTGCACGTGAAAGTTGTAGGACTCTGGTACTTTTTAGAGCCATATGCAGAGTCAGAGATTGAGCTGGCATGCAGTGCCTTCCCTCTCTTATACCCTCATGTCCTCAGGAATCTGAGCCACCTGAGATCTGGTGCCCAAGTAGCTATAAACAAAGAGGACTCCAAATCAGCACACATCTCTAAGGAAAAAGGCCAGGCTTCTTCCAGGCCCTGAGAGCTGAAAGCAAGCCCAAAGCCCCCACCAAAATCTGTCTGCTGGCTACTCTGTAGAGCCCTGAGGGAGTCTTCAGGGGTGCGAATCTCCCTAAGCAAAACAATAGGACACACACATACATCGGCAAGTTGAGGTTCTGACTTACATGGTGACTACTGTCCAGACAGTGTGGTCGATTCGTTAGTTGGGTCAAAGTTTTCCGAAGAGGAGACAGGAAACACTCCTGGCTCTGGGTCTCACTGCTGGATTTCCGTTTCTTAGGAGTCTATGAGAAAATATTGGAGAAAGTGAAGTCTGGAAGACAAGAGTTCACCACAATGGCAACTAACATTTAAAATACTTATTAAGTGCCAGACACTATGCTAAAAAAACTCTTCATACAAATTATCATGTATCATCTTCAAAGTGATCCTATGTTAAATGTTTATTATCCTTATTAAATAGGTGAGAAAACTGGAGCTTAATGAGGTTAAAGAACTTGCCTGATCTGAGATGGCACACTGGAAGAGGTGAATGAAGTCAATGTATGAGAGTAAGTCCACCAGTGTAGCATGCTGCCCCAAATCTTCACTCCAAAAGCCCCAAAGAATGATCAAGCAATTGTTTGCTTCCCTCTCTGAGTTTCCCAAAGCAGGGACAAGAGTACAGCTGCCCTCAACTTCCAGGCCACCGAAGCCATTCTCCAGTCATTCCGCAGCATGACAGTGAGGACCTTAGTACCAAAAGCATTTTCAGGAGCAATCAGCAGCAGACAGCACCATTTATGACTCAGCTGCACCAAGTGCTGTCCAAGTTCAAGTCTAAAACCCATGTAAGTGGCAAGGAGCAGCCAACGGGCCACCCTCGTAGGTAGAAGAACCCCCTGCACACCAGCAGTGCAACTAGAGAGCAAGCCTCACTGAGCCATGAGGCAAGAGCCCACTTCTACCAGCTTGCCAAGGTATTTGAAGCATCTATGATCCTATAAGGCCCACCTGAAACAGAAACACCAGGCTCCTTCTCTTCTCTCTGTATGCTTTCAGTCACTGCTCCTACTAAAAATTGCCTTCTAGACCTTCCTTAACTAACCTCTTCCTCAAATTTCCAATGGTCAACCCCTTGCTTCTTGAACTGCTGTCTCTGAAATACATGCTGTACTGTCCTATTGATTCTGGTTTACATAGGTCCTGCCCACAGCCAGCTCCAGAAAGCCTTGAAGGTAGGAAGCAGAGCACAAGGCCTAGTCCAAAGTCGAACATACTGTACTTGAGTGTTAGCAGAGATAGAGAGGCACCGCCCCTCCGATCTAGGCCCAAGTGAGCTCTGGACCCTAAGGTAAGCCCAATACAATCTGTTCTGTGACACTGGGCAGGGGACAAAAAGCAAAAGAGCAGGCTGCTACTTGCTGTTGGAGAGCACTTTTTTTCCCCAAGGGAGCCAAAGGGCCCAACCCAACATGCTCTTTTGCTTTGGAGTACTCCCCCTACCAGGAATATTGAGGGTATATTAGCTTCTAGTGAGCACCTTGAGGACAAATACTTTATTGATCTTGTTCAATGCCTCACACATAGTAAGTATTCTTTAATACTGAGAGACTTCTGAAGGTGACTGGGTTCATTCCATGTAACCCCAGAAACCAAGTCCAGGGTTCCTTTCTGCCCAAACACTCCTGCATCCCCAACTTCCCTATCCCCTTGAAGGCAGAAACTCACCACTGCCCCAGGCTGCCAGTCTTCATCATCAGAGGATCTGCCTTCTGGTTTTCTCTTGGCCAGCTGGCTGGGAGCTAAGCTCCTCCTCTGAAAGGAGAGAATGGAAACTGAGCACCTGCAGGAATCCTACAGCCTGAGCGCATTTAGGTCCAGACAGACTACACACTTACCATCCTAGACCCAGGAGGATAAAATGTCAAGTACCCATCAGCCAAAAGTCAAAGGCACCCAGTAGCTGAGAATACAGAACCAGGACCTGGTAAAGAGCTGGCTGCTATGTTAGTGAGAGCATGGGCTAAAGAGGGAGCGTGGAGGGAATTCAGCCAGGGGCTGGGGTTGAGCTCAAACTGTCTGTCGTCAGTTAGATCAGGCGGCAGAGAAGGCCAAGAGGAAGTATCCAAGAGGAGGTGAGTTCTAGGATGGGGGGATAGGTGGACTACCAGGCTGGGCAGAGTACAGCCAGGATAATGGTCCTACGTGGGCGTGAAGGGAGAGCGCAGCTGTGAGGGTAAGGGGAAATCACAGGCCAGGAGAGAGAGGCCGGGGTGAAAATCAGAGGCCTGGGGAGGACGAAGAGCCCGAGCCCGGAGAAGGGGGATTTCCCAGGTCTGGAGTGCAGAGAGGCTCAGACTGAGGGAAGTCCAGCAGGGATCCAGACAGGACAAGTAAAAGACCCGGACTTGGGAGGGGAACCTCAGGCAGGGCTGAACAGAGCGGCAGAGATGAATTCGGCCCCAGCACTCCCGCTTAACCTTCCTCTTCCCAAAGCGCGCGTTAACAGCCGCCCGGGCTCCTAGGCCCCACCAGGCTCAGTGAATCGAACCTCCCGCGGTGCTGCCGCCACGCCACCCATTGGCTGCGTTCGATGCGTTCGGCGCTCGCGACCCAAGGAAGGGGTGGGCCTAGTGATGCGACCGCCGAGGGACCTGAGCAGTGGAGCTGAGGAGGCCAAACGGACTTTCCAGGAGGTGGGATTTAGGCGGAAGGGCGGGGCCAACAGTGGCGGGAGCGGTTGGCCAGGTGGGCGGAGCGAGTGAGCCCGGCAGGATTTTTGTGCCTATTGGCGGGACTCTAGTTCTAGTCCCCGGGCGTTTTTGTCGGAGGCAGGTGATCTGCGCCAGCCGCACCTCTAGTGAAGGTTTTCACTGGGCTGGACCGCGAGAGATGCCCACCTGTCTGCAAAAATCTGAGCGTTATAAAAGGAGACACAAGTCTGCATCTCCCATAAGCCTGACCTGGAGCGGAGGTCCGGTTTGGAGTCAGACCTCGCCATCCCCGGGGCAGGGGGGTGGGGGCGAGGGGGAAGTCATTCGGTCTGCTCCGGCAGTAAGAGACCCCAGGGGACGTGTTCTTTTTGGTCCGGGGTGTCTTGGAGGAAGTTGCCTTTTGCTAGACAAAACCGGGTTTTGGAATTTGGGGGGCACTTAATAACTCAAAATCTCTCAACCTGTCAGTTTCTTCATATCTAAAATGTGCATTATATTAGTACCTTCTCCCATAGGGTTATTCTGAAAATTAAGTAATTTAATGTGTTTAAAGTATTCAACCTAGTGCCATGCACAACCTAGGTGCTCACTAATAATTATAAGAGTATATACATAACACTACTAGGCACTTCCAAGATACTTAGATAATTCGTTTAATGCTCACAACTATGAGGTTTATTATTGTCCCTTTTTATAGGTGAAGAAACAAACTCAGAGAGGCTAATACCTTGTCCAAGGTCACACACCTAGTGAGACTAGCCAGATTTGAATTTAGGCAATCGGACTCCAGAGTCATTGCTCTTAACTACCATGCTGTGTACGGTAAGGAGGAGTAGAACCTGGTTTTATGGAACTTAAAGCTTTCCTAAGTACTTGTTGAAACAAGCTGAAATTAGATACACATACTAATATTTCTTTAGAATGAGAAAAAAAGAACACCCAATATGGTCCCTTTCTTCTGAAATCTCTCTAGGCAATTTATCAGAAATGCATCCTGTTGCAATCTGGCTTCTCCAGAATTAGAACACTGATTACAAATCCCCAGTTAACTTCCAGCACTCCCAGGGGCTGTGCAGGTGGGCCCTGAAGCTTGCCTTTACTGCCTTTGATGGTAACTATTACTATTTGGGGGGTAAAGGATGATAACTTTTTATTTACTGAGTTTTTAAAATTAAACTATTTTGAGATAATTGCAGAGTCACATACAGTTGTAAGAAATAATACTGAGAGGTCCTATATACCCTTTTGCTGATTTCCCCCAGTGGTAACATCTTGCAAAACTATAGTACAACATCACACCAGGATATTGATAACAACACAGTCAAGATACAGAACATTTCCATCACCACCTAAGAATCCCTTCTGTTGCCTTTTTATAGCCACACCCACTTCTCTTCTACCTCTACCCTTTTTTAAATCTGGTTATCTGTTCTCCCCTTCCAGTTTTGTCATTTCGACAATGTTATATAAATGGAATGAAATAATATGTAACTTTTTTAAAGTGGCTTTTTACACTCAGCATAACTGTCCAGAGATTCACCTAGATTGTTGCATGTATGTGTATCAATATTTTTATTGCTGAATAGTATTCTGTAATATGATGTACCCCAGTTTATTTAGCTATTCACATTGTTGAAGGACATCTGGGTAGTTTCCAATGTTGGCTATTATGAACTGCTATAAGCGTTCACATACAGATATTTGTGTGAACATGTCTTCATTTTCTGAGATAAATGCCCAGGAGTGCAATTGCTAGGTTCTAGAGTAATTGCATGTTTCGTTTTTTTTTAAATGACACATTGTTTTCTAGAGTGGCTGTCCATTTTACATTCCCACCAGGAATGTATGAGTGATCCAGTTTTTCTGAGTCCTCACAAATTTGGTGTTGTCACTTTTTTTAATTGATTTATAATTGACATATATAGTTTCGGGTATACAACATGATTCTATATTTGTATAAGTCTAGTTAACATGTCACCGTACGTCGTTACAAATAACTTTTTTCTTATGAGAACTTTTAAGATTTACTCTGTTAGCAACTCTCAAATATGCAATACAGTATTATTAACTGTAGTCACCATGTTGTACTTTATCTCCACATGCCTTATATATTTTATAACTGGAAGTTTGTACCTTTTGACCCCTTCTCCCATTTTACCTTCTCCCCTACCTGCTAATTTTTATTTTAGCTATTCTGATAGGTGTGAAGTAATAGCTCCTTGTGATTTTAATTTGCATTTCCCTAATTGCTAATGACATTGAACATCTTTATGTGGGGTTATTCGACATCTGTATATCCTCTTCAGTGAAATGTCTCTTCACATCTTTTGCCAATTTTCTAATTGGATTGTTTGCTTTTGAGCTTGCTTTATACAGGCATATCTCAGAGATATTGCAGGTTTTGTTTGAGACCACCACAATAAAGTGAATGTCACAATAAAGTGAGTCACATGAATTTTTTGGTTTCCCAGTGCATATAAAAGATATCTTTACATTATAGTCTATTAAGTATACGATAGCATTATGTCTGAATAAACAATGTACATTCCTTAATTTAAAAATACCTTATTGCTAAAAATGCTATCATTTGAGCCTCTTAGAAAAATGTGCCAATAGACTTGCTCAAAGCAGGTCATACCTATCCCAAAGCAGCTGCATCCAGTGACTGAGAGAACAGAACTATAAAGTCCTAGCCATTTGGGCCCAAAGTGTATACTCTGACAAGCAATAAATGATCCAGAGCTCCCCACTAGGTTGGCTGGGGCTTCACAATTTGACTTCTTCCTTTGCCGATTCCTGCTTCTATACCCCTCTCACAGGTGTTGATCACTAATGAATATCTGGCACCCCAAATTCCACCTCAGCTTCTGATTCCAGAGAACCCAACCTAAAAAACTCACATTCTCTCAGCCACATATAACTGCAAAAGAAGCTGGAAGATATAGTCTTCATTCCAGATAGTCATGTGCCATTTAAAAATAGGGAGTTCCATTATTGATGAAAAAGGGATGCCACAGGCGCTCTTTGTGGGGTCTAAGTTCAGAAAGGGGCAGAGACTCCCCGAGGAGGCAAAAGAGATTTGGGGCACTTAGTAAATGTAGATTTTATTTCACCACGTGAAAATTAAGTATTTCTGGTTCTGGTTTCCAGTGATGGCAGATAAGTTCATTCAGACTAACCCTCTCATAAATAACAACTACAAAATCTTGAAAAAAAGTTGAAGGCATTGGAGAGTGGCCAAAAGTAGGCAGAAACAGGGTAAAATACCCTTGAAAAACAACTGCAACTGGTGCGATTAATGAATCTGTGGCCTTTTGCTGAGAGCATTCCTCAATCTGCAAGCAGCTTTGGTGGAAAAAAAGACAGCTTTATTGCCTTGAGGCGTCAGAGAACAGAGTTTGGGGCAGGCAAATCAACCACAAAGAGTTAGATAGAAATTTTGGAAAGGAGAGTATCAGAGGAGGTGAGCCCCAACATTGTCTAAAAGAATCCCCCCAAATTCTTGACTGCTAACCTACACGTGCTCAGGGTTAACACCAGGCAGCCCAATTAAAAAAAAAAAAAAAATAGCAGCTAGAGGTAAAAGAACTAGGTGAGGATTTCAGCTTTTGCCCACTGCTGTTGAGAGAATTTGGAGTTAAAGTCTAGCCAAGTTAGCATCCTGCAAGAACAAAAACCATTCTTTAAAGGAACATAACCATCTAGAATCCTGCAACATATTCATAATGTCCTTTATCTAACAAAAAATAGACAAGGAAGAAACAAAAAATGAGACTCATTCAGTTATTAAAAACTTCCCCCAAGAAGACACATGTTAAAATTAGACAAGAATTTTAATGCAGCTGTTATTAATAGTTTCAAAGACATAAAGGAAAATGTATGCCAGTGAAATACCACTACATAGCTATTAATATAGCTAAAATTTAAAAGCCTGATAATACTAAGTGTTGTTAAGGATGTAGAGCAATTGGAACTCACATTGTTGATTGGAGTGTAAAATGGTACAAGCATTTTGAGAAAAAAGGTTGGCAGTTTCTTATTGTACTTGCCATATGATCCATCTATTTTACTCCTAGGTATTTATCTAATAGAGATGTTTATTACAGAAACAAGTGTTCACAAAAATGTACATAAATGCTCACAGAATCTTAATTCATAAGAGCCCCAAACTAGAAACAACCCAAATGTCCATCAATAGGTGAATGGATCAACAAAATTATGGCATATTCATACAATGCCACAAATTGTAGCATATTCATACAATGAAATACTACTCAGCAGTAACAGGTAATAAACTCCTGATACATACAACATTTATGAATCTCAATAACATGATGCTGAACAAAAAAAGCTAGACATAAAAAAATATATATTGTATTATTCTACTTACATAAAATTTTCAAAACAAAGTTAATCTTTATTGATACAAAACAGATCTATGGTTGCTTGGGGCCAGGACAGTAGAAAGACTGACTGCAAAGGGGCATGAGATAAATTTTTGAGGTGATGAAAGTGTTCTACATATTAATTGTGATGATGATTACATGAGTAGATACATTCTCAAAACTCATCAAAGTGGTCTCCTTTTATTATATGTAAATTATACCTCAATAAATCTTTTTTTTTTTAGTAAAATGAAAGCAAAATAGACAATTTCAGATCAATAAGAATAGACAATCATACTAAGCGAAATAAGCCAGACAGAAAAAATTGAAAATCACATGATATCACTTATATGTGGGATAGAAACCTAAAAGCAACAAATGAACAGGACAAACAGAGACTCGTAGACATGGACAATAGACTGACTAGTGGTTACCAGAGGGGAGGGAGGAGGGGGGCGGGGGGAGGTAGACGGGGTGAGGGGAAGAATTTAAATCATTTCTTCAATTAAATAATTAATTAATTAATTAAAAAAGAATAGACAATCATTACCAGATCTGTACCACAAGAATGCTAGGGAAAGTTCTACAGACTAAAGGCAAATGATACGAAATAACCTACAGGAAGGAATGAAAATCACCAGAAATGGTAAATGTGGTGTGGTAGGCAGAATAATGGCCTATCAATGATGTCCATGGTCTAATCTCCAGAATCTGTGAATATATGGCAAAGAATTAAGGTTGCCAATGGAATTAAGGTTGCTAATCAACTAACCTTGAGATGGAGAGATTATCCTGGATTACCTGGCCCAATGTGATCACAAGGGTCCTTATAAGTGGACAAGCGGGGCAGAAGAGTCAGTGTCAGAGCGCAGATGGCCTCTAGAAGCTGGAAAAGGCAAGGAAATAAATTCTCCCCTAGAACCTCTAGGAAAGAATGTCACCCTGCTGGCACCTTGATTTTAGCCTGATGAGACCCATTTCAGACCTTTGACCTCCAAAACTGTAGTGATAAATCTGTGTTTTTTTACACCACTAAGTTTGTGGTAATTTGCTACAGCAGCCATAGGAAATTAATTACTATTGGTTAATATAAAAGTCTGGCTTTAAAAACTTTTTATCTTTTAATCTCTTAAAACGCATATGATGTGTTAAAACAAACATTATAAACTATGTTCTGAGATTTATAACATATATAGATGTAGTACATCTGACAACACTAGCTCACAGGACTGGGCCAGAGGGGGAAAAGAACTATACTGTTGCAAGATTCCTATATTTTATGTGAAGTAGTATCATACTTGTTCTATCATCAGTAAAGGAGGAGTGTTAAAATCTTGAACTGTGATTGTGGATTTGGTTTTAGTTCTGCCAGTTTTTTCTTCATAAAATTTGAAAGCTCTATTACTAGGTGCATACACGGTTTAAAATTTTAAGTCTTCATATGTTGATCTTTTTATCATTATAAAATGTCTTTTTTCTCTCATAATTCTTCTCATCTTGAAGTTTATTTTGCCTAATATTAATTTCAAATATTCCTTGGATCAGTGATTGCATGGTGTATTTTTCCCAACCTTTTACTTTATCTTTGTATTTAAAGCACATCTCTTGTAGACGGCATATAGTTGGATTTTGCTTTTTTATTCAGACTGACAGTCTCTGGTTTTTATTGCAGTGTTTAGTCCATTTATATTAAAGATAACTATTGATAAGTTTAGATTTAAGACTGTCATTTGCTATTTTCCATTTGTCTCATCTGTTGATGGAACAAGCAGACAACAATTCATCAAGGATAAAGAACCGCCTATTAACCACTTTAATTTAGTTGACATTCATAGAACATCATACCTAACAACTGCAGAATGCACATTCTTTTCAAGAAGATATGGAGCATTCACCTATTTTTTTATTTTTTAATTAATTTATTTTTATTATGGTGACATTGGTTAATGAAATCCAGTAAGTTTCAGGTGTACAATTCAACAGTAAGGCATATTTATTTTGCGTTGTAATTATATTTCTTTCTCTCACCATATATTTGACCCCTTTTACCCCATATACCTTCCCCCTCCCCATAAAACATTTTTAACTGAATGATAATAAAATACAACATATAAAAAATATATAAGTAAAGCAGTGCTTAGAAATTTACAGCTTATATTATAAAGGAATGGAGGCTTCAAATCAATAATCCAAGTTTTCATCTCAGAAGTTAGAGAAAGATGAGCAAATTAAACTCAAAGTAGAAGAAAAGAAATAATAAAGATTAGAATAAAATTCAATGAAAGAGAAAACAGAGAAAATTAACAAAGCCTAAAGTTTGTTCTTTAAAAAGTTTATATATATATATATGTATATATATATATGTATATATATATATATATACATATATATGTATATATAAAATTACATATAGTCTAGCTCTGTCCTTTGAAAGGACTAGCTGTGTTCTTGAAATATAATTTCTCACTTAAAAAACCCAAGACTTCTTGGAGAGATGACTGATTCGGTCTGGAACAAGAAGTGCATAAGATGACCCAGGAATATTTTGTCCTACCAAATAACAAGGAAAGTTATTGAAGATTACTAAGGTCATGTCAAAAGGACTCAGGAGCCAACTTGATGAGACTCCACTAGCCAAAGGTGGGGGGGAGCACTTGGCACTTCAATAATGACAATAATTCCAATTGATTGAAACTAATCAAATATATATAAATCCACAAGCTCATAATGATATTAAAAAAAAAAATCACCTTTTAAGGATGATAGGAATCTAATTCATTATCTTGAAAACTGGTGGAAAAAGAATCGAGCATTTATTCTGCCTTCCCTATGTGAACTGTACACTCAAACCAAATAGTAGATAAGAGGATGTTTCCTTTTATAAAATCATTTCAACTAATAAATAAAATTAAATTATAGAATTCATGGCACCATTTTGCAATCCTCAGTGGATTAACAGATACAAGCACTAAGCATCAACACTTGAAAAAAAATCACAAGCATAGAGACAATTAGATTTATATACTTCTTATAGTCTTGCCAAAGTGATCAAATCTGAGTCTGATCCAGCCTCTGAATCCAGCCACCAATTTGCAGGAAATACTGAGAACACAGGGACATTTAGAACTGCATCATGAGTATACATTCAGCAAAATCCAGACTGCAGTAAACTCTACCAGTCAAATGGCCCAGGTTCTTCCACAAATAAATTATAAGGAACTAAGGAAGGGATGAAGCGGGGACTATAAAGATTAAGAGACTTAAAACCATATTGTTTTTAAATGGACAAGACTAAATTATTGTGTCTGTGGATCTACATTTAGAAATAAAACTATAAAAAAAGATGTAAAGAAGTGAATACTCTAGTCAGGAAATGGTTACTGATGGCAGAGGAAAGACATTATACTTGGTATGGGGCCATAGACAGGACTTCTGGGTAGGTGCTAGTTCTTGACATGGCAGTGGTAATAGGAATGTTTGCTTTAGAATCATTCATTAAGCCTTAACATTTGTTTTGTGTGTTTTCTACATCCGTGCTTTATTTTACAATAAATAGAGTTTTAAAAAGAATAACAAGGGAGTGTTATGAACAACTTTATGCCAATAAATTCAACAACTTAGATGAAACAGACAAATTCTTTGAGAAACACAACTTACCAAAACAAACTCAAAATGAAGTTAAAAGTCTGAATAGCCCTATACGTATCAAAGAATTGAATTTATCAAACCACCTCCCCCATAAAGAAACTCCAGGCCCAGTTTATTTCACTGATTAATTCTATCAAAAGGAAATAATATTACCAATCTTACATAAATGCTTTCAGAAAACAGGGGAGAAGGAAACAATTTCTAACTCTTTTTAAGAGGCCAGCATAACTCTGATACTAATACTTTTTTAAAGTTTACCAGAAAGTTGGGGAAAATGAAACACCAACTATATTTTATTGTGTTGATAAATGATTAATTTTTAGGTGCAATAATGGTCATAAAAGTCCTTATCTTTTAGAGATATATACTAAAACATTTACAGATGGATTGGAATCATATCTAATTTTCCTTCAAAATAATCTTGAGGGAGAGGAATTGAGGAAATAAGTAAACCAAGACTGGCCATGAGTTGATAATTATTGAAGCTGAGTGATAGGTACATGGAAATTCATTATACTATTTTCTCTAGTTTTGTATATGTTTGAAATTTTATATAAAACGAAAATAACTGCACATGATTAAGAGACATTAAATAAATACTACAAATATTTTATATAAGTATATTAAAATAGCAACAATTTAAAGAGAGAGCAAGACAAAATAAAATTATTCAACACCAAGTTGCTAGGATACCAAATTACTACTTCTTAAGAGAGAAATAGGAAGAGATTTAAGCATTTATCTTGCCATTCTGGTCTGAAGTTTATTTCAGGGTAACCAAATGGTCCTAGAGGACGTGAAAAAGGTTTTCAGTACAGAATTAGTATAAAAAAAGAAATGACAGCATCACAAAATCATTATTTTGTAATCCCTGATGAAATAACCAATTCATAAAATGGTCATTAATGGATGATAAAATGATTTGGTGAAAAGTTGACGGGGAACCTTATGATGCACTATCAGGCTATCACCACCTGAAAATGAAGGAGACTGGGACCTGAAACGGGCAGTGGAGGAGAGCTGTCCAACAAGGAACACCTGTGCTCCTGTGTAAGTGAAAAATAAATCCTTATTGTGTTAAATCACTGAAATATAGGGCAATTCATTATAGAAGTTAGCTTATTATAAAAGTATACCATGTACATATATTAAACACATAAGCACATAATTATACATACATATGTTTTTTAAGATACCTCCATGTCCAAACACATACTGAACATTTTAGAGTGTATGCCTAGGTCAGGGAAAGGAGAGAATAGGGATCAGGGATCAAAAGGAGGAAACGAAACAAGAAAGGGGCCTAGTATCAACTGATGATGAGAGTTCACCATGCTGAGAAGCATCATTTAATTATTAAGAAATAAAAATTAATCATTTAAAAAGGAGACAATCTACCCTTTTCGGAGAGAGCCCAGGCTAGTTTGCTGGTAATTATTTTCTGTCTTGAAGAACACAGAATGTTTCTGGAGAGGAGGAGATGTTGAAGACAGAGGCTGCTGTAACCTTCTACCATGTTCACCAGGAGAGTCTCAGGCGAAAAGTTCCTTCTCTACACTGAGAATTTCTCTCAAGTCTGACCTTCATTCTCATCTCTCCCTGATAGTGATGATGCAGGAGGTACTTGCCATTCTCCAAACATGGGGCCTGGACCTGGCCACCTCCCCCTTAGCACAACCTCTCCTGGCTGAGGGAGGCTGGACAAAGCATAGAGGCTCATTGTGGGCCTGGTTGCACCCTCCATCTCTGCTGTGGTAGGCTGAATAATTGCCCCTCCTCCAAAGATGTTCATGTCCTAATCCCCAGAACTTGTATTTTACTTTATATAGCAAAAGGGACTTTGAAGATATGGCTAAATTAAGGATCCTGAGATGGGGAGATGATCCTGTATTATCCCAGGCGACCCAATGTAATCTTCATAGGAGGGGACAGGAGAATTAGAAGAGGATGTAAGGATAGAAGCAGAGATCAGAGAGAAGTAAAAATGTTATGCACATGGTTTGATAATGGAGGAAAGGATCATGAACTAAGGAATACAAGCAGCCTCTAGAAGCTGGAAAAGGCAAAGAAATGGATTCTCTCCTAGAGTCTCCAGAAGGAATGAAAGCCTGCCAACACCTTGACTTTAATTTAGCCCAATGAAACTGATTTTGGACCTGTGATCTCCAGAACTGTAGGATAATAAATATGTGTTGTCTTAAGCAATTAAGTTTATGGTAATTCATTATAGCAGCACTAGGGAACTAGTATACTGGCTCTGCTGCTGGGGAGCACTAACCTGTTCTAGGAAAGTAAGTTATGTGAGAATGGGAAGTGGAGAATCAGAGACTTCCTGGAAGCCCCTGCAGTTCAACTGAGCTAGTTAATAATGCAGTTTATTGGGTCATTAAGAATTAAATAATGTTTTAAATTACCTATTGTTACCTAATTACCCGCTTAAAAAAATAAGTCACATCTCCTTGTGGGTTTACACACGTTCATTCCTCCATTCATTCAACAGGTGTCACTGAACACCTTGTACATGCTTGGCACCATGCACACAATGAGCTTGTGTCCACTACAAGACAAGCATTTCTCACCTAAGCTGCTACCGAGCTTCTAGTCAGTCCAATGTGCAACATTCACTGTCCACATGCTAAATGCAGGCCCTTACACTTGTCTGCTCACATGGTCTCCTGTCTCCCTGATGTACTCATCCTAGCCAGCACCACCTCTTATCCTCCCAGGCGCTGTTTCTGCAGCTGCCAAGACCAGTCTCATCTCTGTCTTTACCCTGAGGCCTGACAAAAGCCCCAGGCCCACCTGGAGGACAGTATGCTCCCTCTGATCATATTTTCAACACTCCATTTTCATCTTATTCTCTCTTGTCTTTCTGTATCTCTCCCCTTTTTTCTTCCCTTCTCTTTGAGCTCCAAAACAGGTCCTCCTTGTAACCTAGAAAGGTTTGAATTAACAGGAGAGCTAAGCCTCAAGCCACTAGTTCAGAGGCAGGTAAGAGGAACCAAGGATGTATGTTTACTGGGTTCCTGAACTTTCCTGGTAGTAAAATGGAGTTTAGGGTATTAAGACAGGATGCCAGACCCATCTGGAGTGCCAGGCAGCCCAACTCGCCCCACATCTCCAGCCTCTCAACATTCACAGATGCCTATTCAATTGAGCTGTAATCCTCTCCAACTCCACAGGACCCTAATCTCAAACCTCTCCACCTCAACCCCTGCTTCTGACACCCCAGGTCTGAAATGCTGAGTTTTACCCCCATGATCTCTGGGCCTACTTGCCTTCCCTTCCCAGAAAAATAGTTGGTCCAGGATTGATTTTCCTTCTACCTGCAGTCCAGATTAGTGTACCCTTTACCCAATCCAGGTCCAAGGTTCTCTTTCGTCAAAGCCTATAGCTCTCTCTCTAAACATTGAACTGCCGCTCAATCCCTTTGGTGGTGTTGACTTGGTGTGTGGGAACAGTCTGGCCAAGTGATGGAACTGTGCGCAGGCAAGCAGGCAGGCAGGCAGGTTTGGGTTCTCTAACTTGGGCATTGCTATAGATTTACCATAGGTGACACTAGTTAAGTCTCTGCCCTCTCCAGGCCTGTCTCTCTAGCTTGTCTGAACACGAAGGGGGCTGGTCTTCTGTAAGGCTGTATTTGAACTTGGAGGTTCTACCCAGCTATCTCTGGCAATGGTGCATAATGGCCACAAGAGGGCAGGCAACCTCTTTAGCTCAAAAGTTTGTAGGCTAAAGGAACAAATAAGCTTCAAAAAGGAATACAAAGTAGTGTTTACCCAAGGGCACACTACAAAATAGCAACATAGTAGGGATTGAAAAAGAGTATTTGAATTTCCAGCCCCAGGAGGGGTCAGGCGCCCCAAGACCAGGAAGGGTGGTAAGGAGAGGGGTGGTGGGCAGCAGAGGAGAAACTAAAAATATACCTTAGCAATTTCAATCCCATTGAGGGTTTGGGAGGAAGAGAGAGGGTCATTAGGGGAGAGCCATGGACTGAATGTATTACCCCAAAATGAGTGGAGTGGGGGTGCAGAACAAGACTTGAGGTGTTTAGGGGAAGTGGAAATGATCAATTTGACTTCCTTCCCTTCCCCAGCAGAAAATGAAAAGTAGAAAAATTGCAGGAGTTATTCCAGGTTTTGGGGATGATTCCTCCAACTTGGGAGGGTGCAGCAAATAGGCAAGGATCACCTGACATCCTTTTCTCGCCTTTTTGCCTCCCAGTAATCTGGTTTCAGGGCCCAGGAAAGACAGGGACTAACATGTGGGCAGTTACCTGGGGTTCAAAGGGTTAATCTCCAAGAATTCATTCTCTGACATCAACCACAGCTCAAGTCTTCTGGTTCCCTCCCTGAGCTGCAGGTTGGCAGCTTCCTTGAATTCCTTCTTTGGTGTAATTCACTAGGGGCCTGGGACCCAGGCCCACGGCCAGTCCCCTGCTGTCTCCTCACATCCCAGAAGTCTATGAGGGTTTGATCTAAGAGAGGCAGAAAAGTGGCCTTTCCCTCCATCTCAGGACTCGCGCGGGCCCTGAGACTAAAGAGCCTCTGTCTTTCCCTGCCACACCCCTCCTCCATCCCCCTCCCATTGTAATTCAGACAAGGAGATTCCTTGTGTCTCAGTCTCTGGGCAGGTCCTTGTGACCAAATGGTAGAGTGGGGTATGGGGCAGCGTGGGAGTGGGAGAAATTACAGGATCAGAGAAGAAGACGACCCCTCCACACTTTGGAGATTCTGGTACACCCCCAGAGCTCTGAGACCTCAAGCTAGTCCTGCTTCAGGTTCCCATGGTCAAAAGAGGAAGAAGCCTGGGGGCTTATTTGCATATAAAAGGCCTGAGGCATGAAGTGGAAGTGGAAACCGAGAAGGTGTGGAGACACGAAAGTTGAAGCTCCTGGCAGACAAATTTGGAGCCAGAATAGAAGAATGGGGGCAATCAAAGAACAGGGTAAAACTGTGGCAGGGCAGGCCAAAGAGACTTTTGAGAGCAGCAGCCAGTTTCCCTCCCTAAAAGCACAGATATAGGAGTGCTGGCACCAGACAGGGATGTGGCCATGGAGGAAGTAAAACCCCTTAGGATAAAATGAGAACACCCTCTTTAAAAAGTATGAACCTTTCTGAAAAGTGCAAACATCTGAGAGAGAGAAACTTTCCAGCCAGGAGGGGTGGTATGTTCCCCCTCACAAGAAGTAATAGATGGAGAATAAATGACACAGTCTCACTTAGCAGCAGGAGTTCAGATACCCCTATTCTGACCTTGAGTGGTGACTCAAGGACTGGTATGGTGGAAAGCCTAATCCATCCTGGCAGGAAATGACATCACTCACCAGACAAGAAACAGTGGTTCTACCAACCCCAAAGGGTTCTGGGAGGGCCAATCCATGAAGGTTTGGCCCTGAATGTCCCTGTGCCTCTGCAATCCCCCATCTTGGCCAAGGTAATTATATTATACCCCCATCTTTGCATCAGAGATCTCCTAAGGGTCCAAAATCCCTCAAATCCTTACCTAGTTTTGGGGTAAAAGAGAAGAGATACCATCACACCAGGAGCCACAGGTCAAGCCTCTAGAGTCAATGTGTCTATGGAAATAAGTCTAGGGACCTAATGATTGAGGGATAGAGGCAGAGCCTCCCTAGGGATCAGAGAGATAGTGAGGCCTAGTTTCCATGGTAACTGATTTCAATGCGGCCTCTTCCTAGTTCCAGATTGACAGAGAATAAACATCAAGGGAGACCAGGTCCTAGTGAAGAAAGAGCCACAGAAATACAAAAGTGTGGAAAAGTTGTTACAGGAAGGTCACATCATCCTGGCACTGGCCCCAGTACCAGTGGGTCTCAAAGCCCAGATTGGCACTCTCATCCTCTGGTAACTCAAGAGGTACACCTGCATGCCCCTCCCCTGGAGGCTTCCATACAGCCCTCAAGCTGCCTAGCCTGGTGGCTGCCAGGTCTACGTCAGTCCTGGGCCTCTCCCCACTGGGTATAACCTTTGCCCAGTCCATTTCAGGACGGGGAGCCCCGAAGGAGCCCTGTTCATCCAGCTCACTAGGGGCCACCGTGTCCAGGAAGCTGCCAATGGAGACACTATCTAGCCGGTCAGTGGAGTTGGTGTCTGGCAGGCTGTCCCAGCTGCCTCGTCGTGAGCGGCCCGGGCTTCCACCTGTCAGGCTAT
>NW_006441955.1:628617-639304 GCF_000325575.1 Pteropus alecto | reverse complement strand
CAACAGCCAGCGTAAGGCCTCAATACCCTCGTTCAAGGTCACCAGCTGCTGTAGGATCTTCACGTCAATGGCTCGAAGGTAAGCCTGGGGGAGTGGGAAAAGGAATTAGTCCCAGGTTCCGGGCCAAGTGTTTCCCCAATGTTTCCCCTTGTGGTCTGACCAACCATATTTTGTGTTCAAGAAGCATAGAAATAGAGTTTGGAGTGTGGACTTTAGAAGCAGATAGATTGCTGTTTAAAATCTCACTTCTACCTCTGATTAGCTATACAACTGTGGGCAACTTTCTGATTTTCTTTGAGCCTTGGTTTCCTTGTAAAATTGGGCTAAATCACTTACCTCACAGGATGGCTGTGAGAATTGTGAGATGTTGTCTATTAAATATCCAGCACAGACCTGGCACAGTGTAAGATCTCAGTAAACGTTAAGTATTAAATTTTGATCCCACCTAGCTTTGAACTTCATAGACAGGGTACTACTATTAACTCCTGAACTGGTCCAGATTCACCAGTAAGACTTAGAAAGAACCAAAGAATAGCCTGATAGGGGGCCAGGGGTTAATTGGGAAGTAGACTAGACAAAAAGGAGGCAGGAGCTGGGGGATAAAAAGGGAGCTAACCTGGTTCCCCAGTCCCTTCAGGGTGTTGGTGGCAGTTTTTGATGGAAGGAAGGGTTGGCTAGAACTTTAAAGGGTCCGAATCCTACTGGCTGGAGGGCATCTCTCCACTACATACCATTCTCCCTGTCTGTACTGAGAGTAAGTCTGATTTACTGGGTAATCTCTAGGGTCCCTTCCAGCTCAGATGCACTGAGTTATCTTCTCCAAGCGCAAGTCTGAATCTGTCTCTCCCTTGCTCAAGAGCCTTTATGGGCTTTGCATTGCTCTTAGAAAATAAAATCTAAACACTTTAGCAGCTGGCATTCAAAGGCTGTCATAATATGGCTCCTGCCCATCTCTAGCTTCACCTCTAGCATACCTCCCTGGGAACCCCAGGTCCTGCCACACATGGCTTAAATTTCATTTTATTTAGTGTTACTTTTAGTAAAGGTAATAGATATACACAAAGAGGCAAACAGTTTGCCAAGATTTTTATGAAAAGTAACAGTCCCCATCCTAGTACTAAATTCTACTTCCCAAAGACAATTATTAATTTTTTAGTTGTTTATTTTGGTACTTACCTTTTAATCTTCAAATAACATGCTATTCGTTTTTTTTTTTTTTTCCATTGTCCACAGTATTTGTTAATTGTTTATTTATCAAGAGAAACTATTCCTTAGCCCAGATAGTCATGTTTCATAGTTCAGGATCACAGGTCAGTGACAAACTTCCATGGAAGTCAACTCAAAGTAATTCTTTACATTCCAAAATCACTTTGCACTGTGAAAGATACCAGCCTTCCTCATCTCCTTAAAATCTTTCGTGGAATCTAACTTTGGAGAAATCTGCCTATGCTTTCTTTTTTGATTCAGCCACTGCAATCCACCCCAGGATACAATGATTGCTCCCAAAATGTGAAACTGCAGACACCTGGCCAAAAGGCCACACACCTGAGGATCATCAAGCACTGGAGGGCATGGTAGTTATATTCTCCCTCAATACCGACATTCTTCTTGAAGCAGAAATGGACCTGCTATTTATTGATTTTTAAGATTTAGGTGATTTCTATCGACTTCCCATAGCAGGTTAAGGATTTAACTCTTTCATCTTACTCCCCATTCCTCTGCCATATAGACACCGTTTCCATCTCATCATAGTCCCAATATATGCAATATATTATTTAGTGTTTACCTCATTAGAAGTTGGAAATGCTATTCACAGCTAAGCCATGTGGTTTACTGTAGTTACTTTTCATTTCTTATGGCTTTGTTTTTCTTAGACTAGTAATAACCAATATTATTATTGTTATTACTACTACTACTATTTTGTTTAGTTTACTATATAGTTATGAGTAAGAAAGTCATCCCCAAACTCTCTCAATTCTCTGAATTTCCTTCTCAAAGCACATCGTATGTTCTATCTATTGCATCTGCTTAGAGGCAGCTCTTCAGGAACCTTCTGATCTGCTCCATTCTGTCCCTGCTGCACCACTGTCCTCCAGGATCTCCCTTCACTATCTTCTTGGGGATTCTCTTTGCCTCTTTCCTGAGTTGGATCTCCAGTTTCCTGTATCTCATGTCTTCTTCTTTCTATTTATTTTTATTTTTATTTTACTGTTATTTTTTAGGCGAGACAACCCTTGGTTGACCTTGTCAGCTTATAATCCCTTATTTATTTATTTATTTACTTACTTACTTATTTATTTTACACCTACAGCACCTGGTCTTCCTAGGTGGTCTCCCATCCAAGTACTAACCAGACCTGACCCTGCTTAGCTTCTGAGATCAGATTGGATCGGGCTTGTTCAGGGTGGCATGGCCGTCGATGTCTTCTTCTTTCTGGATTTACTCATTGAGTGTGTGGTGCTGGAGTGCCAATAGCTTCCTGAGAAAGTCTGCACAGGAGATACATTTGTTAAAGCCTCGCATGTTTTAAAATGTTGTTATTCTCTCCTCACACTGCTGATGATTTGGCTGAATATAGGTTGAAAATATTTTTGCTTCGGGATTTTAGGCATTGTGTCATTGTCTTCTAATTTTCACTTGAAAAGTCCAATGCTGTTCTGATTCCTGATCCTTTGTATGTGACCATCTTCGTATTCTTTCTAGAAGCTGTTAGGATCTTCTCTTTGTTTCCAGTGCTCTAAATTAGTTTTGAACAGTAATTTGACATGGTGTGGGTCTATTTTCATCCGTGAGTTAGCCACTTGTTGGGCCCTTTTAATCTGGAAATTCGTGTCCTTCAGTTCTGGGAGATTTCCTTTAATTTAATTATTTCTTTAATAATTATTTCTCCTCTAATATTTTTCTGTTCTTTTTCGAAATCCTATTATTTGGATAGAGGGTATCCTGGGCTGATATTCTATTTTTTTTTTCCATCTTGTTCTATATTTGTTCTAGTTGATGAAATATTTTGACATTATCAATCCTTCTAATGAGTTTTTCATTTTTTCCTATCATGTTTTTTATTTCCCAGTTTTCTAATTCTCTGAATATTTTCCTTTTTATAGTTTCCTATTTTTGTTCATGATGCAATATTATCTCATCTCTTTAAAGATGTAATTAATGATTTTTATAAGTTCTCATCTCTCTGTATTATCTCCATTTTATTCAAGTTGCTTTTTTCTCTTTGTTTAGGTCTACATAGTTAGAGGGTCTCATCAGATGTCTTAGGATCATTAGCTGCTGCTCACATTTCAGAGTGGTCCTAAAAAGCTGATTGGAAACTCTGAGTATATGTGTGAGACTTGCCAACTCTGAGCCTCATTAAGGATTATCTGGCTGGGCTATTTGATTGGGTAAGGCCTAAAGTCAGTAAATTTTGTTTTTTGTTTTTTCTCTTAGGTTCATCAAAGTTACTATATTATACTCATCTAGAGTATAAAGGAAGCAAAGCTGCCAATATTCTGGGAGCCAACCAGGGGGAAAGTCTGGGAGGGGTATTTCATAACATTTAGCACACTTTGATGTAGTCCCTCATGCCCTCGACTTCCGCTTTTATTATTTTTAAAATATATGTCATTTGATGCTTATTGAATTATTTAGGAAATAATTGCTTTAATCACATCTATAATGATAAAACAGAATAAGACCACGTATTTGTACATTGAGAAAAACATAGACCCTGGAATTAAACAGACCTGGATTCAAATGAGTCATTAATGAGTCATATGAAATTCAAATTTTTTTTTTTTTTTTAGGCAAGGCAATCCTTGGTTGACCTCACAGATTGCAAGGACCTTGTCAGTTTACAATCTCTTATTTTTTATTTTTTACGCCAATAGCACCTGGTCTTCCTAGGTGGTCTCCCATCCAAGTACTAACCAGGCCCAACCCTGCTTAGCTTCCGAGATCAGACAGGATCAGGCTTGTTCAGGGTGGCATGGCCATAGACTGAAATTGGAATTTTTTTCCCTTGAAACTTCATTTCTTCATTGTAAGATTAGGATACTAATTTAAAATTTTACTTTTAAGAAATGCAAGGAACATATTAACATGCATAGCAGATTACCTGACAAGTATTCGTTAATCAATAAATGATAGCTATCTGGCTTTACATATTATTATAATTAACTTATTTATGATGGCATAAGCACAAAACAAAATTTTGTACCTGAATTTATTTGTGTTTTTAGAAGAATATCACAAATGTAGTTCAATTAAACAATAATTATTGGGTACCTGGATTTTCTAATAATTACAAAGATAATGGAGAAACTATCCCTGCTTAACAGAAGCTTGCTGTTTCAATGGATATGGACATAAAAAACTGAAATACCACAGTCTGTACAGACTATTAATGATATAATAAAAGAGATTATCTTCAATTATTTCATACTAGGCACAAATATATTAACAGTGAAACTAAGAATCCTAGTCCATGACCAAACTAAATGCATTAAACAAATCTTCACATACTAAAAATGCTTCCCGCTGTTTTCCTCTTCCTCCCATCCTCCCTCCCTCCATTTCCTTCTTTCTTTCTTCCTCTTCCTCTACCCCTACTCTTTCCTCCTTTCCTTATGTTCTATTCTTTCCAAAACTTGTTTCTCCTGTCTTCTGTTAGGATAAAGGAGTGGCTAGAAGTTAGGGAGGGGATCTTAGAGTACAGTTTTTTTTTTTTAGAGTATCATTCTTAAACAGATATTCACAAACCCTTTTGTTTTCAGCTCCACTTGCACCTCCAGTTCCAGAAATACCTGTTTCCAACTCCTGAGCTGTTTGAAGGTTTCTGTAGTGCAAAATGGGTTACTTTTTAATTTCCAAAATTTTGTTCCTATCATTCTATCTCCCGTTCTTGTCATAATGGCTTCATGGCTTTTACAATAATCTTTTTCCTGGCTTTTTCGTTTAGTTTCAAGAGGGAAGAGAGAGAAGTAAATGCATGTGTTCGACCTGCCATCTTGCTCTGGAATTCCCACTGACTTTATTCATTCTTCAAGGCCCAACTCAAATGCCACCTCCTCTAGGAAAACTTCTCTGCCTTTCCTCAAGATAGAATCCATTTGGTCATGGAATAATATTTGTTGAGTGTTTCTTATAGGCATGGCATTATGTTGGATAAAGGAAGAAAAGACACCATTTCTTGCCATCAAGGAGTTCACAGTCTAGTGGGTAAGATAAGACAATGACGCAAGCACTTAAAATTCAGTGTAGCAAATGCTAGGGGAAACAATTACTGTACAGACAGCTGTGGGTACCCAGAGGCTCATAACCCAACCAGGGGAAAAAGGAAATGCTTCCTAGAATAAGGGACATGAGCTGAAACTCGAAAGTTAAGATTCAGCCAAAGTGGTGGAGAGAAGCATTCTAATTGGAGAAAACAGCATATGTCTCCTCCAATTCGAAGCTTTTCCAGAACACAAAACTGACCTTGTCACTCTGTAATGAAAACTCTTCCAGGAAGTCTTCCCTGGGTTCCAATAGCCCTTATCCTGTACTACAGTTATTAGTCTGTCTCTCTCTCCTTCCCTAACCCACACTATGAACTCCCTGAGAGCAGGTTTTGCCCAGCTCGCTTATGGTGCTCAGGCTAGGACTAGGTAGGTCAGATCCAGTTCTGTGATTCTCTTGCCTTTATTATCCTGGGCCCTTCTGTTGGTCCCAGGGTTCAGGAGGTTAGGTTTTACCATGTTGGTGGGAAATGAATCTGAGGACCAGATTCTATACTCCTGTGACAATGGGATTTCCTAACTGTGACAGCATCACTCCCCAGAATAGAAGAAAGCAAAGCTTTCTTTCCAGAAAAAGAAACACTCATTTCACACCATCTCTTTGGAAACAGAAAGAAGATAAATAGCTCAGGAGAGATGTCACCTCAGAGGCTACTACAACCCAATTATTTTCCCAGGGGCACGTAGGTTCTCCACCCCTCCCTTTAACACATACACATTAGGCTCTTTGCCCAGCCCAGAGGTCACAAGGATGGCTCCCTCATCACTGAATCCAAATCAGGCCCTGGGGTAAAAACCCAGAGACCCCAGTCCTAGCTCCCTGGTCACAGATTGAGATTCTCAGACTATTGTTATTAGAAAGGCTCTTAGAGATCATCTGGTTCCACAAATCCCCCATCCCCTACCCCTCAAGAGGAAGAAAGACTGAGGCCAAGAGAGAGAGCCCTGCTCAAGTTCACAAAATGACTCAGGAGCAGAGCTGGGTCTTGAACCCATGCCTCCCACGCTCCCTACCTAAAACTATTTCTTAAACTGTTCTGTGGGGGCAGTTTGTTGTAGCACCAGTTCTTTGGGTAGGGAGTATTAAGTAGGGAAGGTTGGTATTGTTTTCCCCTTCTCACATATCCCAGAGTCTGGCTGTTTCACCAATCTTTTAGTAGAGGAGGGAAGCAGGAAGGAAGCAGCCTAGAGGCAGGGATGACCTTGGCCTCAAGGGCAGGTCTGCCCGCTCCTGGCAGGAGAGCAGGGAGAGGGACAGTTGAAGGACAGTAGAGGGCTTGAACCAGTTCTGCCACAAGTGGCTCCAGGGGAAGCCCCGCTGCCCTTTCTTTTTGTCCTCTCTGGGTGCAACTCAGTGGGCAAGGCAAAGTGCATAGAGATCAATGACACCCTGGTCTGAGAAGGGAGAAGAGAATGGGGTAGGAATCCTTGGAGCACATAGGGAGCCTTTCCCTGTTCTTGCCCCTAGAAGGCTCCATCCCTCATGCCCTTCGTGGGCAGCCTAGGGCCCCTGGTCAGCCTGGGTCAAGAATGCAGAAAGATCTAATCAGAAGTTAAATGTATCCCCGTACAAACAGGTTATCTCCACCAAAGGCAGAAAAGAGAGCCACAGAGATTAGGCATGGCTCTTCCACTGGCTCCCTGCATGAGCTCAGGCAAGACCCTCAATACCTGCAAGCATGTTTCTTCTGTGCAATGGGGAAAATGATGACTGCTTTTCTCATTTCAATGACATAAAATGTGTTTAAAGTGTCTGGCACAACGCAGGTCCCAATGGTAGATGTAAAGTGTAGGCAGATTATCTGGGCTCTGCTTTTTTACTTTTTGTATGAACTCTGGCAGTTACTTAACTGCTCTATGCCTTAGTTTCTTTATCTATAAAATAGAGTTGCCATGAGGATTAAGAGATCTTGTAAAGTGCTCAGCATGATGCCTGGTGCATGCACCTGGTGAGAGTTAGTTTCCAAAGCAGGCTCTTCATAGGCCTTGAGCTAACATTTGTACAATGAGGCAAAGCCGGGCCCCTCCCTGAGGTAGGCGCACAGCCATAGCCCCAACTCTGGAGAATTTGGTTTACCTCTAACCTTCAAGGCCAAGTGCCCATATGGCATCAAATCCCTCCCCCAGGGATTGCTCTGCCCACAAGGCTCTCTTCCCAGCCTCTGAGACTGTCTGAGAGCCCCCATGACCTCCTACCCTGCTCCCTCACAGCTCAGCCTGGCATAGAGATGGGCACACGGTAGGGATCCAGGAAGCCTTATTAACTCATGTCCTCACAGTGGCCTCCTCGTTCTGGGCCAGAAAGCGGCTGGCAATTCCTCACTTCCCCAGAACTGGCTGCAAAGTGGTGGCAGGTGTAAATAACCCCCTTCACCGGAATCAGGGCCCAGGAGAACCTGGGGAGGCCCCAAATGCCCTTTTGGCTCTGAATCTAGACCAAAAGCAACAGGGAAGGGAGAAGGTGACTGTTTCCTCCTCTTCTCCCCCAGGAGGTACAGATGAGATACAAATATCCAATGTACCTGGGGGGTTGGTTCGGGAGGAGGCTGAGTCAGAGGTGATGGAACCAACACCGATAGTGCTGCTTTTGTGTCTTCTAAGGTGCTAGGAACTCTCACATACTATAAGTGGGGGTGGAAGGATGTTGGGGAAAGAGAGGATATTTTTAGTAGCCCTAGTCCAGGCAGTTTTCACCCAAATCTCTTCTGTGCTGAATCCTGGTGTGAACACCGGGGCCTGAGAAGAACAAACCCTGGGCCCAGTTTTCAGGAGAAAACACTCGTTGCCCTATAAAGGTGGATAGGGGGGATAGGTGGCCCTGTGGTAAAAGTAGGGGGAGAGATTTGTGTTGTGTTGTGCTAGATTCTGAAGTGCTTTCCAGTCCTCAGCTCTCCCAAATTGGCAGGAAAAAACTTCCAAGAGCCTGTGCCGCCCACCCCACCTCCTCAGGACCTATCAACACCCCACTCACCCGTGGGAGTGGGGGGTGGGCAATTAAGGGACCCCAGAATGTAAGGATTGATCTGAGAGAGATCCTGAGGAGTTAGGTGGGGAGTTTTAACTCCCTCCTCTCCAGCCCAACTCTGGGGGCGTGATTCGTACACTCACCAGCTCCATCTTCAGCGCCATGATTTTGTCCCCCAGGCCATGGCCCGTGCTAGGCGCCCCGGGGAGCAGGAGGGCGCCAGAGGTTCCCAGCTCCCACTCGCCTCGCAGCCCGCGGAGCAGCCCTTCAGGGGTCTTCCTGCCCACCTTGCCCTCCACTTCTCGCAGGTCAGGCGTCTGGGACTCCGCAGTCCCCTCCATGCGGGCCTAAGCTTGAACAGAGCTGGGCGACCAGTCGCCGGGGTCCTGCTGCCGGAGGCCCTCCTGTCTCTGCTGCTAGCGCGGAGCGGAACCGGTGGGTCCCCGCCCGTGCCGCGCGGGGGTGGAAGAAGGGCGCCGTAACACTCAGAAAAGCCGCGCAGAGCCGCGAGTGAGTGCGTGCATGCGTGCGTGCGTATTCGAGTGCTGTACACACAATCTCTGGCTTTGGAATATGTGGGGCTAAGTGATCCTGCATTTATACCTGAAGGAGCACTTGGAGAGCTCAGAGCCCCTCCTCATCCTGGCACTGAATCTATCCAGGCACACGGCAGGCGCCCAATAAATGTTTGCTGAATGAAGACTAAGCATACTCAGTCAGTTAGGAATGTGAGAATTTACCCAACACTGGTAACAGAGCTGCAGAGGGTTTTGACAGTCTTCCTGGAGTAGAGGAAAACCATGGTTAGAATTTAGCTAGCACTGACACACACACATGCACCCCCAGTGTAGCCACTGCCTGGAAAGTGAAGTTTGGCAAATGAGGAGCAACCAGTATTGAAGCTGAAGAGGTCTGCAGGGGACAGCTCATGACTGATCTTGTAAACTGATGCTTCTTAAGCTTGACAGTGCATACGAATTATCTGTGAATTTGTTAAAAGTGCGGATTACGATTCTGTAAAATTGGGGTAGGGCCTGAGATTCTGCATTTAACAAGGTCCCAGGCGATGGCCATACTGCTAGTCCCAGGACCACACTCTGAGTAACAAGGTTATAGAAGATGCTTCTAAAGTACTTGAATTTTATTCTACAGGCATAAGGAGCCATGAAAAACTTATGTTTTGGCTTGATTTTTGTTTTTAATCCAAGTAATTCCAGCCCATGGTTACAGAAGGATTTACAATGAAAAGATAATTACGCCTGCCCTATCCTTTCCCACCTCTAGTCCCATTCCCCAGAGGCAACCATTTTTAGCTATTTTTTTCTGGTGTTTATACTCATAACTTCACAGTAGGTTTATACCACTATTCCTTAGTTTTAAACATTGTTTACTGACTTCCTATAATGATAAAGACGGATTTACCTTACTTACGCTCTGCATTTCACTCTTCCATTGGCCTTATATATTTCTATCATTTTGATTTCATCTAATGTTTACCTTTGTAATTTTAAGTAATGTATCTTTCTTTAGTAATTCTTGATCCATGGATAACTGTTAACATTTGGGGGGATATCATCCCACCATTTTGGAAGCAGATGGAATATGGAGAGTTCAAAAATATCTAACAGGTCTTCTGGCTTTCTCTATCTCCTTTTAATTAATTCTCCACGGAACAGTAAATGTTCCTTAAATTGAATTATATTGCTTCCCTGCCTAAAACTGTTCCATGGCTACCCACTCACTTCAAATAAGCATCACCATCACCTAGAAACTTGTTAGAAATGTAGTATTCTGCTCTGCCCCAGACTACTGAATCAAAAACTCTAAGAATGGGGCCCAGCCATCTGTGTTTTAACAAGCCCTCCAAGTGATTCTGATGCAAGCCCAAGTTTGAGAAACACTGGTAAGTGGAGTGCTGTATATATACTATCTCATTTAACCCTCACAACAACTCTGTAAGTATAATTATTGTCAGGGATTTATAATTATAGTGCCGGGTTTAAGGGCAGAATCTGGAGCCAGGCGGTTAGGGGTTGAATTCTAGTTCTCCCAGCTTTGTGACATTGGGCCTCATTTTATCTATAAGATTGAAATAGTAATAATACCTACTTCGTAGAGTTGTTTTGGAATTAAATGAGTTAATACAGTAAAGTGCTTAGAACAGTGACTGGCATAGAGTAAGCATCATGTAAGGGTATTCCCATTTCACAGAGAAGGGAACTCAGATTGAGACGAGAAGTGACTTGCCCAAGAATGGCAGAACCAGGTTTTTAATTCCCCTCAGCCTCCAGAGGCCGCGCATGCCCTAGACCTGCGTGCAGCCTTGCCGAAACAAGGGGATCCGGTATCTGTGTCCGAGGCCGGTAGCCCCTCTGACCCTGGGGTGCCGTGTTCTAGTTCAAGGCTCTAGGACTCCGATTCCAATCGCGTCTGCCACGCGGCGGTACTGGAGGCG
>NW_006441955.1:611080-628394 GCF_000325575.1 Pteropus alecto | reverse complement strand
GGCCTGGGAGGGGCCCGAGTGGGGCCAGGGGCCCCTGAGCCGTGAGTGCCCTGGGCGGGGGTCCGGGAGGGTTGGCGCGGCCGGGTCAGGTCTCCCGAGCACTCTCTCTGGCGGCCCCGAGCCTTGGGAGTAGAAGAGCTGGGCCAGATAGGAGGGGGCGAGGGCGGGAGCGGGTAGAGAGCCGGGATGGAGAATGTGGGGTGCCGCTGCCCTTAGCCCTCCTCAAGACTGGGAAGGTTGAGCCTTTGTCCGTTTGGAGGCTGATGAGCCTTGAACACCGATTATTTGCGCCCCTAACGCCCTGGCCCCTTGGCAGCCCTGTCAGTTCCCCCAGCCCCAAGGGGAGTTTCCAGGTGATCTGACCTCGCTGAAGGTTTCCTTCCCAGAGAAGTTGAGCCACTTTCTCCAGGCCACACAACAACGTGGATATCTACAAGGAAGAGTTACTAGGAGGTCCTCCCTCATCTCCCCAGAAGGCATCAGACTTTGGGAGGCACACCTTAAACCATGTGACCCTCTGGTCCCCTCAGTATCCTGAAGGCATGGGTTGGCCAGGACAGTGGTGACTCCCCAATCCAGCATGGACGACTGGAAGCCCAGCCCTCTCATCAAGCCCTTTGGGGCTCGGAAGAAGCGGAGCTGGTATCTTACCTGGAAGTATAAACTGACCAACCAGAGGGCCCTGCGGAGATTCTGTCAGGTATAGAGATGTCCCAAATCTCCCAGGAGCTCCTTTCCAGCTTTTCCCCAGCCTAGACTATGGGCACTGGGAACCACCTTGGCTGCCCCTGCCCTGGAAAGGGGCAGCAGGTTCCTAGAGGGGGAGCCTCTTTGTTCATGTCCCTGCCAGGTAGTGGTGTAGGCCTAGAGTTCTGGAATCAGAACCCAAGTACAGCCTCCTAGGCTTCTAATGGAAACCTGAAGTCTGATCAGGAAGGCTTTGCCCAGGAGCCCACACCTGTCAAGCAGTCAAGGCTAGGACTCGGGTCTTCTGATCCCCAGCTTGGTTCTCTGTGACTGGCTCTATCTCTCAGAACTAATTGTGGAGGGGACCAAGGAATTCAGGGGCTCAAATGGAAGAATACAGGAACTCTGGGTAGGGAGGGTTCTGATAAAGGGGGAAAGGTCGGGCGGGGGGTGTCCCTGGTGGAGGTGGTTGTGAAACTGGATCCTGGTTGGGGGAGTAGAGCTGGGCACTGATGGAAGGAGTAGAGACAGGCCTCAGGTTCTCCCTGTATCATCAATGCAGCCAGCGCCCTCCTTTCAGGAAGACCCTCAATGATATTTAGCCAACTCCACACCTCCCCTCAGACAGGGGCTGTGCTTTTCCTACTGGTGACTGTCATTGTCAACATAAAATTGATCCTGGACACGCGACGAGCAATCAGTGAGGCAAATGAAGACCCGGAGCCGGAGCAAGACTATGGTGAGGCCAGGCTGAGGATGGGATTGGTGTGTGTGTGAGGGGGATTCCCTGGGATCTCACAGCTGAAATAACAAGCAGATCCCAAGGGATGAGACTGCTGAAGAGACTATCTGCATGACCTGTCACATCCCCACAGATGAGGCCCTGGGCCGATTGGAGCCCCCAAAGCGCCGAGGCAGTGGTCCCCGAAGGGTCCTAGATGTGGAGGTATACTCAAGTCGCAGCAAAGTATATGTGGCAGTGGATGGTACTACGGTGAGTGGGCTGGTGTCTGGTGTACAGTTACTCCATTCTATTCAGGATCTGGTCCACTGGCTCTGGGGTCCACTGGCTGAATGGGAACTGCACCTCTGCCAGTTTCTACCTGTGTGTCTTTAGAGGCCTCAGTTCATCTGTAACCTGGGACTAATAATTTCTACTTGTCAGGATTAAATGAAAAGTATTTTGAATGTATTATATGTAGTGGGATTTTATCGAAGTGATCATTACTATTAGAAGGCAGTTAATCAATCAATCAATCAATTAATTTATTTATTTATTTATTTATCTTATAACTAATCCTGGTCCCTTCTTTAGCCTTAGCCTCGTACTGGCCCCTGGGGACCTGGACGTAGTCAGACCTGGCTCTACTTTGAGGGTCTCGGTCTGATAGATTGTGATATCTCCAGCATGAGGCAGAGACGCCAAGGGCTCTAAGAGCCATAAAAGCTGTTGAGGGGAGGGTTGTAGGAAGATGTGATCTCTTTGATGGCAGTCTTATGGATGCTTCCTGGAAGAGGTGGCCTTCAAGCTGGGTCAGAAGACAACTGTTGTGAACAGAGGTATATATAGGCAGAAGGGGAGGTTTCATTTCATGCAGCCGTTTTTTGGTTTGTTTGTTTGTTTTTCTAAGTGCCAGTAAGAAAGGTCTTGAATGAGAGAGTGAAGAGTTGGACTTTTTCTTTCCACTCTTTAGGTGCTGGAGGATGAGGCCCGGGAGCAGGGCCGGGGCATCCATGTCATTGTCCTCAACCAGGCCACGGTGAGGTTCTAGCTGTAGGGAACCTAGAGGGTTGAAGCTGAGCCCTCCTTCCTGGTGACACTAACTCATGAGTGGTGTGTCCCCTGCCAGGGCCATGTGATGGCAAAGCGTGTGTTTGACACGTACTCACCTCATGAGGATGAGGCCATGGTGCTGTTCCTCAACATGGTGGCACCTGGCCGAGTGCTTATCTGCACCGTCAAGGTAAGTGACTCTGCCCTGTATCCCCAGCTCCATCCCTGCTTATGTCCCTGGGTTCTATGTTCCTATTATAGCACTGTGGGAAGAGCCTCTGGAGGAAGGTGACACAAGTTCCAATATTAGCCTTGTCATTTTTATCAATCAAACAAATAGTTACTAAGCACCTGTTGTGTGCCAGACACTGCTCTGGGTACAGGGGCTATGATGGGAAGCAAGACAGAGTCCCTTCCCTTAAGGAGTTTACTCTAGCTGGGCAAGATCAATAAAAAGCAGCCAAATAAATGCTTAATGTCAGAAAATGACAATGTCAGGGAAACAGAGTGATGAAGATGTATTTTTAGAAAGGGAGCGGAATACGGGAGGGGAGGAGAAGAATGGTGGGAAGAGGGCAGAGGTAGCAGGGTACAGAGACACAGATTGTGTGGGATTATGGTAAGGATTTATTAGCCTGGTGACCTAGGATGATTCTCAGAATCTCTCTAAGCCTTCAGTTCTCTTATCCGTGAAATGATAGTGACCACAGAGGGTGGTTGTGGTAATTTAATGCACTAATTTAAGTAACAGTTTTTGCATGGTACATGACCCATAGTGCTCCATTGAGGCCAGGTCTTTTGGAACTGTGCTGGTCAAGCTGACCACTTTCTTTGGTCTCCCAGGATGAGGGCTCCTTCCACCTCAAGGACACAGCCAAGGCTCTGCTGAGGAGCTTAGGCAGCCAGGCTGGCCCCGCTCTGGGCTGGAGGGACACCTGGGCCTTCGTGGGACGAAAAGGAGGTGCTGGCGTCATAGGCCATCCACTCTATAGTATTAAAGGCCTGAGAGGAGCAGAACCCCAGGAGAGGAGGTGGGGTGGGAGGCAGATAGGAGCCAGTGGTGGTGGGTTGGGTGAAGGTGGTCAGGGAGATGGGAAGAATATCCCAAACTGGAGCCTGGGCCCCCATCACTCTTCACTCCTGCCCCCTGCCAGGTCCTGTCCTCGGGGAGAAGCATTCTAAGTCACCTGCCCTCTCCTCCTGGGGGGACCCAGTCCTACTGAAGACAGATGTGCCACTGAGCTCAGCTGAAGGTGGGATTAATGGGGGCTGGGCTCTAGGGCAGTGCCTGGGCTAGGGGTGGACATTTGGGTTCTCTTTATGGGTCTTTATTCTCTTGACTAGGGGTGCCTAGTGTTCTTTAGACCACACTGGCTTCATGCCCCTATCCTGTTGACCCTATCCCTTTCTCAGAGGCAGAGTGCCACTGGGCAGACACAGAGCTGAACCGTCGCCGCCGGCGCTTCTGCAGCAAAGTTGAGGGCTATGGGAGTGTGTGCAGCTGCAAGGACCCCACACCCATCGAGTTCAGCCCTGACCCAGTGAGTAGGGCCTTAGGCAGTGAAGCTTGGACTTCTTCCCAGCTTGGCAAGGGGCCCTAGGAAAGATCCAGGTTGGGTTTTCCCCACCTCAGCCTGAGAGGGTATCAGGAGCTGAGGATTTACACTAAGCTCTGAAAGACAGGGGACATACTGGTGGGTGGGGGAAGGGGCAGGCCATGTGAGCAAAGGCCAGGAGTCAGAGTTGGACTGAGTGTGTGGAGGACCCAGGACAGGGAAAACCCTCTGCCTTTCCCCTGAAGTCTCCCTCTTCCCCCAAGAATTCTTCTGTAGGTAGGGATCCCAGTTTAAAGAGGGAGTGAGGCAAGACCTAAAAGCTATCTCTCCTTCAGCTCCCAGACAACAAGATCCTCAATGTGCCTGTGGCTGTCATTGCAGGGAACCGGCCCAATTACCTGTACAGGTGAGCCTGGGAGTGGGCTGCATCCAGCAGCACTGAACAGGAGGGTGCTCAGCGGGTGGGAAACCCAGACTCGTCTACCTGCAGGAGGAACTCTTGAGGTGGGCAGAAAGGCAACAGACTAGACCCGTTCACATATGTGGGTGAACGTGGGGAATGTAGGCCTATCCATAAGCACAGGGGAGCCCTAAGTTGGGACAAAGAGGCCTAACCCATCCCTGGGCTTCCCAGGATGCTGCGCTCTCTGCTCTCAGCCCAGGGAGTGTCTCCCCAGATGATAACAGTTTTCATCGATGGCTACTATGAGGTGAGTGGGGCTTGGGGGCTTTGAGCTGAGCAGAACACAGGGTTTTGGGTACCAAGTAGCAATAATCACTGAGGACTGGCAAGGGAGACAGCCAGGCAAGGGCTGTGAAATGTGGAGGGCTTGGCATGTCAGAGCCTGCAGAGGTGGGCAGGGAGAAGGCGGCTCACAGGATGACCAGTGGTCATGCCCTTCAGGAGCCGATGGATGTGGTGGCACTGTTTGGTCTGAGGGGCATCCAGCACACTCCCATCAGCATCAAGAATGCCCGCGTGTCTCAGGTACTGCCTAGGCAGGGATGGAAGGGGCAGACACCTGGCCCCACTATCCACCCCAAAGCTCATGTGCCCTATTTCTATTCTCCACTCAGCATTACAAGGCCAGCCTCACTGCCACTTTCAATCTGTTTCCGGTGAGTAGTAAGGACAAAACTCTTGGGCTTTGGGAAGGAAAACATGGGCATAAAATTTGGTCGTCATATATAGCAAGCTCTTCTGCTCTCTGGGCCTCATCCTCCCGATCTGAGAAGTGGGATTGGTTGGAGGAAACGTTAGGTGAGAAAGGCCCCCTTGGGATCATGTTGTATTCCTCCCCCTGCAGGAAGCCAAGTTTGCTGTAGTTCTGGAAGAGGACCTGGACATTGCTGTGGATTTTTTTAGGTGAGGGGAGTGCCCCTACACGCAGCAACTATGAGCTGCCTGGGGCCTCTTTGCTTGACTGGGTCTCCAGAGAAAAAGGCAGTGAAATGTCTTGGAGAGCTTTCTGGAGGAAGCAACCTCAAAAGTGGGGGAAAAGCCTGAGCAAAAGGTAGGATGGCAGGTGTTGGGCTTGAGTAGAGAGTAGAAAGGTTGAATGGAGACAGTGGGGATTTGGGGGAGGCATGACTTCTGAGTCCCGTCTTTAGCTCTTCCCTCATTGCTGTGAGACTGGGTTTGTCCTTGCCCCTCCCTGACCCCCTGGACCCTGCCTCTCTCAGTTTCCTGAGCCAATCCATTCACCTGCTGGAGGAGGACGACAGCCTGTACTGTATCTCGGCTTGGAATGACCAGGTAGGCCGAATGGCCAGGGGTCAGTTGGGGAGTGTGTAGAGGCCCTGAGCTAATACCTCCCACCATGGTTCCCTATCCCTAGGGGTACGAACACACAGCTGAGGACCCAGCACTGCTGTACCGCGTGGAGACCATGCCTGGGCTGGGCTGGGTGCTCAGGAGGTCCTTGTACAAGGAGGAGCTTGAGCCCAAGTGGCCCACACCAGAAAAGGTGCCCTGGCAGACTAGGGTGAGTGGATTGGGTTCCCCCACTGACTCAGAATCTCTTAACCTTCGTAATCTTGTGCCCCTCCAGCTCTGGGACTGGGACATGTGGATGCGGATGCCTGAACAGCGCCGAGGCAGAGAGTGCGTCATCCCTGATGTTTCCCGATCCTACCACTTTGGCATCGTGGGCCTCAACATGAACGGCTACTTCCACGTGAGTGGGAGGCAGGGATGTCGGGGAGCGGGGCACAGTATTGTAGACGGGGCAAGAACATCAACTCTGGAGCAACCCTAGCTCTGCCACGTCCTAGCCATGTAACTTTGGGAAAATTACTTATCTTTTACCTCAGTTTCTTTATTTGTAAAATGAGAATTAAAATACTATTCCTCATAGAGCGTGAGGTTATGAGCTTTAAATGAGTTAATATATGTAAAATGCTTTGAATTGTAAGTGTTATATAAGGGTTAGCTGGTATTATTTTTATTTTTACTATTCTTAGCACTAGACTGTGGGTGTGGTAGGGTATTTCTGCCACTAAGCACTTATCCAGCCCTGCCAGCTCTTTCCTCTCCTGTCCTTGCAAGTGCTGAAGCCTAAGCCTCGGCCTGAAGTGAACAGGGAGGTCCCTAGATCTGTACCCGCTACATGGCTGTGTCCAAAGGGCTACTCCGCAGTTACAGAGACAGCTCCACAGGAAGGAACAGACAGCTTCTAGCTTGGAACCTCCTAGAAGCCAGAAAGGCCTTCAGAGGCTGGCTGATACAAGACCCACACTCATCTGCCTGAGAGGGATAGGCATTTACCTCAGGTCACTCTAGTACCTAGCCACAGTAGCTTCCTCTCCCAGTCCAGCCTGTCCCTTTGCCCCACATCCCTAGCAGGGCCTGTTCCTGGCTTCTGTGGCTCTAGGACAGCAGGCCCAGGGAGAACCACTGAGGACAGGGGCTTGCTCAGGGATCAGTGTGGACATGAGCTCTCTGGCAATGCTTGAGTGCAAATTAAAGCTATTAAGAGCCTGCCAAGGATATTGCAAAGAGGATGGGGAAGACAGGAAAAAATTAGAATGACCTTTATAGGTCTAGGACTTCATTTATACATGGTGGGTTAGTGGGCAGGTGTGGGCCAGACAGTGTAAGTCCTTGATTTTCATCCTCACATCCACTCCAGGAGGCCTACTTCAAGAAGCACAAGTTCAACACGGTTCCAGGTGTCCAGCTCAGGAATGTGGACAGGTAGGGGCTGGGGACAGGGCAAAGGGGAGGATATCTAGGAGGCTCGATGACCAGTATTCGACAATCCCTTCCAACTGTGTGTTTACTCTGGCCCTGCTGTCTACCAGTTTCCATGTGACCCCTTGCCCTGCCCCTGGGACCTGAGGGGCTACCTTCTCCCCTGACCCAGTTCTCCCTCTCCTTCAGTCTGAAGAAGGAAGCTTATGAAGTGGAAGTTCACAGGCTGCTCAGGTATGGCCTAGGGCAATAGGAATATGTGGCAGGGAGTGAGAAGTAGTCAAATACTGGGGGTCTTGACTTCATAATTTGTGGGGCCCACTACAAATGAAAATCAGGGCCCCTTGTTCAAAAATGATAAGAATTTCAAGATGGCAACAACTAAGCATGGGGCCTTATGTGGTATACCCATGAGGTGGACCATCTTGGCCTCTCCCCCACTCCCTGCTGCAGTGAAGCTGAGGTTCTGGACCACAGCAAGAACCCTTGTGAAGACTCTTTCCTGCCAGACACAGAGGGCCACACCTACGTGACCTTTATTCGAATGGAGAAAGATGACGACTTCACCACCTGGACCCAGCTTGCCAAGGTGCACCGATACCATACCTACCCCAGGAATAACCCTTCCTCAAAGATACAGGGAAGCTTTGTTCTAGAATCTTTTATCTCAGTACCTATTGTTTATACTCCCAGAACCCCTCTTTCAACCCCTTGTCCAAATCCATATTCTAGGTGATGTTACCTCTTGCAAATTGAGGAGGCTGCTGAGGAGGGGATAAGGGCTTGGCTGAGTGTCTTCAGTAGCCCCTTCCCACAGCTCTCTGACCCATACCTCTCCCCCTACCCCACCAGTGCCTCCATATCTGGGACCTAGACGTGCGTGGCAACCATCGGGGCCTGTGGAGATTGTTTCGGAAGAAGAACCACTTCCTGGTGGTGGGGGTCCCAGCCTCCCCCTACTCGTGAGTGACTTTTCTGCCCTTGGAAATGGAAGACTAGTGGGATTAGGGGATAGCTAATGACCTCTCCCCTATTATCTTCTCAGGGTGAAGAAGCCACCATCGATCACACCAATTTTCTTGGAGCCACCCCCAAAGGAGGAGGGAGCTCCAGGAGCTGCAGAACAGACATGAGACCTCCACCAGGACCTGCAAGGCTGGGTACTGTGTACCCTCAGGCAGGCTAGCTCTTCACCCCATCCTGTAGGATTCTGTAGATACTGGCAGGGGTTGGGGCTGGTTTGTTTTTAACATGAGACTTAATTACTAACTCCAAGAGGAGGGTTCCCCTGCTCCAATGCCCCTGTTTCTGAGTTGGAGGTCTATTTATTTACTTCCTTGTTGGGGAAGGGTAGGATAGTACCTGGGAATCATTGGGATCCTTGGGCAGCTGATCCTGCCTTTTGTGTACTCCTTCCTCCCAGGCCTGGCTCAGAATCTAATCTATTTATTGACTGTCCTGAGGGCCTTGAAAACAGGCTGAAGCCTGAAGGGCCTTGATTCCTTTATGGACTGGGGTGCTGCCTTGAGGATGGGGCTGGCTCTTACTCAGGAAACTGCTGTGCCCAACCCCTGGACAGGCCCAGCTGGGGCCCACCTGCTGATGCAGACTCACTCAGAGACCTTCAGACACTGAACCAGGCCTCTTCTCAGCCTCCTCTTTGTCCAGGTTTCCAAAGCTGGATAAGGTGGTCATTGATTAAAAAAGGAGAAAACCTCTGGGGATGTCTTGTGATTGTGCGTGTATGTGGGTGTCTGTGAGAGAGAGAGAGAGAGGGGCGGGGGCAGGAGAGAGGATGGTGGTAGTGAATGATGAGTTTTCCTTACTGTCCTCCACAGGGTTTACCCTCCATTTGGGGCCATTTGGCCACCAGGGGATGCCCAAGTCTTACATTCTTAAGGTTTTTCCCTAGGCTCCACCCTAGGGCAGCTGAGCCTAACCACAGCTCCACATTAGTTGAGGCTGAGCTTGGAGTAGCCACCCCACATTCCTTCCCTGTTTAACCACTGCACTGGGCTGTTCCCTGCCTAGCTTGTTGGCCAGGCACCTGTCCCCAGAGATGAAGCAAGAGAGAGTGAAAGGGGATACTTGGGGTTGGGGAGGTGATGAGAGAGCAGGTGAGCATAGTGGGGTTGGGGTGGGAAGGAACTGGGTAAGAGGGAACTGGATGGTCATCACTCAGGAGGCTAGGACTAGGCTACAGATAGAGACATAGGAACAAAGATTTCTGTGACCCTTAGGGCACTGTATGCAGATTCCATAGCTGGGCAGTTTTTCTGGAGAAAAGCCATGTTTTCATTAGATTGTTATCCAGCCAATGATCCAAAGAGATTAGAGAGATCTAAGTTAGGTAGTCATAGAGGCACCAGAAAATGTATGGGAGTGTCCAGAGGGAATGGATGAGATAGCCCAAGGTAGAGGAGGTATGATGTTTAAGGGGTCTGTGAGGGACTTAGGACACCTCTTGAGAAGGGGTCTGCCTGGTGAGCTGCTATAGAGCCTTGCCCAGGGAGGCAGGAACTGACTGGAACTCCCAACCTTTCACCAGCTCTCTGCTCTTGCCTCCCACCCCTATAACCCCTCCTGTTCCTGGATCTCGGCTCCAAGATGGTACGGGTGGTGTATGGCTTGGACGTTTCTCAGCACCTTGCCGCCTTCAGTGTTTCCTGGAGCTAGAGATAGTGCTTGAGGCGGGTGCCACAACAGCCATGATTAGAAACAATTAGTCCATGATGAGGCAGAGGCCCGCCCTTTGCAAACAAATCTGCAGCCTCCATTTGGCACCTGGGGGAGGGGTTGTGTGTGCCAGGCACAGTAAAGTGGTGTAGCAGGGAGAGGGGCTCATTGCTCTCCCTGCCTGACCCCCAGCAGCTCCTAATCTGGGCCTCACAGACCAGCTTTCAGGCACTATATGGTTCTGGCCAAGTCACAGTACCTTTTTGGGTCCAGCAAGGGGTGATAATTCTGGGCTGCCCTAGAAAAACCTAGGAAGAGGGATTTGGGGGTCAAAGGAAAGCAAGGAGGACTAGTTTGCCCCACTGGGCTTGGCTTGGTAGCAGACACCATAGTTTTCTTGCCATGGGCTCCCTCCTTAGTGCTATCACTCCTAGTTGAGCAGCAACCGTATTCTCTGTCTGGGACATTCTGGCCTGGGAAATCTGTCACCATGTCAGCCAAGACCCCACCAGGCTCTGGAATCAAATGGCCTGGACCCAAAACCAGGCTTAGCTCATTATGGAAGGTTGTGGGCCTGGAACAAGTCACTTGGCCTTTCTAGGCCCAGTTTCTGGAGCATGGAGGTGGTTAAGACAAAATAAGAGATCCATCTGTAGAGCACCAGGCAGGCCAAGTCCGAGAACAAATCAATTTTCTGAAATCCCCAAAGCAGGGACAGTTGTAGGGCTTTGCTTGAGAGGGAAGGGTCCAATGGAGGCTGCCAGGGGGCTTCCCAGAGCCTAGGGAGTGATCCTCTCCCACTGCCTTGGCAGTGTCTCCCTGCCCCCACTCGGGCACAAGCTTGTTATTTTCATAGCTTTCTGGTCCAGTGCCTCCAACCAGGAGTGAGTAATTTCAGGCCAAAGTCCTCGCACGTGATAGACGTGATAGGAAGGCAGACTGGCCCAGCCCCTACTTTCTCCCTCAGTTCCCTCTTGGGTAGTCTGTTAGGCTCCCTCCCAGGCCCAGAATCCAAATGGAGGGGAGAAAAAGCCACCTACCTCCATCTCACTTCCCTTCTGCTACCTTCCCAGGGGCCAGAATCTGAGGCCAGTTTAGGCAAGATGGGCCCTTCCCCCGCCAAGGATACACATGAAATAGAAACATTTTAATTGGTTTATAAGTTCTGAAGTGCCTTCTACACATCCGCCAGTTACTGCTAACTTCGCATATGCCCAGGTTGTAGAGTGCCTTTCTCTCATCCCCCAGTGGAGTACTGGGATCACCAAGAGCCCCCAGGGGTCTGAAGGGGTATCAAGGGTTTAAGAGATAGACTGGAGTAATGGGCAGGAGAACTGGCTACCTTAGAACTGGCTCTGGAGCAGGTGGGCCCCAGCCCTACCAACGGAAGGCAGGCACGGCCCGAAGTGGGTGGTCCCGACTTAGTCCCAACTCCAGAATAGCAAAGCCGGGCCTGCTCTGGCCCAAATGACACTTAAGATCCTGTCCCCACTCTGATCACTGCCACTTGGCAGTCAGTGCCAAGGTGCCTCTTCCCAGTTCCTGTGTGGCAGCAGCAGTGGCGGAGGCAGAAGCACTTATTTCAAATTGCAGTACAGATACATGGACGCAGTCATGGAAGCCAGCTGATGGGGAAGGAATAGGGCAAGATGAGGGGACATGATCGGGGAGTCCTTAAGTTTTCTTCCCCTGCCCCCCAGACACCGTACATGAAGCTCTGTTAGAAGTATGTCTCTTCCAGAGAGTCCTCCAAGATGGGTCAAGCAGCTTTGGTCCAGTGGGGACATCTTGCCCACTGGATATCCTTCTCACCCCCTTACCTCCAAGCCTCCTATTCCAGCTGCCACAGCACCCACAGTGACTGCATTGGTTCGGATTTCATACAGAAGCTGACTGAAGCAACCCTTGGGGGAGGGAAGAGAGCGTCTATAGTCAGCAGCTGCCTCCCCCGCCCCCTTTAGCACTCTGAGGCCATTAAAGCAGCCCCAAGCTTCTATGCCAGCCCACACCTGTACAGCCTTGTTCTCAGCCTTCTCCTTGGTGCAGGGTTCCGTGGCTGTGTCATTGACATGATCAAAGCAACAGTATGGGGGAAAGACCTTGTTCTCTACGAAGTAGGGAGAGCCCTCAAAATCCGTGTAGTTGTTGAAGCCACAGCAATTGAGCTAGAGACAAGGAGGGGAAGGGAGTTAGTGGGGCTTTGCTTCTTTCTACCCACTCCAAAATCTCCCCCAGCCCACCTTACCCCTTTCATGGTGGTGTTCCACACTTGGGTGAAGTCGCTCTGGGAACCGTAGTCTTTCTTGATGGTGGGCACTACCAGCAACGTTAGGAAGTGCTCACCCTGGATGGAGCAGGCCGGTGTTTAGGGCCTGGTAGAGAAGGTGGCCATTCACAGGCCACAGCCCACTCCCAGGGCCTTGTCCAGTCTTACCCCCTTGCCCCATCCCGGTTCCTCACCATGGCGGTATATACCAAGGCAACCACAGCAGCTGCAACCTCAGCAATGAAGATGATGAGGAGAAGGATGAAGAACTGAGTGGGGAACAGGGGTCTGAATTTTAGGAAGAGATGGTCTCTCATGACTTACTCACCCTAACCCACCCCTGTAAAAACGAGGCAAGGGCACCTATGCTGAGGCCCCTGCAGTCCAGAACAGGGTTTGGGGATCCCCAGGGCCTGGTGTCAAGGGTGAGGGGACCCTCGGCCATGGTTATGGGCCTTTGGAGGTCAGTTTGACACACCATCATGAGGGCACACTTGTTCTCAGTGTGAGCACCATAACAGCTCAGGAAACCGAGAGCAAAGAGCAGAGCGCCAGCCGCGATGAGGAAGTAGCCCACGTTGACAAACTGCATGGCGCTGGACGACAGTGGCCCGAAGATCTTCAAGAAGGATGACCCATCGACTGACACCCAGATGCCCACTGCCAACAGGGCCACACCGCACAGCTGGGAACAGAGAAGCAGATCTTGAAACAGTACTGGCAAGCAGTTCCCTACCCCACGGTCCAGTCAGGAACATGGGAGACAAGAAACTTCCCCTTTTATTGGCTAAAGAGTCTAAAAACTCATCCTGTAAGTGGGAAAAGCATCCTGTAGAGCCAGAAGGGTGGGACCTGGGACACCCGTAGCCAACACCAGGTTACACACCTAAGCAGATATAAATGAGATCAGCGGTTCCTGAAATATTCCCCTGGGGTGGGGGGTAGGGAGAGTTTCCCGCACTGCTCCCAGGGTCTTGAGACATAGCTAGGAGAGAAAACAGGCAGGCGAGCACCACCCCTTCAATTTCCTTCAGGGGCTACCGCTGCCTGGAACACCTCTGTCCTCTGATAGGTGAAAACATTAGGGTGGTAGCATTAGGCAGGCTCAACAGTCACCATAGCAACGAAGGCGGGGCTGAGGTTTACGCCTGCTCTCAACTTTGGAGAGGGAGGTGGTGAGAAGGAACGCCCACCCTGAGGCCCTATTTGGCTTCGTTCCAAGATTAGACTCCAGGCCTGCCCTTCATTCTGCCCAGACTTCTTGTAGAGACTGAAGCATCAGACAGAGAGTACAGCCAGAGCTCTTAAAAGTTCTCTAGCTCAACCCCAAACCTCAGAAGGAACCCTGAGGCCCAGGGGCAGGCAGGCACTGCCCAGTTCCCAAAGCATTTAAAGCAAAGCTTTGCTGATCCGGAGCTTTAAAGGTTGAATCAGCTTGAGACCACCCTTGGTGCCCAGTCCCCACTTTGATGCTATAGAAACTGAGGCTAGAGCCAAGAGTAAGGTGGATGACTGTGGCTGGATGACTGTCCCAAGCATGTTTGCCCAAGGACAGAAAGCTGGGCTTCGAACCTGCAGGGTCAAATTTCAAGAATTCTGAGCCCTGCCCTGCCCAGCCTGGCAAGGCCTGGGCAACAGAGAACATAAACTAAACCGGATTTACCTTTAACCCCCTCAGGTCAGAGCCTTTGCTTTCCCAGTCTCTGGAATCTTGTTGCCTTCTCCAGATACATGGATAAAAACCAGTTCTCAGAAGAAAAAGCCCAAGGAACAGCCCACATCAGAGTCAGAGTGTTTACCCCAACGCCAGTTTCTCCAAATTCATCTACACATCACGTCTCCACTTACTCGCCTTTTCCTCACTCTAACTCACTCCAATGTCGCTCCAAGGCCTCTGGTGACAACTTGCACTAAATCTGGTGGACACCTCATGCCATATCCTACTTGACCGCTCTGCTATCACACTCTCCTCGTTTTCTTCCCATTGCTCTTTCTCCACTTGCTTCCTGGTGGTCATTTCTGTGCTTACCCCTTAGAAGTTGGGCGTCTCAGAGTTCACTCTCTCTGAGTGCTCTAAGCCACTCCCATGGCTTCAATGACCACCTCTGAGCACATGACTTTCAAATATCCATGTCCAGTTCCCAACTGAGCTGCAATCCCATTGGGCACACAGCTGCCTGTAGGACACCCCCACGTAGTTCATGCTGGAGACATGGGCATCTTCTCCAAAACTTCTGTCTCCCTTGTCCCTTCTTCCATCCCTCAGCCACCGTCCAAGGGCTTTCTCCTTTGCCCATTTGTCCATTACTTCCCATTTTTATCACCATCTCCAGGGTTCATGCCTCATTGCTCAGCTTCCTCAAACATGCCCAATACAATCTGTCCCTGGTTTTCTGAACAAATATCTGATTTTATTGCCTCTGGGCCTTTCTGCATGTTTTACAACCTCCTCATGCACGGCAAATCCCCAGCCTTAGCTATTTCCTCCAGAAAGTCTTCTCTGACGGGTGGAGTTTAAGCCCCTCCTATAGATTCCCATAGCCCTTGTGCTAAGGCCAAAAAAACTATGTTGTGACTATCTGCCTATCTGGCCTCCTGGACCTGGGACCCTCCAAGGCAGAGAAAGAGCTTGCTCACCTGTCACCCCAGCACTCAACACTCTTAGGCAATAAATGTTTGTTGACTGAATAAGGGCTGCCTGAGGCAGACCCGCTGCTATGAGGTCTCTGGACCTTATCTCCTTTCAGCTCCCCTTCATACAGAGGCCACTGAAGTTTATTCCACACTAGGTGACCTAGGGTAAACCCCTTTCTCTCTCTGGGCTCCCTAATGTGTATAAAAAGGGAGACTAGTTCCTGGTAGCCTGTGCTGCCCTGCCCTGCCCTAAATCTGTGCTACAACTTCCTGGAAGGGAGAGGATACCCCTAAGCTTCTCTACTCTAACTTATGTGGCAGCCAGGCTGCTACTGGGACCAGAAGTAAGCATTTAAGACTTCTGCACTCCATCGTAAGGGGAAACCTGCAGGAGAGAGTCTGGGCACAGCAGTCTCCTATTTCTCAGGTTAGGCTCTGCTCAGGTTGTGACCCACTCCCTTAAGGAAACCCAAGAGCCCGCAACCTCCATACTTACAAAGATGAGAAAATTGAAGAGGATCATCATGTTCTTAACGAAGCTGTAGCACTTCATGGTGGCTCCTGGGAGGCAGACATGTGTGAGTTAGAACCTTTTCCCCTTGCCCCTGCCAGGGCTGGCGCTGGCCCTGGCATTGGACCCTGACATACCAGATTCTAGTATCCTGGACCCATATATCACCAAGCTTCCCCTGCATCTGGACTCTGATACCTGAGGATATTTTCCACTTCTTATCCTGACACCTCTACTTCTCTGTACTGCCCAGGCCCTCTATCAGCACCTGACACTCCGAGATCCTAACACCCTAGTTTCCTCCACTGGTACCCCAAGCCCAACTCCCATACTACCAGTCACTCCATGCCCTTCCCTGTCACCTATATATCCTGGAACCCTCCCCAAACCAACCCTAGGCTCTTCTAGAACCCTCCCCATGGCCCTTCCAGCTCCCCAAAGCTGCTTCCAGATTGAATTCACTTCATAAGATAATCTCTATCCTATGCCATCACCTACCTGTTCAGGGCTCTTGGTAGTGATTTCTGAAAGAAGGATCTGCCGAAGCTCCAGAGGGGACAGACAGCTCCAGGGAACTGCCACTGAGTGAGCTTGCTCTCACACACCACTGCTCACCTGTAGGTGGGGCAGGCGTTTTAAAGGACTCCTTCTGCCTGCCTGCCCCACCCCAGCCAGTCGACCTCCTCTTGCCCCTGCTGCCCCCTGCTGCCTGGAGATTTGTCCCCACAACCAACCACAGGATCAGTAGGCCTCCGCTTGACAATAGCAACAACCTTGGGCAACGCCCCTCCCGATCTGAAAAGGGAGAGAAGTCTGGAGGTGGGGCAGGTGACCCCCGGAACTTCAATGTGCCCTCTACCACAACAGTGCACATATGCTTCTTACCCTATATTTGCAGATACATTCATATACACCCCACATGCTCACAGGCACACACATCTGCCCAAGCTGCCATTTATATATTCACATGCAGATACATATATAAACACCTACTGGACTTATGGGTGCACACCCACACACTATCAAGGAAATGACCTAGGTTGAGCAGTTTCTGCCCCTCCTCTGAATAGCAAACAGCTCCTAATCCTCTTCTGTCCACAAAACTTCAAATTCTCCACCTTTCCTTTACTATCATCTTTCCTCCTCACTTTTCTCCCTCCCCACCCTTTTCTTTTTCTCCCTGCCACCAGCCCCCACCCGTCTTCTCTTAGCACTCTGTATACACCTCTTCCCTTTCTGCCAGCAGGTGGCACGATGGGCCCACAAAAGCGTCGCTGCTCAGTTCTAAGGCTCTGTAATCCCTGTCCTCATTAATCCCTCAGGGCCGCTGTCCCACTTCCTACTCAGGCACTGCTGGTGGTGAAATGCTGGGATTCTTCTGGCTTTTGAGTCATTCAGACTAGGTGCTCAAATCCTGGTTCTGTTGCTTATTAGCTGTGTGACCCTGGGGGCATTTATTTTTTTTTTTTTTTGAGAGAATTTTTATAAATTTATTTGAGCAAAACAGATGACATTTGCTGGGGAGCAAGATCTCAAATGCTCTCCCTGGAGGCATTTCTTAGACTGGGTTTTAAGCCTCTGTTCCTTAGTCTGTATAGCAGAATAGTTACAGGGCTTTCAAGATTTTTCTCCCCACTCTGGGATTTAAGGAAGTGACCCAACAGAATAAGAAGGCCAGAGTGTGGAAAGTCACAGCCAGAGGGGTATGGCATGGACAAAGTAGATTTAAATTTTTATTTTTTTTTTTATATAATGGGAGGAGGCAGCTGAAGAGACAGGAGAGATAACATAATATTTGTACAGATCATGTTTTAAAAACATTACATATATAGTAAGTCTTTTTTTCCCCCTTCACAACAATCCTATGAAATAGAGTCTCTTTTGATCCCCTTTTCAATATGGGGAAACAGAGGCACAGAAAGGTTAAGTTCATGATCACACAGCTTGTAAGTGGCAGAGCCAGGATCCACCCCAGTCAGTTTGGTGCCAGAGTCTACATCTTAACCACCAAGCAGAC
>NW_006441955.1:608692-611023 GCF_000325575.1 Pteropus alecto | reverse complement strand
CTGGGACTTGAATAAAAAGATGGCCAAGAGCAGGTGAGTTTATAGGTATAGTGGCTAGGAGTTGATGGGGGCAAGGTCATTTTCTAAGACTGAGGATGGCAAGAGTAGAAGCTGGATGGGCGAGAGGTGTGGGGCCATTAAGCATGGTGCTGAGGGCCCTAGTCTCCTATCTGACTCCTGTGGGAACAGAGAAAAGATAGAGACTGGGAAGGGGGGTTACAGGTGAAATAAGAGTTAGAGGAAGAGGGCGCTGAAGTGTAGAGGGGGTAGGGGCAAGTCCAAAGTTCCACAAGAACTCATTGGAAGGCCTGGCTGAGCCATTGATGTTCTTGTCTCCTACAAGAAAAGAGATAAAACTAGGATTGGAATGTTTTACAACCCCTGGGAACCTAGCTGTTTCTCTACCTGCACTGATTGTCCACATGGCTTTTTCTTTCATCTCAAGAAGAATTGGAACCAGGTCACATTCATCTATGTCCCCAGCATCCAGAATATATGATGTTGTAAGTGAACATTTCCTGAATGATTGAATGAATGAATGCAGAATAGCAAGAGATGAATGTCTGAGCTTTGGATCTTGGCCGTCATGGATTTGAACCCCTGCCTGCCTCTAATTGTGTGATTTCACCTGAGCCTCAATTTCCTTATATGGTCAATCCTCATTTTTCACAGAATACATATTTGTGAATTTTCCTACTCACTAAAATTTATTTGTAACCCCAAACCAATATTCATGGAACATCTGCGGTTATTCATGGCCATAGGCAGAGCTGCAAAAAATTTGAGTCACCCAACTTGCATGTTCTCAGCTAAGGGTGAACATTTCTCATTTCAGCTCTTATAATGTAAACAAGTGTTCTTTTTGTGGTCTATTTAGTATCACATTTTTTGCATTTGGGAGCTTTTTGTTGGTGATCTTGTTGTTTAAAATGGCCTCCAACATAATTCTGAAGTGCCAGGATTTGCCTTATGGAGGAAATAACGTGTGTTACATAAACTTCATTCAGGTACAAGTTATAGCGCTATTGGTTTCGAGTTCAATGTTAATGATTTGATAACATATTTTAAATTAAAAACACACGAAACTAGGTGATGTACTGATTGGTCACTTGAGGAGAAGGTTATGACTGGAGGCTGGTGGGAATCTACCACCATCAATAACAAGAATCGACTCTATATAGATTAGGACTAATGATAAAATTTTGTAGGGTTGTTGTCAGATTAAATGAGAAGATGTTTGTAAGGTACTGTGTTTGGCACATAGTAAGTGCTCAATAAAAATTGTTACTATTGTTAATGTGGATGAACGAGAAAGTGAAGGAGTGATTTTTCTCCTACTCATGGTTCTTTTTCCCAAGGAGCCGAACTGAGGTTTTCTGGCTCTTGGGCTGGACTGACCCATGGAGAGAACTGTGAGCGAGCCTGACCTCTGGGGAGGAGCTAGGGACCAGGACCTGTAATAAAGAGCTCCACCCATATACGGACTCTGTATGTCATAAAGGCCTCAGCGGCCCTGGCCAGCAGCACCCTCAGGCACACTGCAGAAGCAATCTGTGCCCATGGGGCCTTCTCAGCTTGTCCGTGCTCCTCGGCCCCGGGGCTTAAGTTCCCCCTACCACAGGCCAGGTGTGGGCTGGCCTCGGCCCCGGTTTCCCAGGATGTTCAAGTGTAGCCGCAGAAGGTACCGGCAGAAAATCCGAGGCCCAGCTGCCCCCACTACAGCCACCACTGCAGCCACCACTGCAGCCACCATGGCCAGGGATAGCAACAGCAGTCACACTGTCACCATCGTTGTGTGGATCCTTCCACTGTAAGGTTAGCCAAGGGCCCTGAGCCAAGACTTGGGGTTGGAGAAACGGGGCCACTGAAGTTTTTCCCAACTTAGCCCTGCATAAGCACTTTAGACACATATGCTCTGTGAAATACCACCCCAAAGGTATGGAGGGATCTTAATGGTAGCCATCCTAAAGGCTGAGATCCTTAAAGGAGGATGTACTGTCTGGAAGTAGAGGGCTTGGGGAAGTGGGTGAATCTAAGAGCAGTGGAGCTCCCAGCAGTGCTGCTTTCCTCACACTCTCCTTCCTCTCCTCAGTTCTCAGACGCCTCTGTCAAGCTGGCAGCTCTCTGATCCTCTAGAAATGCTCAGAAACTAGTCCAGAAGCTTGGCTGGCTCCGGATCTGCATCTCCTAGGGGCCGTGGGTGGTGAATAGCAGCCAAATACAATCATTTCTGCTCCAACTGCCTACTCCACTCTGAGGTGCTTCCAGCTGACTCTGCAGGGTATGAGGGCAGGGACAGGCTTCAGTGACAGCCGCAGGAATCACAGTTAG
>NW_006441955.1:559465-608613 GCF_000325575.1 Pteropus alecto | reverse complement strand
ACAGTGGAAGGACAGGACAAGGTCAGCAACACACACCATCTCCTCATCTTTGGCTTCAGCTTTTGATCTGCCCTCGGAGGTAGGGGGCCTTCCTGCCTTGCCCTCCCATCTGCACAGGGAAAAGGGTCTCTGTAGACATCTTGGAACTTATAGGGAGCCAGGTCCTTGGGGAGGGAGGTAGAAGCATAGATCAGAAGGGGTTAGGGTGAAAGATGGATTTCACTACTTGAGTGTAATCCTGTGAGTGCTCAAGAGTGGTGTATATGGCTCTGTGAACCTGGGATGGTCAGTGTGTAGGTGTAGCTGCTGGTGTGTGTGTCTGATATCAGAAAAATGAGAGTATTAAGTGAACATGTGGCTGAGTGCACCTTTGCAGTCAGATGTGCCTCTGTGGCCAGCTGTGTGTGTTAAGCTGTGTTTGTGAGGGTATGGGTGTACAAGAGAGAGGCATCGGCCCTGCTAAGAGGAATAAAGGTCACAAGGGGCCTGGGGAGGGGGCAGCCTGAAGAAGGAGAGCATTGCTTCTGAGAGTGTACCACCTTCCACAGCCAGTCTCTGAGGTCAGTATTTTCCAGGACTGGCCTTTGGGGGTGGGGCGAGCCTGAATTTGAGTCCAAAAAGGGGAGGGTGCTAAGCACTCTGGACTGGGGATTTTCCATTTGGATTTCTGTGTATGAGCCCATGTGTCATTGGGTGTAACTGGTTTTCTGTGGAATATGTCTCCCTGGTGTTGTGTCTCAGTGACAGGAAACATTGTAGGGGACCCTGTCTCTAATATGTCACTTTATGCCTGGCTTAGTGTGTGTCTCAGTGTACCAAAATCTAGCTCTAGTTCCAGGGCTCTCTTCCCTGAGGGCTGGGAGTGAGAGTGAACCCTGAGACCTTTGGCCTGGTGACTGGGGTTCAGGAAGCCTTGGGGAGAAAATGAATTGTGTCTGTGTCCATCTACTCCAAAGCTTGCCAGAGAATAGGACCCTGAGAGGAGAGGAGGGACAGAGAATTCACCAACACTTCATGCCCAGATAGTGCTGGGTGGGCTATGAGGCTCCTCAGGGTATTGGGAGGGGGGCGTGCTGAATCTCAGTCAGAGCTAGAAGGTGGCTGGGCTAGTGCCCAAGGCCCACAAGGAGGCCCATACATATAAAGACACATGACACAATCTATGAACACATGCAGACATGTAAATATAAGGGGATTTATATACATATAGGCACATAATGCAATAAATACATGTGCATGCAAGTACATGCCTATAAACAGATATGAACAGCCACTCCCCATATGACACATGTAACATTCTCATGCCTATAAACATTTATGTACCTAGACACAAGCACACAAACGTATAGACACATGCAATATATTCATGCAAATCCAGGCACACAGGTACACACACACATACATGCAGACACACTCACCAGGCTTCCCTGCCCCTGCGGCCCTGGGACCCAGAAGCATCCCTCCCCTTTGCAAGAGTGAATGTGTGTGTGTATGCGTATGTACATATGCATGCCCACACTTGTGTCTGTGAGAGTAAGTGTGTATGTGTGTGAGTGAGGGGGGTGCTGAGCTGTGGGAACCCGATGACATCATCTCTTCTGGCTATTTTTAGCTCGCTCTGCAATGATGGCTCCTCCACTGCCCCTCCTCCTCCAGGCTCCCACCTCTCCTTCTCCTCCAGACTCCCAGAGGCAGCTGCAGAAAGAGGGCACCCACCACATCCCAGTCTAGGTGACCCCCTGGATGATTGGGGACAGAGAGTTCAGTCTCTCCCATCCTGCCAGAGCTCCCTGGAGACTGAGAACACTGGGCTCCCAGGCCAGAAGAGGAGGCTTGGGCCATGTGGCAGCCTGGAGCAGGGGCCTTGGTTAGGTGAGCTAACCTGGCTGGTCTCCAGCTTCTGGAGTGCCTCTGCTTTTGCTTTTCAATCTGAAACTCTGTCTCAGTCAGTAGTGCCTGCCATGTGCCAGGGAGGGTGCCAAGTTCTAGAGATAAAGCAATGAGTGAGGCAGCGGGAGTTCTTACTAGTGGGAGTTACAGCTCAGTGAGAGATAGACATTAAACAGATCACACAGACATTTGCACTAAATTGTGGTGAGGGCTCTAAACGCTGGTAACAAGGGAACTTAGTTTGGGATGATGTTCTCTGTCTCTTTCGGTCTCTCGCAGAGATGACCTAAGGGAACCAGAAGGGCACACACCCTTCCCTTGCACCTTTCACTCCAACACTCACACATCCAAAATTCCACAGAGCAGGGCTTTCTCCCACATCCTAGGCTGTGCTCCCGACACTGCAGCAACCCACCATCCAAGTGATGCCCTACTGCTATATCTTTTCTTTGGAACCTACCCACAGTTGATCCCTGGGAGGTAGTCCTTTATTCCCCAACAATAGGTGAGAAAATGCCCAGAGAAGGGCAGCACTGGACCCCACCACCAGGCCTGGGAGCCGCCCAGGGGAGATAGCAGGCAGGCAAAGGAGGAAGTGGTGGTAGCACAGATGCAGGAGGAGCAGGGGGTGTGGTATTAGGAGGGGAAGGGGAAAAAAACGGTGGCCTGAGGGGTCCATGACTAGAGAAGGGTTTTCTGCACCAGCCAGCCACCAGCAGCCACAGGGTTTGTCAGTTTCAACCAAACCCTTGGGAGCTGGAGAAGGGGTCTAGACAGTTCTGGGGAGGTGGCCTGGGAACAGGCCCCTCCTCTAGCCCAGAGTCTGGTGAAACTGTCATTGGTGGAGCATTATGTAATACTGGGACATTTTGGAATTTAGGGGAAACAGCTCTGGACTGAGGCAGGAGCCTAGAATTCCAGTCTTTCTTCTGCCCCAAACCCCAGTGTGATCCGTGGAAAGTCTTGCTCCCTTTCTTGGCCTCACTGAGCCCTCCCAAGAAGGAGTCCTGGAGAATCAGGTTCCCCAGCCCTGACTCCTACCCTCTGGGTTTTCCTGGGAGTCTGACTCAGGCAGGGGAACGTGAGTCAAAGGGTAGGGGCTCAACCAGATTGTCCCCAGGGCGCCAGGCTGGAGGTCTCTTGTCATCAACCTGTCAATGGCCGGAAGCTGAGCTCCAGCCCCACAATGCAAAACCGGTCACCCCACCCTTACCAGTGCCCTCACTCACACCCCCACTTCCGGCCTCTGTTCCTTCCTCACCTTCAGGGAAAGCTACACAGCTCCCTAGGGAATCTCCCATATCTCCTCCACTGGCTTTGTGACCGTGCTTAACCCTACCCCCCCCCTGCCCATTTGGCCAGGCTAGTCTCCCAATAAACTTTCTTTCCCTGGATCCCAGGTTAGGCCAGGGAGAAAAGGAAGCTGAGTAGAAGAAAAGAAGCTTGCTTTTCCCACTACCCTCAGATACTGGAGCCCAAATGCGGGGCTTAGAGGAAGATGGGTGAACTGAGTGCTGGGCTGCCCTGGGCATATCCCTGGGCATATACTAGAGCTCCAGGGGAGGTGAGAGTGCCGTCCTTCACCTATCTAGCCATCTCCTTCCAATACTCTCACGGAATTCAGAGAATAGAGCCTGGAAAACAATCATCAAAAAAAACCCTGCCATTGTCATTATGTCAATGACAAATTCATGAAACACATACACACAAAACAAAATTCTAGATGTATAGAATCCATAGTCATGGAATCTTAGCATCACAGAATTCTAGCACAGTGAAATCTGAGTTGCAGAATCTTAGAAATACAGAATTTTGGCATCACTGAGTACCAGATCGCAAGTTTGGAGTATCCTTGAATTGGAAGTTTTGAGAAGTCAATTAGTGAAGCCCTAATTTCAGGTGGATGTCTAAACCAGAAGATTCTCCACTGGGGATGGGCAAAGGAGTTCATACATGAACACTAAAGAGAAGGCAGAGAGCCCGGGACACCTAAGCTTAGGGTGAGGTAACAAACCAGCAATTAATCAGACAGAAGACAGACCTCTTTCGTGAGGACACAGTCCTGGATCCTGAGGATGATGGGAGTGGGGTTGAAGCGGGGGTAGAGAGTGGGGTACTATATAAACAAATGAAACATAATCTAAAGAAAAAAATCATCAAGTAGTATAATACACTGGCCCCAGTGCCTCCAGCTTTCCTGTGACATCAGCCTAGGATATTTTTCAAGGGTTAGTAAGACTCTTTATCACATTAGAATGGCAATCTGCGTCTGGCTTTTTTGGGAAGAAAATTACCAAACAGAAAATAGTCCATATACTACACTTTTCTTGGGGCTGCTGGGAGGAGCTGAGCCTTGAGCAACATGGTATATATACACCAAAGCCCCATGGGGTGGGGTTCAAAGCCCCCAGCAAGGCCTTAGGAGGGGACCTTGCGAAGGCATCTGTCTGGGGTGGTGTCTGGAGAGGGACGTTTCTACAGAAGGAGTCGACCTTGGAGCAGCACTTTGTATGGGGACCCTTGTTTGTTTATGGGGTTGGTTAACTCAGCAAACAGCAGGGATATTTACCTAGCATTTCTGGGAAACTCCTGCAAACTCAGGAACCTAGAAGGAGCAGCTCCAGAGAGAGGCAAATGCCAAGTCCTGCTAGACATGGGAAATGGGGCAATGTCAGCTGGATATCCTCCTGCTCAGCTCTTTGTCTTTGGATTCAGCCCAGTATCTCAGTCCCTACTTCTCCCCACATCCTCATTTGCTTACCTCTCCCTGCTTGCCTGCTGTTGTTCTACCTGCTTACAGTTGCTGTGTGACCTTTGGCAAATGCTGTCCGTCTCTAGGCCTCAAACCTCCTTTGCTGTCTTTTAGAGTCTACAATTGTGTCCTAGTGCAGCTTTTAGTATTTTATAGTCCTGGTTTTGTCCAGATCAGTTCTAATTTCAGATATCTCTAATTTCAGCTTCTAGAGACAGTGTCAGCCAGCTTTGGGAAGAATGCATGGACTAGGGAATAGAAATAATGCTCATATTTGGCACTCTATATGTGTCTGTGCCTATGACAGGTGTTTTCATAAATTTTACATAATGTCCAACAACCACACTGTATATATAAATCATCGCACTCATTTTATAAATGAAGAAACTGGGGTGCAGGGAGGGTAAATAACATGCATAAGATCATTCAGCTTAATGTGCCTAAGATCATTTTAGCTAGGGAGTAACAGAACTGGAATGTCCACCAGGTCTGTCTTAACTTGAGAGCAGTGGTTTCAGATAAGCAATATTCCATATGGCTTCAATAGGTACAATGAAAACCCAAGGATGGAAGTTCCAGGGAGAAGTGGTCCATGTGGCTGGACCAGAGAGATGAGTTCCATTTAGGGAAGTATGCAATAGGAGCTGACAGCTTGTGCTGCGAAAAAAGCTGAATGGAGTCTCCTACTGAGAACACCAGGTATTCTTAGCTTAGATTGGAAATAGCTGGGCTGGATTGTGTGTGAGGAGGTTGGAGTGAAGAGTAGGGTGGTTCTGGGTTGGTCTTCAGGGTTTTCAGGGGCTGCTGCCACTGTTCCTGGAGATAATATGTGTATGTGTTGGAGAGGATCTGTGAAAAGGGGCTTCTTCACTTTCTGGGGTGGGCACCCCGTCCCAGTTGGAGTTGGTTGTCAGGAGTCTGGAGCCTGGAACAGGAGACTTTTCAGCTGGGGTAGCATCATGGTGTGTTGGTACTAGACTCACTGGCTTAGGGTTCCCAGCACCTTTCGGATCCCCAAGCTTCAGCACCCCTGCACAATTGCCTCAGTTGACTGACTCAAAGGAGGTAGAAGGACTTCAGATGGACCTCTGCCCCCTGCCCTGCATGAGGTTGGGTTATCATTGGAGACAGGAGCCAAGAAGTCACTGGCTCACAAGGCCAGAACTAGAGGCAACTGTGGGGATCATCTCATCCAGATCCTTCGCTGTAAGGGTGAAGGAAGAGTTTAAAATCCAAAAAGGGAATAAGTCTTGCCAAAGATCCCACAGCAGCTACTGCTGTCACTATCCAGTACCAGGCACTCCCTTGGCACTGAGGACACAGTTGAATAAGTCTTGGTTCTTGTTCTTGAGAGCTTGCAGCCTAACAGAGAAAATAGGCTTAGTAGATGTACCAAGAGATGTGTCAGGGCTAAAAGAGAGGTTCAGGCTTTGTATACTGGGCGCTTAGAAAGGCAGGGACACAGACCCCTACAGGCTTCATGGAAGATACACAGGTAGGTGGTTTTTAAACTGGGCTTAAAGAAGAGACATTTTAGCTGATGCAAAGAGGTAACATTGCTGACTGAGAAACAGCATAAGCAGCCACACAGAGAGGGCAGTGACTGACTGTATGGGATCAATGAATTGCACTGCAAGGCTGGCCCATGTGGCTGGAATGCAAGTCTGATGGGCAGTAGTATAAGCAGGGCTATACTTGACTTGAGACCAAGACTGTCTGTGCTCTGTGAGCACATAATGGTCACAAAGATGCAGGCCACTGGGACACCAGGGCCCCAGAGTAGGCTGGTAGGGGGATCTGAGGAGTTTATGGCTGGAGGCTTCTTAGCAGTAGGGCGTGGGGGCTGCTGGACTCTCACCACCCTGCCCAAGCTGTTTCCTTCCATTCAAGATACAGTATGCAAGCAAAGCCTCTGCACCTCCCTAGACAGGACCCAGGCCCAGCCAAGGGGAGGAGATTACTCCTGGCGAACTGGCTTTCAGCCCCAGGTTTCACGGCCAGTGCTCATACCTCCTCCCGTTAGCAGCTTCCTTCCTACTTCTCCGTTGCCCCTAAACCCGCCACCGGGCCGGGACAAGATGGGGACTTTATCGGTTTTGGAACTTTGGCGGCTGCGAGCCCTCCCTGCGCGGCCGTGATGCAAATCCGCTCCGGATTTATTCTCCGGTGTTCTTTCCGTAAAGCGCTACGCCCCCGGCGCCAGCACTTGTCTGGAAGTGCCTCCTCCAGCCGTGACCCGAGGGCGCCACGGAGGAGGGGCTGCTTTCCCCCGCTAGCGGGTCCCGCCGCTCCGTTGCGGGGGCGGGGGCGGGGGCGGGGGCGAAGGTGGGAGTCCCGGCCCCTAGTAGGGGCTGGGCTGTTATTAACCGCCGCGCCGGGTGGGGAGCAGAAAGCTGTAATCTGGAAGACCCTCCCAAGGGCGAGAGTGGGAGCCACCGAGAGTCTGACTAAAAGTGTACAGAGTGGAGGGCACCCTGGGCAGGCGGGTACCCTGGTCTCCACTGCGTGGCGTGGAGGACTAGGGGAATTCCCGGGCCTAAGAGGGGCCACCCCAAGCCTGAACACCGCTGAGTGCCTCGCCTGGGCTCTGTACAGACGTCATTTGGGCACTAAGAACAAATTTGACTGATCCCTGCCCTCCTCTCGTTGGGAATCCAAGCTGGAGTTATGGTTTCAGAGGCCTGAGAGCCTGGGGCAGATGGAGAGGGATAAGACATGTCACAGTGAAGGGATCCAGCTTCAGGACACAGAACTGCAGGAATGGTGTGAGCAGTTTATATAAAATGCTATCCAAATCAGCATGTATGTATCAGAATAGAGAAATGGCATTTATGGAGTGCCTACTGCGTGCCAGACCAAGGGTATTCACCAAATTGACAAAAAAGAGGAGTGATGTTTGCTTTTTGTCCTAGATTCTTTTATAATAATAATAATAATAAAGGACAATACAGCTTTTTTTTTTTTTTAAAGCAAATAGATCTGGGTTTCGACACTGCTGAATCTGACCTTGGAAATTTTGCTTTACTTTCCACAAGCCTCAGTTTTCTTATCTCTAATATAAGAATAATAAGGGAACCTAGTAAAATAATAATAGGAGAACCTAGGCACAGGGTTTGTTGTGACCATTAAATGAGTTAAGACATCAAAGGTGACTGGAACAGTGCTCAGTAAATGGCAGCTGTGAGAACATTTAGCCTAGTTTGGGTGTGTGTGGGGGAGAAATGGAACGAAAAGTCTTCTGGAAGAGTGGAAATCTGAACTAAGTCTTAAACTATGAGCAGAAACTAGCAGAAAAGGGAGGAAGAGAAGAATGTTAATGATGGAAGGAATAACATGAGCAAAGACAGGTAAGAAATGGGCCATTGAATTTGGGGAAACCAGAAGCATGAGGCAGGGAGTGGAGAGAGCTGAGGTTAGAAAGTGAAGCTGGGAATAGACTGGGGCAAGAAGGGAGCTTAAAGTTATTGAGGCTGATTTTCTTTTTGAGAGCTGCTGAGGATTTTCAGCAGTGGCAGGAGGGGATAGGCTCCCTGTGGGGCCATGTAGATGTAAGGAGACCTGTGAGGAGCAGAATAGTGGCATGAACTACAGCAGCAGCCCTAGGATGGAAAATGGATGGATTTGAGAAGCAGAAATGACAGGACTTGGTGATAGATTAAATGGGATACATAAGTGAAAGGGGAGTATGAGAACTGTATCCTGATTTCCGGTTTGGGTCCCCAGGGTGGTGCTATTTTCTGAGACAGTAACACATTTGAGGGGATGCCGAGTTCAGTTTTGGACATGTCTGCGACCACACCCGTGGACAGACCCTCAATAATTGGGGTCCTGTCATCCCACCTGGCAATTACTTTGTCCAGAAAATGGGAGGGGTATCATTAGGCACTGCTGGCTGTCTGTTCCCGGGCTGCGGCTGGCTGGAGGTATGGGCGGGGAGGTGCAGGTGGGGGCTGCCACCACTGGGCTGGGCCTACTGAATGTTCTTTTGTGATTCTGGGTTTCCAGGTGGTTTCTTTGGGTACAATCATGCTACAGGAGCATGAGGACTGGGTTATCAGATTGTTTCCAAAGACAATCTCAGGGTGGGGTCAATGCTTTGTGCTGCTGAGATTACTGTCTCTATCTTACAGTTGAAGAAACTGAGGCTCAGGAATTGAGGGGTAGATCCGGGAAGCGAATGAAGATCTATGTGATGTTTTCTCACAGTACCAGCTGCCAAATCATCAATAGTGACATTTGCTCTAAGATGGGCAGGGAAAGCACCAGGGCCATGGCTCCTTGGGGGAGAAATGCAATCTGGAGAGGTAGTGGGATCAGGGAAGGAGGCAGAGAAAGCTTCCTGGGGGTGGTGACATTTGTGTTGTCCTAGAAGCAAAGCATAATCTTGTTTTCTGTTTGCCCAACCAGCAATCAATCATTGGCAATTAGCCATTGCCTGCAGTAAGGGAGACCTGAGGTAGCTCTAGGCAGAATGTGTCTATAGAACCCCCAAAGTGGCAAGCTGGAATTCTTGCAGGCATTTCAGGCCTGAAACGGGGGCATTTCTACCTCAGTGTCTGCCATTTCCATTAGCCTGAGCATCCCTTCAGCAATGGCTCTTCACTGGCCGCTGTAAGCCCAATGCCTGTTCATCTTCATATCAGGGTTCAACACAAGTTTGTGTTCTCTTCCCAGGTTTTGTTTCACTTAAAAAAAAAAAAAGGAAGTATCATGTGATGAAGTTTATAAGGGAGGACTGGCAATTACAAGAAAAACTGATCTTTCTGTGGATGACAGGAGAAAAGTTTGAAATCACAAGTCTTTTAGGAACTGGAGTGTTTAAGTGTCTAATACTAAATTTAGGAGGTTTCTGTGGTTATGCTAAGTCCCCTTTGTCCTGTGAATATTCAGTAAAGTTTGGTAACAAAGCCTTCCAGTAAGTGATTATTTGCTGGGGGGAGCGGGCTTGTTATAGAAAAGGTTGAGGACTGGGTGCAGGACAAGGATAACATACATGAGAGGTGAGGTAGTTCATAAACTAAATTTAGATAATAGAAGCAGGGATTCAGAGACAGAGGTGATTAGGACAATGTAATTGTTCTGAACATTTTCCATAATCTTTGAGAATATTTTTGGGAATTTTTGGAATAAGGGTTTGACCAATCTTATCTGATTCTTAAGAGATAGAGAGAACCCAGCTAATAATTGGATTGTATTCATATTAAGATGAAATCAGCCTCCCTAAAGCTTCCCCATGATGGAATGTATTTGCCTTTGGGGGCCGTGGAGACTGATTTCATTCCTTTTGCCCCACGTGGCTATAACTTCGTCATCTGGTTTTGGAGTTAGAACTAGGTTTGAATCTGGGATTTCCCCCTGACCAGCTGTGTGACCATGAAACTTATAATCTACTGGGAGGAGATTGAAAATATACACATAAAATATGTAGTATGACAGGTAAGTGCTATGGCAATAAAGCAGATAAGAGGGAGATGGAGTGCCATAGGGGTTATATTTCATTTTATATAGGGTGGACAGAGGAAGCTTCATTGGTAATGTGCTATTTGAAGAGAGACCTATAAAAAGGGAGGAAGCAAGCCCTGCCTATTCTTGGGAGAAGAATGTTTTAGGCAGAAAGTAGAGCAAGTATAAAGGTAGGAATATGTGAGATGTATTCAAAGACCAATAAGGAGGCCTGTGGCTGCAACAATGAATTTGCTTTTTCTGAGCCTCAGTTTCTCATCTAAAAAAGTGTTGATGATAATAGTACCTGCATAGTACAGTGGATGTGATGAGTAAATGTGATAATGCTTAGCATAATGCCCAGGCCTTGTAAGCTATTATTGCTTAGCATAATGCCCAGGCCTTGTAAGCTATTACAGCTAAGTCTTCGACCTTATCAACCATTCTCCTCCTCCAATTTATGCTCTTGTTAGTCTATAATCTGCAGTTTGTTCATCAGTCACTAATGGTTACCCTCACCTACTATAGGCTAACACTAGGTTATAGGACTTAAGATGCCTATTATCCCATGGGAGAGAGTATAAATAGCCACCATACAAAGCAAAGCACAACCAAGAGAATAATTAGCAAAGTGCTCTGAGGGCTCCTCTAGAGCTTCCTAGAGGAGGTAACATTTGAGTTGATTTTTGTGGAAAGGCTTTTTATGCTTGGAGATGAAGCAGAGAGGGCATGAGCATGGTATGAGCATGGAAACAGAAGCTGGCATGCCCAAGTCACAGGTAGGAAGGGGAAATTGCCTGGTATGGTACAAGCATAGTGTGTTGGAAGGTGAGAAGCAGGGACCAGATTTTGGAGGGATTTGATTTTCAGGCTGGGGAGTTTGGACTTACTCTGTAGATGACAGAGAGCCACCAAACATTTTTAAGAAGAAAGTTATACGGTCACAATTGTGTTTTCAAGTGATCTGTCTAGCTGTGGAGGAGGAGAGCGTACAGTCAGGAGGGACACGAGGGTTGGGAGGGACCCAGTGAGGAGGCTGTAATAGTTGCTTTAGTGAGTGCTGATGAGGTCTTAGGAATGAAGATGGAGAGGAAAGATGATAGAGATGCAGGGAGAAATAGGATGCTCTAAGTGCTCTCTAAGGATTACTAGGTAACGTACAGGAATGGCCCAAATACGGTTAAAATGAAATTGTGCTGTTAACTCTTCTGAAATTGGGCTATTGAGGTCAGCTATTTTCAGTCCCACTCCACAGGAATACCTTTCAGAAAGGGGAAATGAACAGTAGTAACATGTGTCTGCCCTGGGCATCTTCCTATTTTGGCATTTGATAGCTGCACAAAATGTCAGCAGCTTTGGGCCCTGTAGCCATCGCTCTTTCAGGGATCAACTTTCTGAACAGGGATTTCTCTTGGCTCCCAGAGTGGCTCGAATTGAGAGATGGGGAACTGAGTTTTGGTCCTGAGAATGTTAGGTTTAAAGTTATATAAACTAAACAAATACTGTATTTTTCAAAAGCTTTTTTTTTTTTTTTTTTTTTTTTACTTTCCAAATGGTCTATCTAGCTGAAGAAAGAAATCAAAAGATCATCTAAGATTTGATAATTTGGGGGAACCCTACCTCTTCCATACTGCCAATTCCCTTAAAAAAAGAAAGTCAATCCAGACCTCAGGCTTCAGGATTTATGAGACTAGTTGGCTGAATCCACAGCATCAACATCGGGAGTTTGGGTGGTGGGGCGTCTGGCCTTCGACATGGATGACCACTCAGTTACCTCCTGTGGAGCTTTCCATTGACAGACAGCAAGGAGTTCTGTGGACTAACTTTGAGGTGGAGGGACTTGGAGGGTTGGGGCTCAGCAGATGATTATCATAATAGGCCAGCTGAGCATTTTTCAGCTTCAAGCATTTTTGCCCACATTAGCTAATTAACTGACAGTTTGTCCAAGTGGAGATGAGGGATGGTAAGAGACAGGGAGCTCATGCCTGATCACGCTTCCAGGGTCTGGAGGGGACTGATAACGTGACTGCGGTACTAGGGCCAGAACATTTGAGTGTTTGGATAGAGGCTAATGGACAGGAGCTAATTGACAGGCTCTTGTGCTCGTGTGCATGACAGTCAGCTGGTTTGTCCAAGATAGTGTGATAAATGCTCCCTTCAGTCCAGGGGCAGTCACGGTCAGAGAGACCCAGTCAGACCCTGTTACCGATCTAATGACAAGTGCACAGGGTATTAGCTGCTTTGCCACAGATGTCTTCTCTGGAGGATTGTTTCTGTGTCCTGGACACTGAATGAAATTCTTCATGGTCAGCGATGTCACATTTGATTTCTTTTTAAACAGGAAATTTTCAAATCAGAACCCAGCTAGCAAAAACTTCCTATTATTCACTATGTATTTATTTTCTATAAGAGAAACCAGAAAGAACATGAACATTTACGAAAATGAGTGTCTTAGCACAGCTCAGAGTAATTCAGTGTAGGCAACTATAATTTCACATTTTAAAATTCACTTTTAAAAATTTACATAAGTAAATTTAATATTTTTTGTGTACATTTCTATGAGTTTAGACCAAGGGTCAGCAAACTTAACTGTAAAGAGCTAGAAAGTAAATATTTTAGGCTTTGTGGATATACAGTCTGTCATAGATACTCCATTTTGCCTTTGGAGCACCAGAACATCCACAGACGATACATAAATGAATGAGCATGACTTATTTATGAACATTGAAATTCAAATTTATGTAATTTTTGTGAAACAGTATTCTTCTTTTGATTTTTTCCCCCCAATTATTTAAAAACTTAAAAATCATTTTTAGCTTGTGGGCTGTTCAAACACAGGTGGTGAGCTGAATTTGGCCCTTGGGCTGTAGTTTTTTTTTGCGGGGTGGGCTTCAGGGGGTGTTTATTAAGTGATGCTTTAGTCTCAGTTTCTGCCAGGACTGGGAGTGGGGGTGTCCCCCTGGACCATAGTTTTCTGACCTTTGGTCTAGATCAGGGTTTCTCAACCTTGGCACTATTGACACTTGAGGCCAGATAATTCTTTGCTCTGGGGGCTGTCCTTTTGCATTGTAGAATGTTTAGCAGCAACCCTGACCTCTACTCAATAGATGCCAATAGCATTGCCTCTCTCTTTGAATTGTGACAAGTGAAAATGTCTTTAGACACTGCCAAACATCCCCAAGGGAGCAGAATCGCCCTCAATTGACATTAATTTAGACAACTGCATACAATCATTTAATCACCACCACAATCAGGATATAGAACGGTTCCATTATCCAAAGAAGTCCATCATACTACCACTTTGTAGTCAATGACTTCCTCCATCCCAATCCCTAGCTGTCACGATTTTCTGTTTTTATAATTTTGTCTTTTCTAGAATAACATAAATGGAATCATACAGCATGTAGCCTTTTGAGTTCAGCTTCTTCCACTTAGCATAATGCACTTGAGATTCATTCATGTTGTTGAGTATAACAATATTTCATTCCTTTTTATTGCTGAGTAGTATTGATTATATGGATATACCACAGTTTATCCATTCACCAGTTAAAAGATATCTGTGTTGTTTCCAGTGTTTTTGTGATACATGAAGCTGCTTTGAACATTTGTGTGCAGGTTTTTGTGTGAACATAAATCTTCAGTTTTCTTAAGTAGTAAATACCTAGGAGTGGAATTTATAGATCATATGGTAATTGTATGTATAATTAACTGCCAGACTGTTTTCCAAAGTGGCTGGAAGATTTTAAATTCTCACCAGCCATGTACGAGAGTTCCATTTGCTCCACATTTTCACCAGCACTTGGTATTGTAGCATTTATTTTTTAGCTATTCTAATAGTCATGTAGTGGTGTCTCACTGGTTTTAATTTGCATTTTCTCTAATGATTAATGGTGTTGCTCATCTTTTTATGTGCTATCAGTACATCTTCCTTGGTGAAGTGTTTATATCTTTTGCCTATATTTAATGAGGTAGTTTGTTTTCTTATTACTACATTCTTTATGTATTCTGAGTATAAGTTCTTTGTTGAACATGCAAATCACATGCAAATCACATGTATTCTGAGTATAAGTTCTTTGTTGAACATGTGATTTGCAAATATTTTCTCATTCCATAGCTTTTCTTTTATTCTCTTAACAGCATATTTTATAAGCAGAAGTTCTTAATTTTGAGGAAATCCAGTTTATAAATTTTTTTCTTTTATGAATTGTGCTTTTATAGCATATCTAAGAAACCTTTGCCTAACTCATGGTCACAAAGATTTTCTCCTATATTTTCTTCTAGATGTTTTATAGTTTTAGATTTTATATTTAGGTCTATGATCCATTTCGAGTTAATTTTTGTACAAGGTGTTAGGTATGTGTTGAAGGTCTTTTTTTTGTGTGTGTGTGTATGGATATCTATTTTAGCACCATTTGTTGAAAAGACTATCCTTTCTTCATTGAATTACTTTCACACTTTTGTCAAAAATCAATCAGCATATATATGGGACTATCTCTGGGCTCTCTAATCTGTTTCATTAATCTATGTGTCTACCTTCTGCTAATACCACACTGTCTAATGTCACATTTTAAATAAAATTTCTAAAGTTGAATTATTTTGGAACAATTATGTGTCTAATCAGTGTTCTGGAATGTGGAACACATTCAAGATTGTGAAACATTTAAAACCCAAAACTTATGTTTTGGTGAAAATCTTGGATTAAAGTTCAAGGGTGACAGAGTTCATGACTCAGACAGTGTGAGGGTGCTGAAAGACACTGAAACACCTGTGGCTTTGGGCAAATCCCAAAACTTCTTGAAGTCAAAATTAAAAAGAACAAAGGAATTAAAATAAATGCATTCAATAAACATTTGTGGAGAAATGTTCTAGATATTGGTTATACAGAAATATAAATCACATATCAGACTTTATAGAATTTACTTTCTACCTGGATATATAATCAATAAACAAAATGACTAAAATCATTTCAGATAAGTGCTAAGTGCTAGTTATAAATTAAAATAAGGTACTGGATTAAAAGTTGATGTGTAGGGGCTACTTTGTGGTTTTTTTTGGAGGGAGCTACTTTGACTAGCATTGTCATGGAAGGCCACTTTGAGGAGGTGACCTTTGTGCTGAGACCTGAATGAGGAGAAGGGAGTCAGTTATAATGCAGATGTGAGATAATGAACATTCTAGATAGAAAGAGAGCAGGCACAAAGGCCCTAGGAGTTCCATCGGGGAATTTTATGAATCTTATTGAAGTTTATATCTGTATTATGGATTCATCACTACCACTAGAAAGAAAGCCATTCAAAATGTTTAGGACATGACCAAGATAACATTAGAAAATTTGCTCATGGAGGTAGATGGAGACTTTTAGAAGCCTTTATGAATTGTGGGATTTAAAAGAACTGTGAAAACCTGAAATTGAAGAGGCTGTGTAAACTTCTATTAAGTCCCTGAGCATATAAAGAAAGCCCACCAAAGTCTTCAGAGGTGGAGAGAATATAGCCTTAATCAAGTTTTCTAAAGATATTATTAACTAGTTTGCAGTCCCAGTGAGATACCAGGAAACAGAGTTTCAGTGTTGGATATGGTTAGAAGTTCTCCTATATAAAGATAGCCCCAACTTCCACTGGACTCATTGGCCTAGTTAATGGGGATAGGTGAAAGGAAAGGCCATTCAGTTCCTCATAATCTAAAGATTTATGAGGAACCAAAAGTTGAGGGTATTTTGGGGGAAGGCTACCCTTGGCATAAGGAAAGTGTGCTCTTGGTTGGGTATTCTACTTGAGATGTGTGATTGGTGAGTAGCAGATGTGGAGAAGTGTTAGCAGAAACTCTGAGTCTGACAAAGAAAGTTTTCAAGGCTACCAAGGCCTCAGTGTTAGTGGGTTGCATGTTGAATGCTCTTAATTAGCAGTTAGGATAGTTTTTAACTCCAGGGTTGTTCAGATTTTTTTCTTTGCTATATTAGAGGTGCGATAAAAGATGCCTACTTTTGAATTGAGGCTGGGGACACTCTTATAGAAGACAGAGGAAACAGGAGCCAAAGATCCATATAGCGTGAATCAGGTCTCTCAAGTAACAGGCCAGGACTAGGGCTGTCCTAGGGTAAGTTTTTGGGGAAAATTCCAGTTTCTAGACTGAGAGTGGTCTTTCAGATTCTTCCAATTGTTGACATTACATGGGAAAAGGAGGAGGGCGCAGCTCAAGCCGTGGAGTAGAGGAAACTCGGTCAACTGAGGTTGTTGTGGACTGCTCGAACTCCACATGAGGACTTCAAGGGACAGATGTAAGCCCTAATGACAGCCCTAAAGATTTGGGCAGAGGAGTATGAGGGTGGGTACTTCTGAGACCCGTAAGGCAGAACACTGGTGGAAGTCGAGGGTGAGAAGGCTCCTGGTCAAGAAATCTCAGCTATAGCATTCCTAAGGTTAAAGAGCATCAGTTTGGAGTGAAGGTTGACCTGGAATTTGAGCTGTCTTCAACCCTCACAGGTGGAGGCCAAGAAAAGCACCAACTTCTAAGTACTGCTTGATGGTAAATTCACAAGTAACAAACACCCAAACTACACACTGCCCCGTGACAAAAAAGTAGAATGGGTCAGATATAGTTTTAGGATTGATTGTGAAGCTTGAGTTTCCTACAGGACTTGTGGAGATTGGGGGAAAGGTGAAAAATCTGTGATCATGTGTTGCACTCTGGCTGTGTTCAGGAGAAGTAGGTATGTTGGTGGGGACAAAGTCTAGACTATTTAAAGTGTTTACAGGAAGCGTGCATGGACAGAGCATCTGGATTTTCTAGCCTCATCCAGGTATGGAAGCCACAGCGGAATCAAGGCGAGGAAGAGCCAAAAATACCCACCCTGACTGCTTCCACTCTGGGTCGTCTACCTTAAAGCTCAAAAGGTAGAAAGAAAAGGTGTCATGGAAGGACCAAATCAGGAATAGTATTTTTCCTCTCAAGAATGGAGAGTGATGGGGCTTACAGTAAAGAGCATAAGCTTGAAGTTGGAGACTCAGACCCTTTAAAAAATTGTGCAGGAAGTCTATATTATTTGAGATGGATGATTTTTTTTTATATCACCTTAAAGACCTATTGATTAACTGCATCATCTTTGGGTTCCATATCCCATAGATTCCCTTTTGTGATAGTGAGGGAAAAAAAAATCAGGTAGGATCTGAGTTTGTGTGAATTTCCTGCCTCTGAATAGACAATCCAAAATAGTCCAGCACACTGTGTTCCTTATACAGGATGGCTTAGCTACTTCCTATGGAGTCAGTTGTTTCCAGCCTTAGATGTCAGAGCAGGTATTATAAAATCCCTGCAGAGGACATAAACAGGGTGGATTTTATCTGCCTTGTATAGAATACCGATATGAAAAGATGGGGGTTTCAGGAACCCCTGTTACTGTTCAGAGGTTACTGGAGAAAATAATTGGTCATTTGAATTTATCTGGAAGTGTTGACTTATTCATTTATATATAAATATATATAAATTCTCAAAACTCTTGGAAAAGTATGAACAATAGGCTTTCAAGAGTGGCGAACATACTTTTTGTCTGCCCATATTTTCTTTGAGAAACTGCCTCTCCCCAGTTCTCAATCTTTATCGCTTGGGTACAACTGACCCCATATTCTGCTTCCAAGGGTGCCACATGAGTTAGGAATGTCTAATTAGAACATTTCATCTAACTGAACTCAGTGATTGCTTCAAAGATGAGCATGTGACCCAAGATAGGCCAGTGAGATTCAACTCCTAGAATTTTTCTGCAATTCTATGGATAAACTTGCATTCTGCTTGGTGGAATTGCTAAGTGAGTGGACTATAAGCCTGGAGCTCCTGAAGGCTATCCTTGTCATCATCTGGGAAAACATCAGAGGGAAGGAGAATTGAGAATGAATCTGATTCCTGATAACGCTGAGTGCCTCTCTTCTCAGCAGAATGTCAAATGCGACTACCCCTTTATTTGACTTAAGCTAGTTTTCTGTCACAACTAAAAAAGTCATGCTAATGCAATAGTAATACTAGACTATATGGGAGACTTTACAACTTGAGTAACTTTGCTTGCTCTCGGTAAAAGGTAATGACACATCACATCACATGAGATAAACGTGGGCCATGAGAAGGTCTCTATTGTTTAAACAAGTAGTCCCACCCCATCAATTATTGAAAACTGGAAACATTCATAATGTTTGTTTATGAAAAATTCTTCCCAGATTGCAGAAGTCGTTTGTGTTCTAACTTGGTATTATCAGGACAAACCCAGAACCCCAATTCAGAAGTCAGCTTAAAATCCAGGAAGAATTCCCTCACTCCTTGACCTCTTTTGGGCCTTGAGCCCACCTCCCCTCATAAGATGAGAAATAAGTGGAGCCAAGGGAATTTATCTACCCAGAGCTCTCACTTCCTTCTTCTAGACCATACTCTTGGAATTCTTTGCCCAAATGGCCCCAAGCTTGTTTCCAGGACCTGCATTAGGCCTTTCCCGGATCTGTTCTTCGAAGGACAGATAGCGTTGTCAATATCTGTACCTTTAACTCAAAGGAGTGGTCAAGGAACAGCTGTTTGTAGGGGGATGGATGGAAGAGGCTTGAACATGTGCACAAGGACCCCTTTCACAATGCATGGCGAAGCCAGGGTTGGGAAGAAATGGGAGACAGCTCTCTCTCCACCACCATGTTCTGTCAGAACTTTAAAGATCCATGAATTCTAAATTTGAACCCAGTCTTCCAAGGTTTGCATAAAGGTATATTTGGCAAGATACAAGGATTAAATATATTTTATTTAGTGTTTTGTTAGTTTGATTTATAGCTTTTAAGTATTTTGACAGATGGTATGTGAGCCTCCATTTTTCTTCTTGCCCTGAGCCCTGCAAATATTAGGGGCGAAGCTGGTGTTAGGCGGCTATAGAGTTGAGAAATTGACTACTCTTGTGTCCTTTCCATTTCTCATCCCTGCTCCTCTCAGGGCATTTCCTTCACCCTTCTTTGGCTTTCTGAACACTGGCTTCATTTACAACTCAGCTCTCATGGTGGACAGGAGTCATGGCCAGCTCTGAAAATTCCATGCTGCAGATCCAAAACCCTGGAGAGATCAGTTCTTGTTTGGAGTAGTATTTCTAAACATTTATGAAAGACATTTTGACTCAGCCTGTGCCTCATTAACTATGGCCAGGGTCAAAGTCATATACAAATTGAGAAGAGGTATGTCATCGTGAATTGGGCAGAGGTATTAAAAGGTGTCTACTACTATGAGGGCAATTGATCAACCAGCCTGGGTCATCAATCCACTCATACTCTCAGGCCTTAACCCATAATTAGTGCTCTTGGGGCTGGTTGATTCACCCAGTGAGGTCCTGGAAGTGAGTGAATCACCTGGAGAAGTAGAGGAAGAAAATACTACCAGTCAAGGGAAAGACTCTTAACCAAAGGAAAGACTCTCAACCAAATGACTCATTTTGCAGTGAGTCATTGTTTGTGGGGAGGAATGTGCTGGTTATGAAATCGCTCATCACGTATGGCCTTCTCTACCTTCTAAACATCTCTCAGATCTACACAGGGCTTTCTATCTTTTGCCTACGTTGTTTAAACATTTTTTTTTTTTTTGTCTTCAAATGTCTTCAGAGTTTGCTCCTTCAATTTATTCTGCAATCTGTGACAATTTTCAAAAGCAAATCTGATTATGACATGACTTTTCTTAAAACTCTTTAATGCTCTCCCTATAATTGCTTTGAGCATACCATACACATTTCTTATCTTGGCTTACAAGGCTCTTCACGCTTACTCTGTAGCTTTGTCCTTTACCACCCTCTACCTTCTTAAGCTTAGATCAGCCCACACAATTTTCAGTGCCTCCAACAGCATGGGCCTTTGCACATGCTGTTTTCCTTGTGGGCACATATTTCCATCAGGCCCTGTCACCTAACCAGAAAAAGAACTAGCTTAGACATGGTGATGTTGAAGCATTTTGCGGGCATCCTGTAGGCATTTGGATAAACAGGAGAGGGGCTAGGACTGGCGCTTTAGGAGGCTGAAGAGGGTGCCATCAGAATGAGAGATTTAACTTTCAGCTGGAGAAAAGACATGCTTCCTCGGAGAGGAAGGCAAGGAAGCGAGGATGGGTACAAGTTGGTAGGCTCTGTGATGGATTTGAGGAAGGCGGGCATTATGCCCGTTGGTCTCTGTGAAGTAAAAGGTGAAGTCACATTTACTAATCTAAGGATGGAAGATAGTCATTTGAGATGAGCGGTGAGGTTTGGAATGTCAGAGGAGGCAGATTTACGATAAGCAAAAGGAATCCTGATTATGACCAGAAACCAACCCAGAGTGAAGTTGGTAAACATGCTTTTTCTTTACCTAAGCCCAGATTCCTGAGTATAAGAGCAGAGGGAGGACTCTTGTTTTTGTTCGTGATTTGGCTTTGGCAGGCTGACACTTTTGGAAGAACTAGAGGGAGACACAATTGAAGGTATTGGGAGAAAATGGTTAAAAAAAAAAATCCATCTTGGGTTTAGGCCTGTGGTTCCTAGTATTGGAGCTAGTTTATGACAAAATTTTATCAGTTTGAGCACCAAATTTAGTTTAAAGTCACTTACAGTCATTTCTTGGGAAGGATGGTCCTTTATTTTGAAATTGTATTCTCTCTACACTTGATATTAAAATGTCTTTTAAAAATTAGTTTCCTGGGGCTGCCATAATGAATTACCACAAACTGGGTGGCTTAAAGCAACAGAAATTTTTTCTCTCACAGTTTTGGAAGCTAGAAGTCTGAAATCAAGATGTCGGCAGGATTAGTTTTTTCTAGAGGCTCTGAGGGAGAATCTATTCCATGCTTCTCTCTAGCTTTTGGTGGTTGTAGGCAATTCATGGTGTTCCTGGGCTTGGTGATGGATGCATCACTTCAATCTCTCTGCCTCTGTCTTCACATTGCTTCCCCTCTGTATCTGTCTCTCAAATGTTCCCCTGCCTTTCTCTATAAAAACATCTGTCACTGGATCTAGGGCCCACACCAAGTCCAGGATATCTCATCTTGAAATCTTTAATTTATATCCACAAGACTTTTTTCTCAGGTAAGTTCACATTCAGAGCTTTTAGAGGTTAGGACTTGGACATATCTTTTTGGAGGGCCACTATTGAACTCACTACAGTGGTAGTAGATGGTAATCATTTTCCCCCAATGTCTATGGTTAGGAAAAAAAAAATAGTAAGGGAAAGGTCCAAGAGAGTCATCTATTAACATTGAGATTTCAAAAAGGGAGCAATTCAGGGGTATAGTATTCTCTGATTCTTGTATGCAGGGTCCTGGGAGAACTCAGGAGAAACACAATCAACAAGGCCCAATGTCAGGGTAAGGTACTAGGCCATATTCCTCCATTATCCTGAAGAAGACGACGAGGGACAAATTTGGGTTGTGCTGAGGGAACACAGCCAGAAGTTGACACTGCAAGAACAGAATCAGGGAGGAGTGTGAGGTTAAGATTCCTCACTTAAAGAGGTCAGGAAGAGGCTAAGAAACAGTGTAGCGCTGTTGGAGGGAAAGATGAAGAGGGTAAGAAAAGGGTGCTATCTTGCCCTGATCTTATGGCCTCAGAGAGAATTAGCCATATTAAAAGCACAGGGGCCAGTGATACTGTCATTGCTTGTTCACATGAGTCTTCCTTACTAGATGATGGGACAGAAATAGCATCTTACTGAACATTCAGCACAAGATCAATTCAGCACTTTGAACTGAACTGAAAGAGCTTGTCTTTGGACTACTCTTCCCTTCTACCTTTAACATTTAATAAAACTACTTTAAATGCAACAATCATATATTTTATATGTGATGACCAATTGCATTTTTTGTTTATGATATGAAAACATATTGCTTTTGAACATATACTCCCAGTACCTTACCTGCCGTTATTTAGCCCTAACATTACATAATTTAGAATTCCACATGTTGGTACTGAGAGGGGAGAAATAGAATCCTGAATAAGTTTGGGGAATAAGAGTGATCTTCATTGAGTCCTTCTTTTACAAGATGCATAAGATGAGTAGAACACAAGGTAGTCTCTATCCTTGAATTAAAAGAATGTCACTGTGGGTGTATTATTTCTCAGTCAAATTCTCAGAATTAAAGACATAAATGACCAGACTTTTTACATCTCATGCTTGTACTTTTCTTGCTCAAATGGTGATCTTTGAGCCCTCAAAGTTGCAACATTTCCCCAGATATCAAGGATGACGCCCCCGCAGAGGTGTCTGGGGAAGATGCAGCAGGAGGGTTTTTGTTTTAATACATAAATTTTATAAAATATTTCTAAAGAATGCTTATGATTTTATTGTTCATAGAAGCAAAGAAAAAAATGCTACTAGTTTTTTTTTTACTTTTACTTTTTAAACCAAAATTTTCCAGTACAGGAACTGGACTGATTTAGCCCTCTAACAATGAAACATGTAAGACAGTTTTTAGGTTTGAGACCTGTGGAATTACAAGGAGATTATTGTACATTTCAGAAAGGAGGCATGAACTACAAATTGTTCTAAACTATTGGAATAATGACCACAGGAAATAAGCGTATTTTAAAGCCCTATCTGGTGTGTTACATTTCAGAAGTGCAGAGCTGGGCTGGAAAATGAAACCAGTTTCTCTTCTTGCTGCTGAGTTTTCCTGAATATTCTACAAGCTGCTTGGAATTTTGCAAACAATTCACAGCTGATAAAATAAAAGGGCAGCAGAACTGAGTGTCTGTGGTTAAAGACCCCAGAGGCAGCTGGCAGAAAAGAAGGATCACTGTCTGCTCCTTGCAGTTCTGTAACCAAAAACTGTATAATTTAAAATTTTTCTTTTTGTCCTTTTAAATAAATGGGCATCAACTAAAGACCTACAGAAAATATCATCAGGGTAACCTGAACTTAGACTGCCCTGGAACCTTCCCAGAGAGTTTAGTTTCTTCTTACGATTTTTGTTTATTCACTCTAAGAACACTCACTGGCTACTCACCCTGGTCAGGCCTGATGCTGGGCAGTGATAATTCCAGGGCACCCTATCCACTCATGAGGAATGCCAAGAGCAGTGGGGGATAGATAGACCCTGAAACAGACACTGAACATAGTGTGCCAAGGGCTGTGCAGAAGCCAGCACAGGGGGCTGCATGAGCACGGTCGGTAAGATCAGATGCATAAAAGTGGGAGTTTGCCACTTTGTAGTGCAATTGTGTAGAGGAGAAATTTTCTCCTGTTCTGAGAATTGTAGTACTTCAATAGCTAGTCTTACAAGTGAGAGGAAGAACTGTGTAAGAGACTGGAGAGATAGGCGGGGGTCTAGATCAGCAAAGCTTTGAATGCCAGGCTGAGACTTAAAACTTTTCCTAAAGGCCAAAGTAATTACAGCATGCTTTGTGCAAAGGAGTGGTACATTCGGATTTTTAATTTAGAGCCATCACTCTAATTGGACTGGAGGAGGCAACGCAGGGAGACGATGAGGAGACTGTTGCAGTCTGATTAAAGATAAGGAACTCTTTGGTGACCTGATCTTTGGGTCAGCTTTCAATGAAACATTTTCAGGCTTGTAGCTAATCATATGAATTGGGGGAAACTGAGAAGAGACCACATATTTAGAACAGGTGCATACAAGTTTGGGGTAGCCAAAATGTCACCTCCTGTAGGAAGCTTTTATTCACCTGTATGTGGGCAGAGATCAACACTGTCTTTGGGGCTTACATAGCATTTTGTCGGTTTCTTTACTACACCACTTACCACACGCCTGGAATTATTTATTCCTTTGTCCCCCCCACCCTGGGCTCTGGACTCAATGTTAGGCACTCTCTTATTTGTTTTTGTATTTCCGATGTTTAGAAGCATCAATGAACATTTGTTAAGTAAGAATGAAGAGGAGAGGGAAACTGTGTAGTGTAGCAGGAAAGGTACTGAACTGGCTGTTGGGATTTGGGGCTCTAATCCTGGCTCTGCTCCTAAGTAGTTATGTGACTTTGAACAAGTCCCCTCACTGCTCTGGGTCTCAGTTTCTTCATCTGTAAAATAAGAATAAAAATACAATCCTCTTCCTCAGAGTGACGGAGATTAAATGAGGTAACAGAGCTCACCAGCTGCCTGCCCTGTTTGTGCCCTACCTTGGTGAAACAGCCTGGGCTATTGTTCCTGTCACTTGGATCTCATTGGCTCTCTCCTGGTGAGAGCCAAGCTGAAAGCTGTTGCCTTGATGGAGGGGAAGTTTGCAGCAGCGGCATATATACCATCCAGGTGGCCCTCAGTGTTGCTGGAAGGGCAGACACCAAAAAGAAGGGCTGTATCAGCCTAGTGAAAGAGACTTGCTTTTTTTTGTGACCCCTTGAAGCAAAAGTGGGGAGAGTGAGGCAGAGAAGATCTGCATCATGTGTTGGTGAGTCTGAGGAAGCCCTCAAACAGTGCCCTTAAGCCCAGGAATTTAGCAGTATCTGGAGGAATGCCACTTCTACAAATCACTCATTCATCTAATGTCATAATTTCTCAGTGCCTTGGGCTGATATGATTAACCCTATCATGGTTTTTCAAGTTCTAAAGAAAATGTAGAGGAGAGGTAAAAAATTGCAAATGCCACGTGAAAGAAATACCATTCTTAAAAAAAATGGAAAAATCATGATTTTTAGACACTGCTACCTCAAGTGATGACAAGTCCCAAGTGAGATATCTTTCTAGAAGATCCATTAGCATTGCTCTTTTTACATTCTACAGGCAAACTTTTCCATCATAACTCGATATATACCCATGTTACAAGGCATGTGGCTGGGGAGGTCCTGAAATCTGCAACTGGTTTTTTGTAGAGTTTTCTTGGAATCCCATTTATTGAGTTTATTTAGCTGCATGGACTTGGCCTTAAGACAAGTGGTCAAGGAAAGATAATGAGAGAAGAAAAAAAAAGGGAGATTGAGGCCAGTGATCCTTCCCTAGAGGCTAAAGTCAGTCCTGGGGTTAAAGTTAGTGACCTTAAAAAAAAATAGAAGTTTCCATTTTGCAAAGCTTTTTAAAAAATATTATGTGCTCAGATGGCACCTTTAATCACGAAGAACTTTTGGCTGAGTTCCAGGCTGATTCTACTGGCACAGAGAGCTCTGAGATCATACCCTATATTCAGTCCACAGAAGAAATATTTCATCCATCTCTGAAATAAAGAGGGAGAAATGAAACATATTTGAACAGTTTCATACAAGACCATACCAGGGTGAAAAGTGAAGGAATTATAAAAAGGTATTATTAATTTTAAGTATTTAAGTGACATTTCTTTAATTCTCAGTGTTTCACAATAAACTAAGAAACTTGCCTAAATCCGAAAGCAGACAAATTTTGTAATATATTAAAGGCTATTTTAAATTAAAAGAAAGGAGGGAGGCAAAGGGAATAAAACAACTCCCTAAAGTAGCAGGTTGTGACCCAGGAGTTTGAGTGCTTAGAGCTGAATTTAATCCACACCCAGGCCAAATATAATTCTCTAGGATGGAAATGGTCCAGGACACCAGAGCTAACATTCTCTACCTCTGCCAAAGAGCCTGAGGCAGTTTAATGACAAGCAGTCAGAACCTCACTTCTATTTCTCAGCTCAAAGAAGTAAGGCCAGCATCATGTGACAGGCACTTACCACCATGGCAGGGCACTAGTTCAAAGCCCATCGGAAGTGTGCTTCCCCTTGATTCATCATTGTCTCTTGCATCACTGTTATTCTTTGGAGGTCTCCTATTCAACTATTTGTTGGAAAGTTGGGTCAGTGCAAATTTAGGTGGCAAGGTTGAATCAGTTTTATTCCATGTGACAGTCTTGAGCACTAGAGTATATACACTGTGCAGCTTCTTCGCTACATCTCGCAAAGCCTTAGCTGTGGGAAAGGACTGGGCGATTGCTGTGTATTAGAAATTGAAACTCCACCACTAAATGATGAAAAGTGGTCTAGGCAAAAGCTGCTGTGGAAATCTGAAAGCCATAATTTTTTTCTACACTTTCTCTCTTCACATTCCTTTTGTTTGGGAATGCATAGGGACACCCCTGAACAAAAATAAACCAACTTGCTCTTGACTGATTGTTCTGCCTTTTGAGTTATCAAATGTGAGCACTTCTGGCTTCCAGATATGAAGTAGAGACTGCTGGGAAGCCAGCCACAAATTAGAGTTGATTTTCCAGCATCTTCTACCTAGAGGAATAGTTCAGGACATTTAAATTAACAATGTACCCTGCCCCAAAGTTGATCACATTCGGATTTCAGAGATGTAAAAGGGTAAGCATATAGGAATCTTGATGTTTTCTCAGCTCAACTTTGTCCATTCATTCCTAGCTCTTTTTAATCCACGACTATACACATTTGAGCGTCTGCTCCCAGGAACTATCTCGACTCATAGCACCTTTAAGGAAGGCAGAACCACTTTGGAAGGCAGAGGATGAAACATGGCAACTCATCCACAAGCGGAATCAATATAGCAGAGCTACTCGGGGGTAGGTTTTGCTAGGGTTTAAATTAGGTTGTCAACCCAAACACAATGTGCTTTGTTGCTTCTGCCTAAAGAGGAAATAGCAGTTTTTGGCCTCCCCAGACTGTATTGTAGGGTCTGCAGAATGGCAATTCCAGGCACAACCTCCACACAGGTACAAATCTGCGTTTGGCTATTCAGTGTTCCCCAGCAAGTTAATTACCTGTTTCTGAAATGCATGGAAATATGCAGCACTTTCATTCTGAAGCCTATCACAGTTTTAAGCTTGGCGGGGAGGGACTGGGTGTATGTGGAAGAGGGTCTGTCAGGGAAACGGAATAGAGCCCTTTTGGCTAGGGATTCCAACACCTGTGACTTATCTCAGAAATCACACACTGTAATTGCAAGCCATTTTTTTCTGGCTTGAGCACTCCAGCTGGCCTGCGGTGCCCTCCCACTTTTAATTTCAGGTTTGGGCAGTTACCTTTTGAACCGAAGGTTCAAAAGTCCTTGGGTGGGAAGCTCAGAGTAACTGCGAAATGCCTCAAGAATTGCCTAACTGCTCGTGGAGAAGCCGAGACTGGGCACAAGTAGTAGCCGGGGAACGTTGCAAGGGGCCATGGACACATCTCACTGATTGGTAACGGTTTTGCAAGTGGGTATGGGGACTCTGCTCTGACAACTTCTCCTGGGGGGTGGGGAGGGCTGTCGCAGCACACTGTGAGGAGATCTGTGGGGAAGGGATCTGCCCCGGGACCTCCTAAGGACCAGAAGAGAGTGTGTCCCGCCAAGTAACAGCATGCGCCCCTCTCCGTCCGCTCCCCTCCCCTCGCCTCCCCTCCCCCGCGGCCAGTCTCCGGGCAGAGGTGTCTCGCTCCAGCTCGTCCTCCCCCTCCTCACTTGTTCGGGGGGACCGAGCCTCAGTGGGAGCCCCGCCTGTCTCCGGGCAGCCTGAGCCCCGGAGCGTTCGCCCAGCCTGTCAGTAACCGCCGTTTGCGCTTCCTTTCTTTCTTTCTTTTTTTTCCTCTTCTTTTCTTTCCCCCTTCTGCCTTTGTCCCGCTTAGTAACTGGGTTCCGACCAATCGCTGTCTCACCGGCCGGCGCCGGCTGGCTCCTGATTGGCCTGCTTGGGGCGCGCAGCCGTCTCCCGCTCCTTCGCTGAAGTAAGGCAGACAAAGGACGCAGGCTCCAGCTCGGGCAACCGGGATCAGCCAATCACCATCCACTTTATCCTCTCTTTCCTCCTCCCTCCCCTCTTCTCTTCCTCCCCGCCCCGCTCGCGTGCTCCCGGCACAGACTCCTGGAGTGCAGCCAGCGCCTGGACCATACCATTGTGATTGAGGCTTGGGGGAGAGAGGATGGATGATTAGGGAGCTGAGGCCTAGAGAGAGGTGGGGAGAGTTGAAAGCTGAGATGGAGGACAGTTTTCTGAACACTTTCTCAGGCACCTGACAGAGTCCCCAGTACACCAAGGAGGTATAGAGTGGAAGGGCAGTGGTGATACTGGCTGTATCCCCTGCCCGGTGAGGTTAGGTAGCGCCTCAGCGGGGAAGCGGGGAGAGCAGGAGAGCGTCGGTGCGGAGGAGGGTGTACCCTTCCGCGCCGTTAAAATGAAACTCTAGTGGCTGGAGTCTAGGTAGAGCGTGAGGGCAGCCGGCACTGTCAGGCCTTCTTGGACCCCGGCGGGAGCGCCCAGCTGAGCAGGGCTAACTGGACTCTCCAACGGGCCGTAATCCCGAGGCTGCAGCAGCTTGGGTTCCGAGCCCGGCCGGAACGGAGCCCGAGTCCCGGTCCCTAAAGGGATCGCTCTCTGCAGACCAGTGGGACCCCGAAACTTGAACGCAATACCCACCCCCCTTTTTATGCTTTTCTTTGTCACTTTCCCACCTGCTCCCAGCGCTTTCTCCCCCACCCCCCGCCCATTATTTCGAAGGACACAAAAGTAGATTGCTCGGAAGGATTTGAAGGTGCCGGGAGCTGTTCTCTGTGGAGAGCGACTGTGTAGAACGGATTTTTGGGAAGCCGCTTTTTAACACCTTGGGGCTGGGCCCCCTGCAACCTTCTCTGTATCTTTTTGAGGAGCAAAACTCGTAGGTTGAAAGTTCGGGGGGCATTTTGCTGGGCGCTGTAGAAGAGAGAGGGGGAGGACCCCGTCCTCGTCCTGGTAGTTGCCTGGACTTGTACTGGCCGTTGGAAACCCCGAAGTACATTCCGTGTAGGACTTTTACAGATATATATTTTTAGATTTTTAAATATCAGATTAAAAAATATATGCTTTCTATATATTTCCTAACGACCTGCCCCTGACAGCGCGATGTACAATACGGTGTGGAGTATGGACCGCGATGACGCAGACTGGAGGGAGGTGATGATGCCCTATTCGACAGAACTGATATTTTATATTGAAATGGATCCTCCAGGTACTTGGGAGAAAAAAAGAATCTTGTGATGGGCCTGATTTGTGTTAAAGACCTTAGTTATGTTTTCAGGGCAGAATTATTCCTGGGTGCGCTAGATTTGGGATGAGGGGCAGATGTGCAGTTAGAGCTGCATAAAACTGCTTTTGGTTTACACGTTTAAAGTGTGCAGTTAGGACCCTAGAGACCCATTTCTTTTACTTCTTTTCCTTTGCGCGTCGTTCAGGTTTTTGTCGTCCCCCTTCCCTTTTTTTCCCTTTTCAATGAAAGATTCTTCTACCTGCAAAGGATGTTTTATATCCCAGTCTTGAAGTCAGTCTCCCTTTGCGGGAATTCTTTAAAGCTTGTCATTTTATACGTTCGTCTCATTTGGTTCGTTGTGTTTTACCTTCGTTAACTTCTGAAACTGGCTTACCAATGTGATTATTCATTTCAAGACCACCTTTTTTCTCTTACAGAAACCAAATGCTGGGTAGTGATTTTCAGGGATTGGGCATTTTTATTCGGTCATGGCCTTAGTCTGAGGTTTTTTTCTCAGAATATAGTCGCTTGGAGAGATATACGTGCAATATTTTATTATTTAATTTGTGTGATTTAATTTGAGATAGGGTTTAGGTTTAATGTAACTTCAAATCTTACAGTAAAAAAAGAATCTTTCCTTTTTGTGTGAATATATGTGATGTGTACATACATGTGATAGGTTCAAATACACATAATGTAAAGTGCACATATACTGTTTCTACTATTTAGAGCTTTGTCTGAGACCCTTACAGACATTTTGTGTATCTAGTAGTAAAGAAAAAGGAAGGGAAAATGGAAAAGTTAGGTAATTTATTTTCGTTAAAGTCTACCCCATTTTATAATTATTAGCTGTCAGATTTTCAAACTCTGTTTGCAATTATGGACAGTGCTTTATGTAATGATTTTGAATAAGTAGAGGGCCTTTATGACTCCTTATTTTTGTTGAGCATGAATTCATTATGTCTTTTAAAAATGTGCCGTACCTAAGCCTACAGAATAAATTGTATGTCATTGGGGAACCTCAGTTATCATAAGCCTATGTATTTTTGGAAACGCTTGAAAGGATTGGAGCCCATGCAAATGTAATGAAGTATAACTGTCTTCTAGAATGTAGGTAGAAATTATTTCCTGTGTCCTCATCAACAGTGAATTATCCTCTTTGTGTTTTTCAATTAGTCATAGAGTTAAATGATGCGATATTAAAAACTAATACTAATATTGAATCAACCTTTTTCACTCTTAATGATCACTTAGAATTTTTTTCTTTTCCCTTCATTTTGGAGCCTTTGTTATGTGCTTTTATAATTATGACTGCAATTCAGATGCAGCTTTTCAGTGTTTCGCAAAGTTTATAAGATTTGCCACCCATCTATTGTGTGTTTTTCCCCCTTTGTTTCCTCCTAATGGTAAAGCATCATTTCTATTAGATGCATTTGTCATTCATGTGAATGGAAATTTAGTATATCACTGGTTCTTCTCTTAGAAAAAGTGAAATTAATAATTCTAGATTTCTGTTATTATAAGAATTATATATTCAAACTGCCTTAGAGTTATACTGTATATCATATAGAATCTTGCCTTGCAGACATACAAAGGGAATTTGTTGGGCGGAGAGGTGAATGAGGAGGAGGGGAGAAAATGAAGAAAAGGCACTAATGTTTGAAAAATATGGGCCCAGCAGAAGAATATTGGTCAAGCTGAGTTGAGTTGTCCAAAAATGATTTTAAGAAAAGTTGACTATTTTAATTATGTAGTTAGGTGGGTCTTACAGGGTTGTTTAGAAAATTGTGATCTAAACTTTGTGTATTCCATGGAAATAAATTTTCAAGTTTAAAATATTTATCCTTGAATGAAATTTTGCATACTGATATTCTGTTCAGACTATTGAGAATATGCATGTGTTATTACCCATTTTGTAGTCTTAATGTAGAACACTGTTATTTCTGACTTTTTTTTTTTAAAGGAAGCACACTTAAGTATGCTGAAATATTGCCTAAGAAGTGAATGGTTATTAATGGGAAAAATGTGAATGCCAACCTTGTTTTGTGTACTAAATTAAGTTTTTGAAATGTTTAAACCAGGTAAATTATCGGTGAAGAGGTTGCAGCATGTCGTGTATCTGTCTTTTTCCTAGCTCCTAACCCAGATCAAGCTCTTATTATTTTCTTCCTGGACTAATATGATACCTCACTAACTGTTCTCCCTGTTTTTACTCTGTCCAATCCGCAGTATTGTTAAAGTATCATTTGATTTATCTTCCAATGGTAAATCTTCCAATGACTTTAAAAACCTTCCATTGGCTTTCGTTCGCCTACTGAAGAAAGCCCCAGAATGCTTACCCTGCCATAGTTAAGTCCCTCTATTTTTGCTTCCAACCTAATTTTCCAGTCTATTTTCTGTTCGAGTCCATCACAAGTACTATGGAAGCTATTTTGTACAGGCTCTTCTTTGAATGTATACTTCTTCCTCTTCCTGGGATGCCTTTCACTCCCAGCGGTTACTTGTTGAAATGTTATGTGTGTTTAGGGCCCAACTTAGAGACTTTCTTTACCAGGATGTATGTTCTCTGATCCCTTTTATTAGAAGACATCCTTCTTTCCTTTCCCTCCCTCTTCTAATACTTCTCAGATAGAACTTCTTTCATTCTGTCTAGAGTAGCTTCTGAATTTATATATTGCATTTATTTATGTATACTTCCTCCTATGGAATTGTCTTACCACCAGATTATGAGCTTTTTAGTTTGCTCAGGATCTTGCAAGTAGTAGACAATATCATAAATGTGTTCAATTAATAAATACTTAGGGAAAACCATTTCTTTCTAGCCTTTAAGTACTTTCCTACTAAGGCCCTTGGTCACCTGCTAACTCGGCTATTGAAGTAGCCTAGGGCTAAATAACTTTTGAATTAGACAGTTGTTGACTTAGGGTCTTTAACTGTAATATTAATATTACAGTTTTTAATTTTAGACTGAACCAAGTGCAAAATTGTTATTACTGCTTCCAGCAGCCTCAAAAGCTATTTTTCAAAGGTATTTTCCTCCAGCCTTCTCAAAAACTATTGCCATGAATCCTGAAGGTTTCTAATAACTGCACGGATTGCTACACCTGCTATAATTTACTGCCAGTGTAAGGATTGGATCCAAATGGGAGATTGATGGCTTAATCAGAAATACTGAACTGTTAAGATGAAACAAAACTTTTTTATTTTGGAAATGTTAAGATTGTGGTACACAGAACTGCTTATAAGCATCTTGGTTAGTCCTTTGCTGATTTTGGAATTGGGTCTATTCTATAGAAAACAGTTGCTGGATAGGCTTTTCAAAGAGCCCGGCCTTTGGTATAGGAGCTATCGGAGGATTATCAGTGCACACCTGATCATAAACTCATGCCCAAAGCTCTTAGTTATCTATTAGCCCGTACTTTAATTCTGATGATGTTGTTTTTTATTTTAGGAAGATGTAATAAATGATTTTTTTCATTAGTGTATACTGTTTTTATTTTTAAGATTGTAGACTTTGTTCTCAAGATAAGTTTCTGAAATTATCTTTAGGGCAACAGCATCTCTTCAGTAGTAATTAGAAAATTAAATGTTTTAATTGTTTGGTAAAACATAAATATAGGATGGTTTATAAAGTGGTTCTCAATTTTTTTGGTCTCAGTACCCCTTTTATACTCTTAAAAATTATCGAGGATCTGAAAGACCTTCCGTTTAAGTTATATCTATTCAAATATACTGCATTAGAATAAAATCGAGGAATTTAAAAAATATTTAATTCATTTGAAAATAAAGCAGTACATGTTAATATAACTTTTTTTTAATGGGAAAAAAACTATTTTCCAAAAGACCAAAAAATTGAGAAGAGTGACGTTTCATGTTTTTGCAAATAACTTTAATGTTTGGCTTTTTAATCTTTAATGTCTAGCTTCATAGAAGACATCGAAATTTCCATGTCTGCTCTTGCATTCAGTCTGTTAAGATATCACAGGTCATAAGCCTCTAGAAAAAAACTCCACTATACAGTTGTGAAAGAATGAGAGTGCAAAAGGCAAATAATGTCTTAATAATACTATGAAAATTTTGGACCTGTTGGGGACCCATAGGGGTCTCTGGACTATACTTTGAGAACTAGTAGTCTAGAGTTTACCTGACTACAGAGTTTGATGGCTAACCTAATAGAGTATCTTCTGACTTTTTTGAAGTCAGATGAAAAGATTGTTTCAGGAAATATACTTACTTTGTCTGGCATACTTGGTGTTTTCATCTTGTTAAGTTTTAGAGTAAGTAGCATTCTGATGGAGAATTGGCACACTGGTCCTATGAGTAGGAAAATATCTGCTGAGAAACAAATGAAGAAATAGGTCACCTGCCACTGTGTGGTCCTTACTGGTAGCAGATTAGGCATTCTACTTCTGTGGTTGAATTATGCTTTATACCGCTATAATTTGATGGGTTCATCTTATATAAATGCTTTTCCTTTCTGTGGTAAGATATTTTATAAGCTAAGTGTCAGTTTTTAATGATACTGTAATATAGGACAGTGTTAATATAATCAAATGATGTAAAAACCATACAAATTTTTTTTTGCATCTTATTGAAAAAGATTAGTCATTGCTTTCATTTAGTACATTATATTCAGCTGTTTCATTAGAAGCATGGTGATTCTCCATTGCATAATGCTTTTTGAATTTACTCTCTTTGTTTTCATGCTGAATACCTTTATATTTTTCTTAGAATGTAGAAAAGATTGGACATGTTCATGGTCACCATATTTAACAAGGTAGGTAGAAAAATAATTACAAATATGTCTGATATATAATTTTTATTGATATTAAAGGGAGATACAGACCGAGAATAATAGAAACAACACAGGCTTTGAAAACAGATGATATGAATTTCAAACCTGGTTTTGCTTCTTACCCTGCCCAAGGTTATATGGCTAGTACTTAACCTCTCTGAGCATCTATTTTTTCTTTTGTAAATTTGAACTAATACCTAACTTTCAGAGTCGTTCTGGGGATTAGATGTACTATAACTAGCACAGTGTTTGGCACATGGTATGTACCCAATTCATTGTAGTTTGTATTGTAAAGCATTTTGATAACATAATTATTCCAATCTACCTTTTTCGATACTCTCGCAGTCAAAACCTTTGAGCTATTTTTACCTTCATCCCTGACATTTATACTAGGGCCATTTTTCTTTTGGAAGAGTTCTCTGGGGTCTTTCTTAGTTACAACATCTCATGAATCTATGGGAATGTCATTCCAACTCATCCTATCTTTTTTGTTTTTGTTGCCCTGTCCAGTTCCTCAGCACCTGATATTTGAAATGATTTGTAATGAAGGCAATAGTTGCTAACATTTGTTAAATAATTATTATAGACCAAGCACTATCTTAAATGCTTTTATATGTATTATACTTTTAGCAACACAACAACCTTAAAAAATTTAAACCTTAAAAAAACAGGAAACTGAGATTTAAATGTGTTTAGTAACTTTTTTAATGCTTCACAGCTAGCAAGTAGCAGAACAGGTCTTTCTGACTACTAACGCCCAGATTCTTAACTGGTACCTCCTAACAGGTTGCTTTGTTTCTAATTTCTTTTCCCCCTCCCCCATAAGTTTATCCTGAATTCTTCAATCAGGTTAATTCTAACTGAAGTGTTATTTTCATTGTCTTACCACTATAGTTAGGAATAATCAGCAGCTCTCCCTTTCTTTTAAGCAGAGGTCATATTCTTAAATTTGGCAATCTTTAGTAATATGGCATCAGCTTACACTTCCAACTTAATTACTAATCCTCCATTTTTTTTCTAGCCCAATTCCGTGCTGTCTCCTGAATATACTTAGCTTATTCTCATCTCCACCTTTTGCTTATGCTGCTTATGTGAGATTATGCCCATCCCACGTCCATCTTCAAATCGAGATCCTTCTCAAGTCCCCCTTCTTTTTTCCCTCCAAAAATTGTAGCATTGAACTTTTTAATTATATAGGGCTATGGTATATTATTTCGATACAAAATCATGCTTTATGTTATGGTATTTAATTATTTTGTGAATATAATTTATCTCCCCAACAAGAAAACTTCTTGAGATCAAGCTATTGTATTTCTTTTGTATCTTTTTTTTAATATAAACATCCAGTGCCCAAATATTTTGTTAAAACTTAGGCCTGTGGATCCAACCAGCTTCATTTTGTGACTTAAGTTTTAAAATGTTGATATTATTTATTATTGACATATGACCTTTAAACTTATAAAGATATTTTAACAAAGGGAATAATGAAAAAAATGCAATATTTAATGTTATTAGCAAACATTTATAGTTTTGATTAAAAGTCATTTTTAAAATTTTGAAGAATTAGAAGTGAGTGATAAGTTAGTTGTTCAGAGTTTGTTAGTCTGGTTTTACACAGCAGTGGGCCAAATGTAGATTTAAGTTACTCAAGGTGTTATTATACTAATTAAATTTAGAATGTGTAGGACTTGACTTGGGATTACAGAATAAGGTCAGCCATTGAGCCTTATAAGATCAATTTCCAAATTTTTTGCCCACATATAGTCTATTTGTTGTTCCTCGTGCCTATTTGTAAGTTCATACGAAGTAAGAAGTTTGTCTTATTTTTTATAAAAGAGGCAGTAGGCTAGATCCACGCTGGCAGATTACACCATTTTGTCTCATGTCAATATAAAAACTTCCCTGTGGCCTGTGAATATGAACCGATAGAAAGCCAGAGTCTATTCTGTGTTGTATACCATCCACTATTATCCAGCCTTGGACTTCCTGTGCGATGTTCTGTTTGTGGGCCAGATTAATTGTCTACCCTTGTCTAAGGGTATAGGGCAGCAAATCTAGAGCATGTGGTTATGTAATCTTTATTATAGTTTTAATTTTTAAACCTAAGAAAAAAATTCAGACATGAATCAAAATTTAAAATTTGTTTATAAATTGTTTGGGAGAAGGCCTTATTAAAATGAATTGCTTGTGCTAGAAAAAAAATTGCTTTAGAATTTTTTTTTTCATATGTATTATTCTTTTTAACTTTCTGACGTTACAACAGAGCCATTCAGTATGGTATAATTCATGTTGAATTTCTAATATACATTTGTAGAATTAACAAACTTTTTTTCTAAGATTGGTTCTGGGATATGTTTCATAAAAAAGTATTTAGTTGGTATGTTTTCAGCTGCAAGCAGCAGAACCTAATACAAAATGGCTTAAGAAATAAGAAATTTTATCTTCTCATATAATAGGCTTCAGAGTTGGTCGATTATTACAGTTCGACAGTGTCAGTAAAAACCCATATTCTTTCCTGTGCTCATTTTTGCTCTCCTTGGAATTAGCTAATCCTCAGGCTAGTAGTAAATGGTTGTAGTGATTCCAGGCATCATATCCATATACAGCAATTTCTAAAAAAGAAAGATGTCTTTTCCTGTGCTTCTATTTTCGGAAAGAGGAAACTTTCTCCAAAAACCTCTAGCAGACTACTTTCATGTCTTTTTGGCCAGAATTGGGTCATATTCTCTTTCCTGAACCAGTCCCTAGTGATTACCCTTGAACTAACCAGTTGGTCCCTGAATCTGGAGTGGTATTGACTTCCCTGAGCCATTATATTAGGGAGGGATTCTAATAGGAGGGATGAATGCTAGGTAGGCAATCAACGATGGCCACTCTGAAAGGTAATTTGGAGAATCATAGCTCTTTTCAAAGTTCTTGTCTTTGTGTTTGTAAATTAAAAGAATTGAAAAGTTAATTTTCTTTTTCAAAATTAAAATCTAGTTGTGAGAAACCCATTTTCATTTTCTGAATTGGAATTCACAGAGTAGTGTAGAGAGTTAAATATAAGACAGGCCTTTTCCTGTCTTTTTTGTCAGTTGCTTAGTAGAAGAGGAAGCTGACTTCTCTGGTTGACAGTTTCCTTATTTGAAGCATGTAGGTATTGGATTAGAGTATATTAATATATCAAGTGTGAGAGCATTTTGCAAAACTATAAATTCCAAATCTTAGTAAATTAGTAATTTGGTGACCTGTGGAATGATTTATGATTTGAATGACTAGCCTTAAAAATTAGGACACTACTTTAAAGTAGCCCATAGATCATGTGTTTTAATTAAAATGTGCTATGTAACTAAGTATTAACTCTTCCAGTAGTTTGTTGGAAATCTAGTTAAAGAAGAGTCTCTGGAATCAGACTGCCTGAGTTCAGATTGCATCTCTGCCACTTCCTAGCATGTATCCTTAGGTGACTTATTTAACTTTTCTGTTTTAGTTTCCTCACATAAAATATGGGGATGATAATGGTTCCTACTTCAATAGGTTTGTTGTGAGGATTTAGTAAATAACTGGAAAGCACAACATGGTGCCTGGAACTTATTAAGCATCCATGATGTTTTTGTTCATGTATTAATTCATGTTTTCAACAAATATTTGATTGCCAGGCACTGTTCTAGGTATAGAAGTAAACAGAACAAAACTCCCTGTATTCATGGAGCATACATTCTTAAGGGAGGGGAGAAAGCAGAGAATAAACAAACTTATAAGTAAAATATGTAGTGATGGTGATAAATGACATGGAAAATAAGCAGAGAACAAAATAGAGAGTGCTGGCTGGGTGGGGGAACTGCTATTTTAAATAGTACAGAGAGGGACTGACCTAAAGGAAGTGAGGGAGCAAGTCATATAGATAGAAGGGAGGTGTGAAGGTGTAGTGGACCCTGTAGAGGGAATACCAGATGACTTACTCTGAGGCAAGAACATCTCTGTCATGTATTCAGGGATCATCTAGCGGGTCAGGGCGATTGGAGTGGAATGAGGGGAAAGTTGTAAGAAATGAAGACAAATAATGGGGTGGGTACTGGGGAAGACTGTGTAAGAACTTTGGCTTTTAAAACTTGACTGAGATGAGAAGCCATGCAAATGTATTGAACAGTGATGTGTTATGATTCCTGGTTTAAAAAGATCATTCAGGCTGCCGGAGGAGAGTAGAAAAAAGTGGAAGTGGAGAAAATGGTTAGGAGGCTGTTGCAATAAACGAGCTGAGGATGATGGTGGCTTGGACAAGGGCAGAAGTTGTGGAGGTGGTGAAAAATGGTTGGATTCTGAATATTATTACCAGTTATATAGCATGTCATTTCTAAACTGACTTAAGTCACTTTATTTTCTAATTTCTTAGCCTTGTATTTATATGCTTTAATGATTAAAAGATTTAACCTTTAAAATAATGCCCAAACTATATATTTTTGAAGTATTTTTCTCTTTTTTGAAGCGTTATAATTTCTGATCTCTGAAATTTGGTGCAGAGCAGCATAATATGTGGTCTTAGTTGTTTGATGAAGCCTTACTCATCAATTACTTCTACAAACATTACTATATAAATCTATACTGCACTATAATTTTCCAAAGTAACTTTGAAAAGGAAATTATCTAACGTTCTTAGTTTCTATGGTGAGCTATGAAGGAAAGAAGAAATTAAAGAGAAAGAAGCCAAGCCATATATGTTTCATTTTACTTTACGTGCTAAAGTTGTTGATATTTTAGAATAATTAAATTGTATTTATGTATTTTGCTCATTAGTTAAGTGCTTGAGTATAGACTTTGGTATAAAATAGGGAAGTGTTGTTGACTATTTAAGAGGGCTAGACTCAGGTTGTTTAGATTTTCAGTTCTGTGTACTTCAAGCTCGTGACCTTGGACCTGTTATATAGAGTTTCCTCATCTGTACAGCAGGGAGAACATTAACCCCATTGTAGGATTATATTAGTACATGTAAGACATTTAGAGCAGGTATCTGTCGTTATTGTTATTATATTCATTATTATTAAGCTGAGATGCTTGTGACATAACTCCTGTCTTCCATTTAGAGCAAGCACCAGCCTAACATTTAAATTAAATTGAAAGGCAATTTAAATCTTTAGTCTAGCTTCTCAAAAATATCAAGGGATATTATGTTCATACCATACTGCAGTACTACTTAAAAATGTGATTTCTCCATTTTTGACCAGTATCTTTGCATGATATCCTTCTCTCCCATACTTTCTCGTAGCAACCTGTAAAACCTCATTCTTTTTGTTTTTCCTTCCCTTCTCAAACTTACTAATTCCTCTTTCAGGAGTACCAGTTTTCCTTTAAACTCTCTTTTGCCTGTTTCATTACTCTAATGCGTATAATAAGAGCCAGGAACCAAGGGAGTAAAGAAAAGCTGTGAATACTCATATAGCAACATTTTTTATTTGTCACACTTAGCTGTCATAGAAGGTATACCATGTTTTGACTTTAAGAAAGAAGTCTGCTTAGTTTTAAAAGGACAATCGGTGGTGTGTAGACCTGTTGTAAGACATTAGTTTAGGACTTGGGTTTAGTCTTTCTCCTAGTAGTCATGAACTATAAGAACAACTATCACATCTGAGACTACCTGAGCCTCTCCTTTGATTCCTAGTTATAAACCATGGGCATTTTGAGTTGCCAGATAAAATACATGTAATATGTCCCATGAAATATTTGGGACATACTTATACAAGAAAATTATTTGTTGTTTATCTGATATTCAAATTTAACTGTGTGTCCTGAATTTTTATATGCTAAGTATGCTAACCTAATTTAGAGAGAGGCTGGACAGTTCACTAGATAGTATTTTGTAGTATTCCCTATGGCATTTGGGATAGATGTGTAACTTGTTGTGGTGTGGATATCAGGATACTTTCAGTAATAAGTCCAACTCAGATTGGTTTAAACAAAGATAATTTATAAGTTCACGCAATTTAAAAGTCCAAAGGGAATGAGGATCCTTGGCATGGTTTGGTTAGGCTATTCAGGCTTTTGCCCTGTTTTTCTTCATTTCTCTTGGTTCTCCTCTATATCAGCTTTTTTTTTTCAGGCTGGCTTCCATGGTAGTGCAAAATGACTGCTTTTGGCTCCTGGGACTACATATTTCCTTATTTCTACGGAGATAAAAAGGGTGTTTTTCACAAGTATAACAGAAATCCTGAACTTGACACTAGAGTATCCTTGTGTTCTGAAGGATCATTGTGTTAAAATCTGGGTTCCTTGAACTATTAATTGTAGCTTTCTCTGTCTAGACCAGTGGCTCTTAAACTTGGGTGTTCATCAGAACCTGGAGGACTTGTTAACAACACCTATTGCTAGGCCCTATCTCCCAGAGTTTCTGATTCAGTAGATTTGGGGCTGGGTCCTAAGAATTTGTATTTGTAACAAGTTTCCCGATGTTACTGATTTGGCTGGTCTGCAAACCACACTTTAAGAAGTATTGCTGTGTCAAATCGAGACCTACTTCTGGAGCTGGGGAAGGGGTCAGTCCCACATATACTCCTTACCAGTGTAGGAAAGGAACAGAATACATTTTGAGGAGATAATTGCAATGACCACTAAAAAGAGGACTGCTGTTTTTTAGCTTATCCAGGTTCCCTCCCTTCTCTTTTATTTAAGTAACAGCTTTCTGATTTTTCTCTTGGAACCACTCCTCCCTCATTTGCAATCAATATGGTTTAGTAGAGTTGATCTAACTCGTTGGCTTTAAGGGTGCGAGCCTGACCCTGGCCTAGCCAATAAGGTCACAGCATTTGCCTGGCCCCAGTAATTAGCCAAGGAGTTAATAGGGCAGTGATCTTTGTAATGTCAGTGTACATTACTATACTATTTACTGTCTTGACTAGGGATCTAAAGATGGCATGATTCCTTAAAGAGCACAGACTGTAATTAAGGAATACTCACATGTAAACAAATGCATACAGTACCCCTCTTTATAACTTTCACCCTTTTTCTTGGCTATCATCTAATTTATATTCTCATTATATACTGTATTACCCCCTTTATAATCCTTAACTACACTTATTAATAGTTATTCAGTGTCTTTAGTCCTCATTAGATTATAAATTCCATCAGGATAATGACGGAGTCCATAATTAACTACTGAATCGCCAATATCTAGCACTGTCTCTGGCACGTGGAGGTGCTTAGTAAATATTGCTTGAATAAATGTTTTAAGTATAGTAATAGAAAAATGTATAAACAGAGGAGAGAATGATTGGTTTACTGGTGGGGTAGTAGAGAGATATCTGCCTGGGTAAATGCACAGAGTTGTTAAAGCATCTTGGTGTATTTTGGGAACTATAAGTAATTCAGTTTTATTGAAATGTGTGTGGTGAGAAGTGGTGGTAGATGAGTCTGGAGAGGTAGGTGAGGGCCAAGTCGTGAAGGGCCCTGAGTACTACACATCAAGTTAGATTTTATCGTATGGGCAGTTGGGAAGCCACTGATGGTTGGTTTCAAGTAGAGAAAAGATTTGTTGGCCGTAAAGTGAAAAATAGATTGGAGGAGATCAAGATTAAAGAAGGGAACTGGTTAGGAAGCTATTTCAGTAGAGACGAAAGATGTTATGAAAGCCTAAGGTCGAAAGAAAATAGAGTATGGGGATCCTATGCACAGAATTCAGGTGGACTCATGGCGATTTCCACTATAAATTTAATTTTGTTTTAGCAGCAGAGACTTTGTGTTAGCCAGTCTTTAACTACTGATCCATAGTTCTGCATCCATACCTACTTAATATTTGTGGCCAGAGATTGTTTTTGTTTCATCTTCTAATTTTTTAAAAAATAAATGGAAATATACCCTCCCCCTTCCCACCCCCAAATTGCCTAAGGTAAGGTGGTAGCTGTGAGAATGAATAGGAGAGTTGTTTAAAAAAGTAGGATTGATGAGACTTAGAGACTATTCAGAGAAAAATGAAACAATCTAGAATCAGTTTTTTGGCTTGGTAGGTGGTGGTGCTATAAGCCAAGAGGTGTAATTTAAGGAGAAAGGACAGATTTGGATCAGGTCTCTTAAATCAAAATGAGGCAGAGGCGAAATGGCCTAGGTTTTCTCCTTTTGGAGTGGTTCTTTTTCTTTTAGGCTTTACTCGGCAGAAAAGAGGAGTGGCTTCTCCTGCTTCTAAGTTTAGAACCTAGAGCGTATGGTAGTAAATCAGATACTACTGAGTACCTAAAGGTGTGGGAGAGATTGCAGTGGGACCTTGACTGCTCCCAGAGTATTAGTTGCTAACGTCATATTAAATTTCCAGATGTTTAAGCCACCTCATCCTTTTTGAAAGCAAGTGGGCAGAAATTATAAGAAAATTCTTAAGATTCATGAGTTAGGTTTTGAATGGTGGGAATGTATGTGAATCACTATATCATTTTGGAAAGTTTCACAATCTCTAGTAAAATTCCTCTTTGGAAATCTAGTCTGTAGAAATAAAAATATCAATATATAAAAGTATATGCAATATTGTTTTTACTGGCAAAAATTAGAAACAGGCTGAATGTCCATTAATAGTAGATACGGTTATATAAATTGTTAGGCACTTTAATGTGTTTTGGAATATTATACAACTCAAAGAGAATGAGTTAAATCTGTATGTGTTGACCTGGAGGAATATCTGATAGCTTATGGATTAAGACAACCAAGTTATTAATAACATCCCATTTTTATAAAATAAAAAAACTATATTTCATCTTTGTTTAGGATTATATAAAAATAGAGAAAAGTGTAAAAGTGTATTTTATTTTAGGTATTCTTCTAATGACTAGATATATAGTAGTGAACAAAAGACTAGTTATTTTGGGTAGTCAGAGACAGCCTGATATGTTGATTTAACCTTATTGTGAAATAAAATACATACTAATAACTGTTAAATGTACAGTTTACTAAGTTCATAGGAAGTGAACAACCATGTAACTACTACCTAGATAAAGTTGTTGAAGAGGCTTCCCAGAAGCCAAAAGCATGCCCCTTTTTAATTATATCCCGTTTATTCCCACCAGTAGTAACCAGTGACTTGACTTTTTATATTAATTCCTTGTTTTTCTTGATAGTTGTATTCCTATTTCAGTTTTGCCTATGTTTGAATTTTGTATACAAGGAAAGTTATACCAATTATACCATATGTATTCTCTTTGTTTTGTTCAGCATTATGGTGAGTCATACTATTTTCATGTAGCTGTAGTTTCTTCTTTTTTTGTTACTGTGTGTGATTTCATTATATATCACAGTTTATTTCTACTGTTAATGGATATTTGAGTTGTTTCTCCTTTGGCTATTATGAACAATGCTGCTGTCAATTTTTTTATATTTGCCTTGTTTTTACATCAGTGCCTTTTTGTAGGGTGTATCTAGGATTCAGAATTCTGGTTTATAGAATATGCATATCTCAGCCCTTCTAGAGTATGCTAAACTATTTCCCTCTATACCTGTATGTGAGAGTTTCTCTATATCTGCAATAACCCTAGGTATTGGCAGACATTTACATTTTTGTAAATCTCAGTAAGTGTGTAATGGTATCTCATTGTGGTTTCAATTCATTTGCATTTTTTTATTCCTAATGAGGTGAATCATCTTATTTTGGCCATTTGGTTGCCATCTTATGAAATGCCTTTTCATGTTTTTTGTTCATTTTCTACTAGATTGTTGTTTTTTTCCTTACTGATTTATAGGAGTTACGGATTCTGGATATCAGTCCTTGTTTATTACATGTATTGCAAATCTCTTAAGATGACATTTTGAGCAGAGACCTGAAGGAAGTGAAGGAGTGAGCCTGGGGGATAGCTGAATGAAGGTATTATAGGTAGAATGAAGAGCAATTACAAAGATACCTACCTGAGGTTGGGAAGAGAATCTCAGAAAAAATTGAAGGAAAATGAAAAATAACTCATGGAGTGTTACTAGTAAAAATATAGATTATAAAATCCATTCCTTGATATTACTACAAATATGTAAAAATATGTAGAATATGGTGAAGGAAAAGACCTGGAATATGATCAAATGAAAACATTGATTTGCTGATGGGATTATGGACAAGTTTTGCTGTAGATTTGTTATTAAATAGCAAGAACAACGTTAAAAGTACATTTAAAAAGAGAAAAGATTTATGAGTAGATGCTAAAGTTAACTTTGAAACAAATTAATTTTCAGAAAGATAAATTTGCAGCTGCCCCTTACTCTCAGACATTGATATGTAGAAACTCTGTTAGTTTCCTTTTGCTGCCATAACCAGTTACCATAATCTTAGTGGCTTAAAACAACACAGATTTATTATCTTGTAGTTCTGGACATCAGAAGTCCTAAAATCAAGGTGTCAACAGGCTGTATTCCTTTTGGAGGCTCTAGAGAAGAAGCTGTTTACTTGCCTTTTCCTCCTTCTAGAAGCAGCCTGTATTCCTTGGCTCCTGTATTCCTTACTCCACTTCAAAGCCAGTAGTATTGTATTCTCAAATCCCTTTCCCTCTCTCTTACCTGGCCCGCCACCCCTCTCCTCTGCTTCTGTTGTCGTATCTCCTTTCCTGACTCTGATATTTCTGCCTCCCTCTTATAGGGACCTTTGTGATTTCTTTTGGCTGACTTGGACAGTCCAAGATAATTTTTCCATTTCAATACTCTAATCACATTTGCAGAGTTTTTTTTTTGCTATGTAATATAACATTCATAGGTTCCAGAAATTGCGATGTAGACATCTTTGGAGGATAATTACTCAGTCTATCACAGACTCTAAATTTGAGAATAAAATTTTCACTAACTCTTTCTTAGGGTTTGATGAATGAAGAATTGGGAAGTATATGTAAAAGAAAGAGGGCCTTTACTAGTAGAGAATGAGTTCGGTGAAGGTCTTATTTTAATTTCAAATATTTTACAACATCTGCCATAAAGGAATTACCTTATGTGAGGAGTGCCTGAAAGACCACTGGAAACTTTTAAGTCATACCTTTATATAGTTGCTGCCTTGAGGAAAGAGGAAAGAGAGGAAAGAGGATTGTACTTTGTTAGAGGACTGATTTAAACTTGGCTTACTTAACAATTGTGTAACATTGAACAGTCCTTAACTATAAAATAAGAATAGTAATACTTCACAAAGATTTTTATAAGAATTATGAAATATAATATATACACACTTATATACAAGTATACATGTATATAGTGAAATAATACTTAGCTTAGTATCTAGCTTATAGCAGGTACTCACTTTCACTTATCTTAATAGTGTCTTTGTGATACAGTGATAGGATAATGTTAGAGAGTGTAAGGTGGGGGGCTTAGGCTAGAGGTTTTGCTGGAGGTAGCTGCACATCTCACTTGCTAGAAGCTACCTGACTAGTAGTGTGTTTGGCTCTAAAATCAGGATGGGTAAAATTTGGGGATAAGAGTAGCAATGAGTTAATATTTGTAGCTAGTGTGGTTGATCATTCTTCTTCTATGACTCATTTTACCTTTTTCTATGGGAAATTTCAAAAATTTGTTTCTCTCTCTGGGCTGACCTTTTTTTTCCTTTTTCTGCCTTTAGTAAAATTCCACTGCTGTTCTTTCAGCATAATTATTCTTGGATCTTCACTTTCTCTCTATGGTAATCCTAAATGCCTGATCATCTCATGCATTAATTCAACAAATATTTATCAAGTGCCTTATATCTGTGAGATGTTCAGCACAGAAGCTGCAAAGATAAGAAAATGTGTGTCCTTAAGGAGCTCACAGTTTTAGTACAAAGACAGGTCAATGGCTAAACTACAATAGATAAGCTTTACATTAGAAGAGTGAGTAAAGAAAGCTCTGTAGAATCAAGGAGGAGATAGTGCTTAACTAGCACTTTATAAACAAGAATTTTAATAGCAGGAAAATAATGTTTATATGATTTTTTGATATGAATTAATTATTCCCACCATGTTGGGCATCAAACACTCTCTTGTCAATATCTCCACCTAGCTCCTTGTTCTGTACATCTCTCAGCCACGGGGAGTCAATCCAACAGCTTCCTCTGTTCCCATACCACAACTGCTGAGTTCTGCTGAAGAAATCACCACAAGCTGGGAGTTTGTGCCACTACAAATTTATAAGTCTCTCACCTTAACTGAGATTAACTATCTTATTAGTAATTCATCTATATGCCTCTGATCAGTGACCTTTTCCATCCCACACAGTGCCCAGGGGCAAAAATAAGGACTTTTAAAAGATAATATAGTAGTCCCCCTGCCTTACCTACAGTTTCACTTTCTGAGGTTTCTGTTACTCTCGGTCAGCTGTGGTCCAAAATATTAAATGGAAAATTCCACAAATAATTTGTAAGTTTGAAATTTCACACTGTTCTGAGTAGTATGATAAAATCTTGCTCTGTCTCACTTTGTCCCGCCCAGGACAGGAATCATCCCTTTGTCTAGAGTACCCATGACTTTAGTCACTTAGTAGAGGTCTCCGTTTTCAGATTGACTGTCCTGGTATCGCAGTCACTTATATCGCTTGTGTTCAAGTAACCCTTATAGCAGTAGCCCAACACTAGGTCACGATGCCTATGTCGTTCACCTCATGTCATCTCATTTAGGTATTGTATCATCTCACATCACAAGAAGGGTGAATATAGTACAGTAAGGTATTTTGAGAGAGACTACATTCACATAACTTATTACAGGACATTGTTAATAAAATGACTTATTCTTAGTTATTCTCTTACTATGCCAAATTTATAAATTAAACTTTATCATAGGTATGTATGTATGGGAAAAAACATAGTATATATAGAGTTTGGTACTATCCGTGGTTGTAGAATTTCACTGGGGATCTTAGAACAAATGCCCTGTAGATAAGGGGGGACTACTGTAGTTTTAAATTTCTACTTAACTTTGTCTCTAGTCTTGAAACTTTCATTCTGTGGTTTGAGTGGAGCAAATATTTGAATATAAAACATTTTAAATTAAGGAATCTTTAGGAGTATATCAGGATTTCTTAAGAATGATCTCAGTTTACTCAAGGGATTGCCATGTGTAGATTTATTATTTATTAGTTTTATATTTGGAGATGCTATTTGGAAATTCCTATAAGAAGTAGTTACCATTGTAAATGTCTCGTGTAGATCAAGTACATATTTAATGGATTATGACTTCAAATGAGTACTTGATACTTTCTAATAGAGCTCATCTGGTAACTACAGATAAGTAAATATAAAACAGTTTAATGATCTATGAAAAAGTAGCATTAATAGAGAAAAGCACATTTTAAAAACAACTAAGAATAACTTACCCAAACTGACTTGAGATGAAATTGGAAATACAGTTTTTTAACCATAAAAGAAATCGAATTAGTAATAAAAAAATTTAACTACCAAAACAATTGCTGGCCCATATAGTTTTTCTTATTGTGATTAAAAAACCCCATAAAATTTACAGCTTAACTTTTTAAGTGTATAGTTTAGTAGTGTTAAGCATATTTGCATTGTTGTGGCACGTATCTCCAGAACTTTTTCATCTTGGAAATCTGAAATGCTATACCCATTAAACGACAACTCCTTTTTCTTCCTCCCCTCAGCCCCTGATAACCACATTTCTATTTTCTGTGAATTTGACTACTTTAGTAGAATAACAGTGTTTGTCTTTCTTGTGACTGGCTTATTTCATTTAATATAATGTCCTCAAGGTTCATCAGTGTTGTAGTGTGTGACAGGATTTCCTTCCTTTCTAAGGCTACTATTTCATTGCATGTATGAGACATATTTTGCTCATTCATTCATCAGTGGACATTTGGGTCGCTTCCACTTGTGGCTATTATGAATAGTGCTGCTATGCTTTCAGTTCTTTTGGATATATACCCAAATTGAGATTGCTGGATCATATGGTATTTCTATTTTTCATTTTTTGAAGCACCTCTCAACTGTTTCTATATTGGTTGCACCATTTTGTAGTCCCACCAATAGTGCAGGAGGGTTCCAGTTGCTCCAGATCCTCACCAACACTTATTTATTTTTATAGTTTCTACCCTAATCAGGCTCACGTGGCTTTATAAGTGAGTTCTATCAAATATTTATAGATGATGATGACTTTAGGTAAACTCTTCCTGTATCTAGAAAAATAATTATGAATTTCCTTGTTCTAGGTATTTTGTGTAAATGGAATCATACATTTTTGTTCTTTTGTGTCTGGCTTATTTCGCTTAGCATAATGTTTCCAAGGCTTATCCATATTGTAGCATGTATCAGAACTTTATTTCTTTTATGGCTGAATAATATTCATTATATATATATATCTATCACATTTTGTATATCTGTTGATATGTTGATGGACACTGGGATGTTTTCACAACAAATGTAATTTTTAAAAGATATAATTTATTATAGCAACAGCAACACAGTACCTAGGAACAAAATCATCAAAAGATATATATACATGACCTTTTATGGGGAAAATAATGAAATTTTCTTAAAAGGCATTAGAGGAGATCTAAGTAAGTTGGGATACCATATTAATGGACAGGAAGACTCAATATCATAAACACATTCTTTCCAAATTGTAAGTTCAATACAATTGTATTTAATATGATGATAGGATATTTCATGTTACTTGACAAGCTCTGTCCAAAATTTATATAGGAGAGCAAATTGCCAAGAAAAATTAGAAGAATTTACTCTTTTAGATAGCATGACTTATAAAGCCATACTAATTGACAGTGCAGTATTGGCACAGGATAGACCAACCAATGGAGCAGAATAAAGGAGACAGAAACTGAACCCCTTCATATAAGGAAACAATATATAACAATGAGAGCTTTGCAGATGAGTGAGGAAATGATAGACTGACTAAACAATAAATGGTAATAGGATAGTTGGATATCTATATGCAAAATCATAACATGGAATTTCTGATTTCTGTTCATACCATGTATGTAAGTTCTTAACAAAGATTGAAATATGAAAACCAAAACTTTTAGGAAAAATGGAAAAATATTTTTATGATATCAGAGTAGAGAATGTAAGAAAATATTTCTTTAATAAAATTTGAAATGTAAAAAGATTGATATATCTAGATAAAAATAAATGTACAGTTATCAAAAGAAATGAAATGAAAATACCCTATCATCTGGGAGAAAATGTTTACAGAACATATAACTAAAAAGGATGCTATCCAGACATATATAGAATATTTTGTAAATCAATAATAATAAAAATGGACTGGAAATTCATAGAAGAGGAAATACAAATGATCTGTAGATATGAAGAAGTGTTCAATCTCCTTAGTCATCATGGAAATGTAAATTAAAACCTTAGTTAAATAATATTTTACACTTACCATTTTGTAAAGTTGTGGAATAATGCTGCTGTGGAGAGTGGAGTTATCATCTGAAATCCTACTTTAGAGGATAATTTAGCAGTGTACGGTAAAGTATATACCCTAGTAAATTCTC
>NW_006441955.1:482986-559446 GCF_000325575.1 Pteropus alecto | reverse complement strand
GAGTTTGTTCTTGTGACAAGTACAAGAAAGTTCATAGCAACATTATTTGTTAAAGCAAAAAGACTAGAAACAACTCAAAAGCCCATCATAATAGAATGAAGAAATTGTAGAATATTTACGTAATGGTAGCAGTGAAAATAACCACAGCTGCATGTATCAATATAAGTGAACCTTAAAAATATAATGCAGAGTGAAATACAATGGAATGGTTCTTACTGTATAAAAGTCATAAAGAGACAAAATGAGGAGATAGAGGCCCCTGGGGAAAAATAATAAACAAATTTGGGAGGGACGAAAAGTGATGGCTAAGGAAAAGTATGGCAAAGAGCCTAAAAAGGAGCCATGAAAACACATAACTAAATGTGTAACTAAAAGGAATCAACCAGGTAGTTTTTCTGTAATATAAAATTATGGTACTGAGTTGAAAGTAAGCCCTGAATTGAAACACATTGTTCTCTCTGTGATTGGTCTTTATGTGTATGTATTTTTATGTTTCCTTTATTATGACTTAAAAAGATCTGCTAAAAGTGTTTTAAATTAGGTGGCATTTAAAAAGTACCTTTGTTGGGCTACTATTTTTTGTGTGATATAACACATATGCCATAATATTTATCCTTTTAAAGTTTGCAGTTCAATGGTATTTGGTATACTTACATAGTTGTGCAACTATCACCACGATCTAATTCCAGAACATTTTTATCACCCTAAAAGGAAACCCTGTAGCCATTAGCAGTTTTTCCCCATTCCCCTTCTCCTAGTCTGTGGCACCCACAATCTACTTTCTGCCTCTATGGATTAGCCTATTCTGGGCATTTCATATAAATGGAATGATGTGGTATATGGCCTTTTACATAGCATAATGTTTTTAGTGTTTATCCAGTTGTATTAGTACAGTAAGTCCTTACTTAACGTTGTGGATATGTTCTTGGAAACTGCGATTTAAGTGAAGCAAATGAAACCAATTTTATAGGCTGATTGATATAAACAAGTGTTAAGTTCCTATGTCATATTTCTGGTCACAAAAATATCACCAAACTTCTAATAAAGGCCCAAAACACTTCTAATATTAAACATTGAAATAAATGTGACCTATTCATATTTTGGAGAAAGATTAATAAAAACAAATGAGATAATTATTTTCTGACCTGATTATTCCAGTTCAGGATTGTGGGTAGCTGGAGCCTGTCGGGTCAGCCCAGGGCACAAGGCAGGACCCAACTCTAGACAAGATGCTACTTCCTTACAGGGCTACTCACACACACACACACACATGGTCACTCTTACTCAGACTGAGACAATTGGACATGCCAGTTCACCTCACGTGCATGATTTTGGGATGTGGAAGGAAACCCGTGGAGGCAAGGAGAATGTGTAAACTACACAGACAGTGACCATGGCCAGGAATCAATTTTTTTCTTTTCAACGTTATAACGAAATGACGTTATTTGAGGACTTGCTGTACTTCATTTCTCTATATGGCTGAATGATATACTTTCTGGATGTCCCTCATTTGTTAATCCATTCATCAGTTGGTGGATATTTGGGTTGTTTCCACTTTTTAGCTATTATAAATGCTGCTATGAACATTCATGTACAAGTTTTTGCTGGACATAAATTCTGGATATATACCTAGAAGTGGAATTGTTGGGTCATGTGGTATCTTTAAGTTTTTGAAGAACTGACAAACTGTTTTCCACAGTGGCTTCATGATTTTACATTCTTGCCAGCAGTGTATGAGGGTTCTACTTTTTCTGCATCCTTGCCAACTTATTATGTCTTTTTTATTATAGTCATTCTGTTGTGTGTGAAGTGGTATCTCATTGTGGTTTTGATTTGTATTTCCCTAACGGCTAATGATCTTGAGCATTTTTTTCGTGTGCTTATTGGACATTGAATATCTTTGCTGAAATGTCTGTTCAATATTTTATTCTCTAGGGGGATTATTTTAAATAGAATTGATTTCTTGATTTCATTTTTGGATTGTTCATTGCTAATGAATAGAAATTTGACTGAATTTTGAATATTGATCTTATATCTTGCAATCTTGCTGAGCTTATTAGCTATAAATAGTTTTTTTGCGTGTGTAGTACTTATAGTTTTACTCATGTAAATAGAGATGAAAATAGTTTTATTTCTTTTTTTAAATTAATTTATTTTAATTGGTTTCAAGTATACAGTACATTGGTTAGACATCTATATAGTTCATAAAACGATCCCAATTGCTCCTTCCCTCCCCTGACCCTCCACCTAGCCAAAATATTAATGCCAACTGCATTCCCTATGCCGTGCTCCCCATCTCCATGACCATCCATCATCTGCTAATTTGTACTTCTTTAACCCTTCACCCATTCTCCCAGCCACCCAACCCCTCCCAGTCTGTCACCAAATTGTCCACTATATTCAAGTCTGTTTTTGATTAATTTGTTTTTTTTATTCTTTAGATTCCACATAAGTGAAATCATATAGTATTTATCTATCTCTGTCTGACTTAAATACCTTCTAGGTCCATCAAGACAATATCTTTTTCCATCCCCTTCCATTTATTATTTATTTATTTATTCATTCATTCATTCATTCATTCATTCATTTTATAGCTTTATTGTTTCAGTTTGGTCCAAGGCATGGGAGAAGGCTCCAGGATGGTTGGAAGGCTGCCTGTTAGGTGCAGGGAGAGGCTCAGGCACAAGGCCAACACCAGGGGGATGCAGAGGGACCCCTCAAAAGCTTCTGGGCTCCAAAGACTCTTAGTCATGCTTGAGGGTGAGCCTTTTGAAGAGATACTCACCCAGCCCAGCCTGGGGGCCGGCCAGCCAGCGGAGGTTAGTCAGGTGGTCGCCCATCTTCTTGATGAGTTTCACCTCCTCATCTAGGTAGTGGCTCTCCAGGAAGTCATAGAGCTGGGGGGGTCCTTTCCTTTTAGTCTTGTGTGTTTTTTAATCTGAAGTGAGTCTCTTGTAGGCAGCATGTAGGAGTCTTGTTTTCTTATCTTTTCATCCTCTGTCTTTTAGTCAGAGCACTTAATTCTTTTCCATTTGAGGTACTTATTCATAGGAATGTAGTTTTACCATTCTTTATTCCTGTTTTAGATATATGTTTTTCCTTCTTAAAGAAGTCCCTCCAACATTTCCTACAATACTGGCTTGGTGATGATAAATTCCTTTAGCTTATTTTTGTCTGGGAAGCTCTTTATCTGTCCTTGAACTCTAAATGATAGCTTTGCTGTATAAAGTATTCTTGGTTGTAGATCCTGGGTCTTCATCATGTTGAATATTTTTTGCCAAGCCCTTCTGTCCTGCAGTTTCTTTTGAGAAATCAGCTGCCAGTTTTATGGGTGCTCCTTTGTTGGTAACTATCTGCTTTTCTCTTGCTGCTTTTAAGATTCTCTCTTTGTGTATAACCTTTGGCATTTTAATTATGATGTATCTTGGTGTGGGCCTCTTTGGATTCCTGGTTTTTGGGATTCTCCGAGTTTCCTGGGGTTGTATGTCTATTTCCTTCACCAGGTTAGGGAAGTTTTCCATCATTATTTCTTCAAATAGCTGTTCAACATCTTGTTTTCTTCCTTCAGGTATGCCGACGAGATAGATGGTTATTTTGATCTTTAATAGTGTCTCATAGGCTTCTTAAATTATTTTTATAGTCTTGGCTTCATTTTTCTTGCCATTATGATTGAATGTCCTTGGCTTTTCTGTCCTCTATATAGGTCATTTGATCCTCTTCTTTATACACGTCGTTTATTTCTTTGCTTATTCCGTTTAATATATTCTTCATCTCAGATAATCTTCATTTTAGACTGGTTCCCTTTTATAATTTCTATTTCAATTTTTATGTTTTTTATCTCTTTGTTAAAGTTCTCACTGAATTTATCTACATTTCTCAAAAGTTCATTGAGCATCTTTATAACGAGTGTTTTGAACTCTGTATCTGTTAGATTGCTTGACTCCAGTATTTCTTGATCTCTGTTCTGTTCTCATATGGTTTCTGCTTCTTTGTCTTCCCATTTTGGCTGCCTTTCCGTGTCTGTTTCTATGTACTAAGCAAAGCGCCCAAGTCTTCTGGTCTTATTAGTGTGGATTTGTATAGTAGGTATCCAGTGGCACAGTCCTGAAAGGGGTTCAGCTACAGGCCACATTTATCCCCAGCCTGTGCCCCTCCGGGGCCACCTGTTAGTATTCAGCAAGCAATCCACAGATGCTGTGCTTATAGTTGCCTCAAAAGGCCACACCAGAAACTGAGGCCAGCTGCCTCCAGTGTGAGGCTAAGCGCTGCTCAGCAAGGAGCATCTGACTTGCCGAGGATACACCTGGATGTAGCTTGAGTGAGGCTGCAAGTTGGGGGAGGCGAGGTTTCAGGGAATCCTCTGGGCGCGGCGACCTCTGTTATCCAGTTTGATGACTTCTCAGCTATGGCAGCGCTGTGTCAGCACACTGGGAGAGGGGAGGACTCAATAGAGGAATGGATGCTGGTGGATGCTTCTGTACAGCGTGAGTCTCACCTCAGCCCTCACTTCGACAACTCAGTGTTTCCCTGTAAGTTCCTGGTGCCTCCTGCATGCAACCGAAATCGGCACTGGTGCTCAGAGTCACCACGGAAGTCCGCTTGTGGGCACGGCCCCTTTAAGAGGAATCTGCAGCTGTGGGTTGCCACTGCTGCAGCCTCAGTCCTACTCAGCCACTCGAGACTGGGCAGCCTCCCGTCTTACCTTCTTCCGTTGCAGGGTGATTTCTTAGATCTCTCCCTAGTTGTACGGCTTGTTCATCCCAGGTGATTTTACCTTGCTGTTTGCTCCTTGTTTCCGTCACAACTTCGATTTGGTCACCAAAGGGATGAACAGAGCCTCTATCATCTACGCTATTATTTTTCCCTCCTACTTCTTTCTAACCTGGATGCCTTTTATTTATATTCCCTAATTGCTCTGGCTGGAACCTCCAATATAGTGTTGAGTAGAAGTGGCAATAGAAAACATCCTTGTAATATTCCTTAAGGGAACGCATTCAGTCTTTCACCATTAAGTATGATGATAGCTATGGATTTTTCTAGTTGCCTTTTATCAGGTTGATGAAATTCCCTTTAATTCCTGGTTTGTTGAGTGTTTTTTTCATGAAAGGGTGTTTGATTTTGTCAGATGTTTTTTTTCTGCATCTGTTGTGATCAATTGATTTTTGTTTGTTGAACCAACCTTGCATTCCTGGAAGAAATCTCACTTGTATATAATCCTTTTTATGTGTTGCTGGAGTTGGTTTGCTAGTATTTTGTTGAGGATTTTCGTGTCTGTGTTCCTAAGGGATACTGGTTTGTAATTTTCTTCTCTTGTGTTGTCTTTTTCTGGTATTGGTATCAGGGTAATACTGGCTTCATGCAGTGAGTTGAGAAGTGTTCTCTCTTCTGTTTTGCTACTCTCTCCACCACACACATCTAATTTTGATTTTCTTCAGTTTCGTTATTCATTTTTAAAAAAACATTAATGCTGATTTTTTGGGGTTCTGGTTAATTTTTATGAACACCTAGAAATACATGGCGATCTTCATAATTGCATTTAGCTTACCAGATGGGAACATGACTCGTGGTACCAGTAAAGTTTTAATGAAATTTCTGGTATTCCAGTGAAATCTGCCTAGGAAACTATCTTAGGTGGCCAGTGATAAAGGCCAATAAAAATTAGAGGTAGGAGGGACTATTTAGATATAATCAAATATTTTATAGGTAAGTAGACAAGAGAATTTAAGAGGATGGTCCAAAGTTACATGGATAGGTTATATGTGAGCCAGATTTTATTTTAGACCAGTAGCTATCATTCACTAATTATTAGTAATCTGTGAAAATGATAGGTTTAAAAATTGTTTTAATTCCATCTGTGAGTTTGTGAGCAATGCTAAGAAACAATATTCTTTTTATTTGAATGGAATATGTCTAAAACTTATCATGCCTTAATCATCTTATTCTCCAACTGGAGAATTCCTTGAAAATATAATGAATTCATTGGTATCAGGAGGAAATTATTATTATTAGCATTTTTTTTGAATCTTTAAAGCAGTTAACTTTAACAGAAGAAACTGCTGTTTACCTAAATTATATCATGTGAGTGGGCAAAAAAAGACACTCAAGATAAATTGAAATCTGTAGGAACTCTGTTTCTAGCTTGGGGAAAGGCACAGAAGGAGGGAAAAATCACATTATTTCAACCTGAATGTTTTAGTGTTTAATTAATTTAATGTTATTTCTCCTAATTGTTGAAATTATTGTTTTGGTTGAGATAGTCTTTTAGAAACACATTTTCAAAGAAAAAATTAGCAATATAAAGAAAATATATATGTTTCCAAAGATAAGATCATTTTGCTGAGCCAAGAAGCTCAACTAAAACTACCTGCTGGAAACCGCACAGTTTTCTGTCTCATCGTCAGTGTAACATACGATCCAAGTTCTGTGTTGTGATTGGCTGTTGTACTGTTTTCATTCAGAGATTAGTTTTGCCAACAACAACTGATTTGGGATTGGGATTTAGCTCACAAAGCAGGTTGGTTGTTGGGACACAGGAAAGGGTTAGTGCTACTAATGAGCACGCTACAGATAAATCGTTTCAGTGGGGAAAAATAGTATTTGTCCATGCATGAGCAAAATTGTTCTGTAATTCAATTCTGCATGCCAGGTAGTTGAAGTCTGAATTTGAATGTGGCAGCTCACTGATGCTGGGGTGAAATTTTGTTTAATCGTTGTCTTTTAAAAAGAAGTTGGTTAAAGCTGTCAGTTGTTTCCCTTTTAAAAAAAAAGTGAAATGTTTTTGTTTCTCTCTTCCTGTTTTTGTAATTTTATTTTTAGGGTTTCTAAAAGCTGAAGATTTAATTTAAATTCCCTCTGGATAGCCTGATCAACCAGTCATTTTTTTCTAAGTATTTTTCTATAACTAAGATTATGTTAAAATGTCTAGGGTAGTTCTAATTCTTTTTATTTTCATTCCTCTAAAGTAAAATAGATTTGTGAGTTTAGGAAATGTATTTTAATAAAATTATTTAGTATTATTATTTTTGTATTTAAAATCTCATGTAATTTCTGGTTATTCACAATTACATGAACTGGGAATTTTTTCTTATTCCCTGATTCCTTAGCAGTGGTTAGTAAAACCTGGCTTAATGTTTCCAGAAATTCAGAATATCTTTCTACTAATGTGGTCAGAGTACCATGGTTAAAACTTCCTATTCAGGTAGTCAGAATTTATCATCCAGTGAAATATTTCAAGTTTGTCATGTGTCTCTGATAAATCATTTGCCTTTGACAACATTTAACAGGATAATCTCTTTATGTACTTAGTATTTAAATATAATACTGTCATTTCATATAGCAAAAGTTTATATGAATGGAACGCTTTTCTTAAATTGAGAATTTTTATGTCAAGGATTTTTTTTAAACTTGGGAGACATTTATTTACTCTCCCACATCACCATTCATGGATATGCATAGCTAAATCTCGTATCTTCTCAGGAAAACATAGCACTATTGAGTAACTAACTATTACATCTTATGGAGAACTTCAGTCTTTGGTCACAGCATTAAGAGTTCCTGACTTTGGTCTCATAGCTCTCTTTGAAAAGACCTATATGTCAAGGATATTTGTAGAAGATAAGATTTACTTTTTGGAAGGTAAATATTAATAATTTTTTAAAAATATAAGAAGTTGAGAAAGGGAGATGTTAAGAGAGCACCACAAATTCCTTTATTTCTTTTCAGTTGCTTGATCAGAACCAGTAACTAATTGTAGCTTAATAGTTAACTGCAAAAAGGAAACAGGAATTAGTAGTAGTTTCTTTCTTCCTTTTCTTTTTGAAATTAAAGACAATTTCTGGTCTACTAGTTTACTATCTCTACTTCTACTAAACTGCCAATAACTAAGCCAAAAGTGTGAGGGAGTTTTTTCCTAATACAGGGATGACTGCATTTATATTTGTCATTTTAGTTCTACATGTGTTACTTAGGTCTGATTTAGTGATAACAGATATCCTGTGAATGGCTAATAAATGTTCTTGGTGGCTACTGTCACCTTTGCTGAGTGTTGGGGAGAAAAAACTTTTCCTCTATCCTTATAGGTTCAGTTACTGGGGCCTGTAAATTAAACCAACAAATGTGAGATTAACAGGAGAAAAGGTTTATTACTCATACACACAGGAGCTTCACAGAAAAGAAGTGAAAACCCAAAGATGCAGTTAGGTAGGATAAGGAGGCAATCAAAGATGGATCCCTGATGATACTCCAACTAGCCTGGGAAAAGGAGCCTATGACATATTTACAAAGAATGTCCAGAGAGGTAGAAAAGATACAGAGGAGTATAAGGTTTCAGATACTGAGTAAAGAGGGAATTTCAAAAAGGAGGGAATTATTAGCAGTATCAAATGCTGCAGATAAGGACTGAAAAGTGTCTACTGAATTTAGCAACAGGGTCACAGACCTTGGCAAGAATGGTTTTAGTGGAGTTGTGAGTTTGGGAGGCAGGATTACAATAAATTGAGGAGGGAATTTGGAGAGAGGCAGTGTATAGCTTTTTGAAAAGCTTGGGTATAAAGGAGAAAGGAGAATGGAAATTATAGGGTATGGGTTCTTAAGCTGGGATTTATGAACCCCCTCCTTCCCCAATATTATGTGCAAACTGTGTGGGTATGTACATTTTGTCGAGAGAGAAGCCTTGAAGCTTTCATCAGCTCTTTAAAAGTTTATAACCCAAAAGAACCATTTCTATTAGGAGACCTGTAGTTGAGTGATTTGGACACATTTACAAGCTTGTAGAAAGGACCCAGTGAAGCAGGAGGGGCTAGACAGTAGGAATAGGGTTCAGGAAGACTGTAGTCCCTTCAGTGGTAAAAGGAAATGAGATCCAGAGCATTTGGTGGAGGGATTAATTTAAATAAGAAAGGAAAAATGGGTGTAGATGCACATAAATTTATAGGTGAACGGCAGGAAACAAGTAACGCTCTGCTCACAATCTTTATTTTCTCTGTTATATAGGAGGTGAAATGAGATCTATCAAAAATGAGTGAAGAGAGGTGGACTATGATGTTTGAGGAAGGCGGAGAAGGTTTGCAATAGCAATGGTGAGGAGTGGGAGAAAGGGAAATCTATGGAAAGATTTTCTCATGATGTTGAGGTACTTGTGATTGGAGATCATTACTAGTGAAGCCAAGTTGAAGATGAGGTAATCAGTCCCCCTTCCCCCCCAGCAGCTTAAGGAGAGAGCAGAAAAAGCATGAAAATGGCTTAAGCTGTGGTTGGGGTCTTGCCAGGCAGTTTCAGTTGGGAGGATAAGAGAGTCAAAAGAGGTGAGAGTATTAGTTGAGATAGAGAAGGAGTGAAGATCAGCATCGAATGAAAAGTAATGAGTTTGAGGAATTGGAGCCCTCATAGAGGTGAAAGAACAGGGAGAGTATTGACGTAAGTGGGAAAGCTGTAGAGATAAAATCAGAGCACATTAGTGAGATTAGGAACAGAGTTCTCATCCTAGTTTTTTTTTTTTCTAATTAAAATTACCAGTTGTGTTTATAAAATCCACAGATAACCTAGTCTCATTCTGGATCAACTGAATCAGAATCTCTAGGGAGTTGGACCCAGACATCTTTATTTTAAAAGTTCCACATATGATTTAAATACATTTTTTAAAACTTACATGAAGTAAAATTTACTCTCTTTGGTGTACAGGTCTATGAGGTTTGACAAATGCATAGTGACGCCCTTTAATAGGATAGACCATATTGGAGCAGATAGGAGGAACAGGATTGGTGAGGAAGATATATTTGTTTTTGAACACCATCTAATTTCTTGTTATATTAAAACTGCAGCCTTGGTGTTGAGATTATCACATTGAATTAACATTTTTCTCCATCACTTTCTTTGTCTAAATCAGGGATGGACACACTTTTTCTGTAGAAACAGTAAATACTTCAGGATTTGTAGGCTACATATGTTCTCTGTTGCATATTCTTTTTTTGTGTGTGTTTCCAACCATTTAAAAATATAAAAACCATTCTTTGTACTGTACAAAAACAGGCAGAAGGCCATAGTTTTCTGACCCCTCTAGGTAATCAGTACAACTATAAATCAAACTCTGATTTGTAGTTTGCTGATTTCTAAAGTGTAAATAATCCCACTGTGGCTGACTTCATGCTACCAATGAGATAAACTGAATGCAGAGTTTGAAAGAGATGTGCAGTAGCACAAAGTATTTCTATTATACAAATACAGTAGATATAAATTACTTTAAAGGCATAGATAATAAAATAAAATTAGTAAAATTAATATAATTTCTTTGTGTGTTTATATGATTTAATTTTTAATATTGACTCTGTATAACAGTGGCTTGCAGAATTCCTGAAAACGCAACAACTCTTGCTAGCCTACACAAGTTAGTTTTAACATTATTGTTGATCATAAGGCTTAGAGAGGTAAGATAACTTACCAAATCTAGTTTAAGTGGCAGAACCAGAATAAACGTTCATTTAATTTAGTTTTTAGTTTCATCAAAGCAATAAAAGCTCATAGTTTAAAAAGTGAAAAGGTACTTCAGGGTTTATAGTGGGAAAAAAAAATAACAGATCCCTGCTCTATCCTCTCCAACTCCCAATTTCTAATCTACAGAGGCAACACTTAACTCTTTCAGCTTCTTTTTTCTGGTTTTTACCTTTGTATTTTTCATAATATGCTTATACTACTATTTTAAATATTTTCACTTTTTGATATTACTTATTCCTTCTAAGGAAAATGGAGATTTAGTTCTCTTATGTCATACACACTTTCCCTTTACCCATTTTCCAAATATATCTATATAATTATAATTGTTTTTTAAATTATCTTTTAGTATTTACATTATTATGACTATATATAGTGTTCACAGACAAGCTGTTAGCATATGATTGCATTTCCTTTGTTATATAATTTTTTGGAATTATTGCCTTAGTTTTTAAAAATTTGCCTAATTTTCTTATGTACTTATGACAGTTTTATCCCCATATTCTTTTACAGAACTATAACACTCAGTATGGTTAAACATTAAATAATCTATCATTTCCATTTTTTTTTCTTTCAAAATACCCTCTGAATCGCCCTTTGTTCTCTTGCTAGAGTACCAACTATTGTTTTTAACTGTCATCCTGGTACTTCCTGTCACTGTTATCCTGGAGATTGTTTTTGCTTCTCTCCTGTGTTGGCCTCCATTTTCCTGAATCCTATACCATCTCCTTTTCTAGGTTTATTTCTTCATTTTGGTAGAGCACATCGTTCAGGAGCTTCCTTAAGAAAGTGTGTCAAGAAATAAGTTGTTTCAGACTTTGTATAAATGAATATATTAGTTCTACCCTCATATGTACGTAATTGATAATTTGGCAGGTGTAGAATTCTAGGTTGAAAATCATTTTCCCTCAGAATTTGAAGGTTTTTCTCTAGTGTCCTTAGTTTCCAGTGTTGTTGTTGAGGAATCAAAGACATTTCAGGCCTTAGTTCCTTGTGACCTGTTTCCTCCCAACCCCCTTATGATAAATTTTAAGACCTTGTCTTTGTCCTGGTGTGAAATTCCACAGGGACTTGCCTTGATGTGGGTCTTTTTCATTCATTGTGTGGCCATACTGTGTGGGCACTTGCATTCAGGAAATGTATGTCCTTCATTTTTGAAAATGCCCTTTTTTTTTTTTTTCCTGCTTTCTGGAACTTCTAGTTATTTCAGTGTTGGATCTTTTGGGTTTATCCTCTAATTCTCTTTTCTCCTATTTTTTAATTACTTTTCTACTTCTTGGGAGATTTCCTTAACTTTATCTGCCAGCTTGTCAATTGAGGTTTTTTTTTAAAAAAAACCATAATATTCTAAGGGTTCTTGTTCTTTAATGTTACTTTATTATAGATTTTGTTTCTGTTTCATAGATGCAGTATTTTCTTTTATATTTCTGAGGATATTAATGTTTTTTAATGTGACTGTGAAGTTTTCCTTGAATTCTTTTATTTACTCCTAAGTTCTTTTGTTTGTTTTGGTCTTCTTTAACATTGATGGCTTTCTTTAAATGTCTTGTGGTTTGTTCTTTTATTTTTTTAATTGTAAATATGCACAACAAAATGTATCATTTTAACCATTTTTAAGTGTACAGTTCTCAAGTATTAAGTACATTTACATTTTTGTGCAACCCATCACTGTCATTCATCTCCAGAACTTTTTCATATTACCTGATTGAAATTCTGTACCCATTAAACAATAACCTCCCATTTCCTTTCCCCCCAGCCCCTGGTGGCCACCATTCTACCTTCTGTCTTTGTGAATTTTGACTACTTTAGGAACCTCATATAAGAGAAACCATACAATGTTTGACCTTTTGAGCCTGGCTTATTTTTTCAAGGTTCTTAAATCTTCATGAAGATGTCTTTATGGTTCACCCATATTGTAGCATATGTCAGAATTTACTTCCTTTTTAAAGGATTTGTTCTTAAGAATGAGATTCAAAGATTTCGAAGCTTCATGTAAGTGGACAGGGTGTGTTAACTGGAGGCCTTGGCTGAAAGGTGATAAAATAGTGAATATCTTTTTCATTGGTAACTGCAAAATATCCATATTTTTAGGTCTCTTTTGGGTCTCGTCAGTTTTTTCAGAGAAAAATCTCCCTAACTCCTGCCTGGGGTATGAGCTTAATGACGCAGTGTTCAGAGAACTGATGTGGGGAAGGGGGTTGGGACCATCTACCTGTTTAGTAGACTTTTCCTTAATTCTGTTTTCAATAAGGGACTTAACCCCTAGTCCCAGCTGTGCTTAATGTTCCCTGAATCCAAAGCCTCTTTAATTGTTTCTCTGGACTGATGAGTTGACAGGCAGCCTTTGTCTAGGGTGGGGGAGGGGTAGTTGCCTGGTTGGTTGGGGCTTGCAGAGAAAAAACGTTGGGGGGGTGGGTAGGGAGGTGGGGGTGGGGGTGGATCTAACTGCGTTTTCTATAGACTTTTGGCCAATCCTCCTGTTTTCAGCCCCATCCCTCAATCCTCCCTTTAGAGATGCATTGTGTCTCCAATTCCTGCTCTTTCCAGAGAATAGTGTTGTGAATCAGATTGCTTTGCTTTTTTATTGGACTTTTCTCTCTTCAGGCTTAGGTTTCAGTTTTTGCGCTCTATCAAGTCAGATTCATCTGGTTGCTTTTCCTGTATTAAATTTGTGTTGCTATTGGCTGCTGTTTCCTCCCCTGATTGTGTGTTTATACCTTTAAAAATATGTTTTATTGCCAGTTCGGAGTGATTTATAGAGGGACTGAAGAATCACATGTATTTAATCAACTGTATTTTAGCTACTGTACTCAACTTTTTTTTTAACCCCATAAAAGCCTTTCAAAGAGGGATATCTGTAAGCTCCTTGCTACTCAGTTTGGACCAGCAGCATTGGCATCACCTGGGAGCTTGTTAAAAATGCAGAATTCCAAGCCCCAAGCCATACCTGACAAGCTATATTCTACATTTTCCAAGATCCTGAGTGATTTATAACCACATTAAAGTGTGAGACTCACTGTCTAGTTCACTGTGCTTGACACATATTAGGTGTATCCTGTTGGACAATCAGAAATTTAGAAAAGACCCTGTAGTTAGAAATACTATTTTGGTATTAGAATATAGGTATTATTTGAAGCTATGGGAGTAGATGAGAGAATAGTATAAAAAGAGAGCCAGGGAAATGCCAGTTTTAAAGTGTGAAGGAAGCAGACAGCCTTCTAAGAAAACAGAGCTAAGGAAGAACAGAGGCCCAGACAGCCTTCTAGGAAAACAGAGCTAAGGAAGAACAGAGTCCATGAGATGTGGGAAAATGAGCAACTTTCCAAGAGCGAGGACTGTAAGGTTGTAGTGTCCTTCATGATGAGCTGGATTTCAGAGAACTAGGAAGTCAGGGACTAAAACACTTTCTGGGAAGATTTTGAAGCCATAAAAGAGTTTAATTAGAATGTGAGGAGAATGGTCAGGGAGGAGGGTCTAGAGGACATGATGGAATGGTTAGTAATGAGGTGATAGTTTGGTGGAGAGGCTGCTCAGAGCAATAGTGGGGTGAGAACACAGGAGATAACAGGTAGCTAAAATGAACTTTAACTTTTTCCCACCTTATTTTCCTCATTTGGATTTTTTTTTAAATACATGCTGTTCCATTAATCTGGGCCACTATATATTTTGTCTACTGTGACTCTTTCTAGATTCAGTGCCCTTATTTTCTGCTCTATGGCACCCTATTCTTTCTGTCTCTCTTTTTTATATTGAGATATACGTAATTTTCCATAATATTCACCTTTTAAATATACTTTAAAAATACTTCTCTTTTATTGTGTTTAACCACAGTATAGTAATTGTATGTTGTACCTATTCAAATTGCCCACTGGACTGTCTTGTTACTATCTTTGGCATCTAAGCTAAGCTATCTTTGGCACCTATAGCTAACAGTTTAGTGATTGCTGTGTGTCATATACTATTTTAAGTTTACACAGAAGACAGAAAGAATAGGGTGCCATGGAGCACCAAAAAGTTCACACATATTAACTCATTTAATCTTCAGAGGATGTAAGTACTACTTTAGAACCATTTTATGGATGAAAGAAACAAAGGCCTCAAATAAGCAGGTCCTCAGTTAGTATTTGTTGAATGAACACATTTATTGAATATGTACCAGGCATTATGCTGTATGTTTGGGTTATAGAATTAAAGTCTTTGGTCAGGGTTTAGACAGAATGTTGGTTAAAACTTGACCCTGAAATAGGGGAAAGACAGTTGGCTCCTGGTTTTGTGATACTTGGAATCAAAAGGCTTGAAGCCTTCTGACTTCGCTTATATAACTAGATATGCTTCATCACATCCCCCGCCCCCCACACCGCCCACCCCCAAGCACAGACTGGAGACGTTCAAATATTGTTTTAGCTTTTCTTCCATTTCTGATTTAAAGCCATCCTTCATAAAGTCAAATCCCAGCACAGACTGTGAGGCCTGAGATCTGCCATTCTTCCCTGGTTTTAATAAATGCCTAACCTTGATTCTTAATTTAAAAAGTTAAAAATTTTTATTTGGAAATAATTTCAAACTTATAGAAAAGATGCAAAAATAAGAATACAAAGAACACCCATATATCCTTTACTCAGGTTCATCTGTTAACATTTTACTCCAATTTGCCTTATCATACATGCTTTCTCTTTATGTAAAATAATAATGCTTTTTTCTGAACTATTTGACAGTAACTTACATCCATCCTGGCCCTTAACCCTTAAGTACCTCAATATATATTTCCTAAGAATAGGAATATTTATTTATGTATTACAGTACACTATAGTTATCAACTTTGGTACATTTAGTTTTAATAACAATACTTTAGTGTACTCTTTGTAGGTTATTTGCAGTTTATGACCAAAGAAATAGTTTTTTTACAGTGCTTCAGCCCCTGAATACTTTCTTTAGTTAAAAAATATCAAAGTGAATTTTTGAAAGTTTTTAAAAAAGAAAACAGTAAATTAAAATGAAAAATTACTCATAGCCCATAATTATTGTTTTCGTTAACATATAAAAGAAAACATACATAGGTAAAGAAAGTGCTCTCCTGTGATACTATACACTATTAACAGTTTGTGTATTCTTATTGATGTCTTTATACATATATGTAAATATATACACATATACAAATGCATGTACATATATGTGTATGTTCATATAGCTATATATTAAAATCGAATTTAAAATATCTTCTATATTACTGATTTAAAAACTTGAAATATAATTTCTCAAAATGGAAAGAGAAATAAGTTTCATTGTCTATTAAGTAGAAATAAAAGTACTAGGTATTTTATGGATACTGATTTAGGAAGGTATTTGCTCAGGTGCATTTAACTTACCGCTCAATGTTGTGCTCACCCAGTACAAGAACTATTTAGGCAAAGAGTTGAAGGATAATTAATGTACCCTAATGGGCTTTTCTTTCAATATGTTGCATTGACCTACTTAAAATGTATGTGATTTGGAATTTTTTACCTTTGTTTATTCATACTCTGGAAGTGACATATACGTATAAATCTGCTTATCTGCATGAAATTAGAAGGTTATTTAAGGTAAATTTTTATTTACTTTTGCCTAGTAAATTCTCATGATTTTAGAAATAATTATCTTGAAATTTACCCTTTTGGATTATAAAGTTCGTAAGTATAGGGACTGTGTCTATCTAGTTCATCTCTATATTCTCAGCTTTTAGAACAGAGGTATTAAATAAATTTTTATTTAATATATGTATGGCGTGATGATAAATAAGAATGTAGTGGTAAGGCGATTGCATTCATTTCAGATCTTATAGTTCACTATGGTTGTATTTTTTAAGCAACTTTATATAGGAACTGCTTTGTAATTAAATTTTTATTTAATATATGTATGTATGGCGTGATGATAAGAATGTAGTGGTAAGGCGATTGCATTCATTTCAGATCTTATAGTTCACTATGGTTGTATTTTTTAAGCAACTTTATATAGGAACTGCTTTGTAATTATTTAATATCTCTTCAGATGAGAAAAAGCAAGATACAAGGAGGCTGAGGGAAGCCCTATGTAATGGATGTGAAATGGCCATTATATGTTTGTTGGTGGTAGAGCTATCAGGGAACTATCAATATCCATAAATCGCAGCTTCTCCATGCAGCCTGGGCAACTTAGTTCAGTATAGAGCTCTTCCAGAGAAGAGTTATAGACAACAACAAGTCTCTGACTCCTTTTGGTGTTTAAGGTGCAACCCACTTGCTGATTCATGGAAGTAGGTTAGTTCTTGTTGGGCCCTGCTGGTCATGACACTTAGTTCAGTAAAGACTAGGTTTAAGAAGCTTAGTGTTTGAACTTAGTTTCCCCAGGGCGAGGTTCAGTTGCTTCTTTTGCTGGGTTTCCAGTATACTTTACTTTTACCTTTATTATAGTATTTACCTCATTCTACTGAGTGCTACAGTTTGGTGTTTCTGTATATCATTCTTTTCTAGGTTCGTTCTTCCCAGTGCCGGGAATGCCTTGTCTTTGTACCTTTCATAGCTATAGCATGGTACTTTGTATAGCACAGGTTTAAACTGTTAATCCTTACAAGTGAATAAGTGGAATAATTTAAATTTTGTGGAATTAAAATTCTAGCTATAGCTCCTTTTATAAGCCACATCAAATCCTTTTCAGACAAGATCGGTATAAATAAGTAGCCACTTAGAAAAAAATTATGGATTATAGCAAGCCTGATAAAAGACAGAAGTTTGATATTTGTGTTTTTAAATAACAGCTTTATTGAGATATAATTCACATACCATACAATTCACCTACTTAAAGCGTGTGTATAGTTCATTAGTTTTTAGTATATTCACAGAGTTGTCGATCTTCACCACAAGCAATTTTGGAACATTTTCATTACCCTCAAAAGAAACTCTGCACACATGTCATTCCCTGTTTCCCTTTAACCTACTCCTGCCCTAAGCAACCATTCATCTACTTTCTGTCTTTATAGATTTGCCTGTTCTGGACAGTGGAATCATAAAACCTGTGGTCTTTCATGACTGGCTTCCTTCACTTAGCGTAATGTTTTCATGGTTCATGCATGTTATGGTATTTCATTCCTTTTTATTGCTGAATAATATTCTGTTGTATAGATACATGTTGTATTCTTTTTTTCCATTCATCTGTTGATGGACATTTGGGTTTCCACTTTTGTCTATTATAAATAATACTGCTAGATGAACATTCATATTTAAGTTTTTGTGTGGACGTATGTTTCATTTCTCTGGTGTATACAGATAGCTAGGATTGAAATTGCTAGGTCTCATGGTGACTCTACATTTAACCTTTTGAAGAACTGTCAGACTTTTCCAAGTCTGTGGTATCATTTTCCAGTGTATCGTTTTACATTTTGATCAGCAGTGTGCGAGAGTTCCAATTTTTCTTCATCCTCAACAACACTGTTATTACCTATCTATTTGATTATAGTCATCCTAATGGAAATAAAGTGGTATCTCATTATGGTTTTGATTTTCATTTCCCTGATGGCTGATGAGATTGAGTATCTTTTCATGTGCTTGTTGGCTATTTGTATATCTTCTTTGCAGAAATGTCTATTCAGATCCTTTGCCCATTTTTAATTGGATAATTTATCTTTTTATTATTAAGTTGCAAGCGTTCTTTATGTATTCTAAATACAAATTTTTTTTATCAGATATATGCTTTACAAAGATTTTCTCCTATTCTGTGGGTTATTTTTTCCACTTTCTTGATGGTATCCTTTGAAGCATAAATATTTTTTAATTTGATGAAATCTGTTTTATCTATTTTTCTTTAGTCGTTTGTGCAGAAGGTGTCACACCTTAGAAACCATTGCCTAATCCAAGGTCATTAAGGTTTAAGCCTGTTTTGTTTTAAAAGTTTTATAATTTTAGCTCTCATATTTAAGACTTTGATGCATTTTGAGTTAATTTTCGCATATGGTGCGAGATAGGGGTACAACTGTATTTTTTTTTTTTGCATGCAGAATCCAGTTGTTCCAGTACCATTTGTTAAAAAGACTTTTCTTTCACAATTGAATTGTCTTGACAGTCTTGTTGAAAATCATTTAACAGTAAAGAGTTTCTGTTGTGAAGAACATATTGTTCCCATTTTTCCTTAGTATTGACTCTAACTTTTTTATTAATTAAAAAAATTTTTCGAAACAGTCTCAAACTTATAGAAAAGTACAGTACGCATAACTTGATTTTCTTGGACCATTGAGAGTAAGTTGCCAACATGATACTGTAATGACCATGTTTGTTTGTATTTTCCACAAACAAGTATATTCTCCTGTGTAACCACAATACAACCATCAAAATCAGAAAATTAACATTAATGAATTACTGTCATTTCATTTTCAGATTCAAATTTTGTCCATTGTACGAATGGACAAAAGGATCCAGTCTAGACTCACACTTGTCATGATTCTCTACTCTTCTTTCAATCTGGAACAGTTCCTCAGTCCTTCTTGACTGTCATGACCTTGACATTTTGGAAGATTACAGGCCAGCCATTTTGTAGAATGTCTCTCAGTTGTGGTTGTCAGATGTTTCCTCATGATTAGATTCAGTTTATGCATATTTGGAGGAATATCACAGGAGTGATGTGTCCTTTTCAGTGCATTTTATTGGGGGCCCATGATTCTGCCATTACTGGTGGTATTAACCTTGATTACTTGATTAAGGTGGTGCTTGCCAGTTTTCATCACTGTTATATTAGTCTTTAATTTTGTGATTAATAAGCATTTTGTAAGAAGGCCCTCTGAGATTATATAAATCCTCCTTTTCATTAATCTTTTCATTTATATCTGCATGGACACTTATATTCCTATTTTTTTAATGACATATTTCCTTATCAGTATTTGTACTGATGTTCCAATTGTTTTAGATTTGATAATGGGAGTCCCTTTAAGCTGGCTTCTTTATTTCATCATGGCTTCTCATTCTTTTAGCACTTGTTTAATTACTTTTTGGCATAATGTTCCAGGTTCACTTGGTACTATACTGCTGTACCCCAGCCCTGGAATCAGCCACTTCTTCAAAGAGCTCTGGTTCTTTTTAGTAAATAATGGCATTAGAAACTAAGATCGAGGTGGTAGGTGTGCATATTGGGGTGTTGCTGATCCCAGGACCTCTCAAAGAACAGACCTAGTGAATAATATAGACATTTATGTCTGTCTACATCTGTCTTTCTGTCTGTCTGTCTAATGAATTCCATGACTTCACATCTGTAGCTGCAATTCCAGTCCAAACCATAGTATTCATTCTATTTTTTACCTTTCTGTATTTGTAACTGACTTTTTAGATATGAAAAACCTGGTTCCTATTATTTTTAATGGTTTTACTTATTTGATCCATCTCTTTGTATGTACCCAGTCTCTTATAGCTATTGCTGTATTCCCCTGCCACCTCCCATCCCCCATCCAAGTAGAAACTCTTTTCACCTTTATATGGCTTTGCCCCACTGCTTTGGGATGCCCATCTCTGAGGACTGTGTCCTTGTTAGCATGGTCTGTAACACTCTGTGCCACCTGGACCCCATGCCACTGCCCTTCTTACTTCACTCAGCTTCAGTGCCCTGTGTTAGGCTTCCCCTGTGAGCATACCCCACTTAACCTGCTGGAGCGCCGAGGTCTTGTGCCGTGCTGCTTTCCTCCTGTATGGATATAGTCCTCCCTCAGCTGCTTTGGGCTCTGACCCCAATTCTTGGCCATTGTGACCAGGCTATCATGACCAGCCCCACTTAATGGCTTTTGGACTGAATTGTTTGTGAAGGGTTGTCATACTGCCTTTTGAAAGATAGTGAACCTTTTTTTGGACATCTGTTCAGAATGAAAAGTTAGTGTTTTATAAGAATGATGGGAAAAAACTAAATAGCTTGAAAATCTCACTTTTCAGACAATTGTTGGTATAGTGCTAAAAAGATCCCTTTTTTGGCTGATGTTTAACATTTAACAAAACACAATTTGATTTATAATTACTTGAATCATAATGTATACTGGTTAATGAGCAGTTCCTGGTGAAATTAGAAAACAAATGATATGTTACATATACAAAGTAATATTAATTTCTCTTCTAGCTCTTCCACCGAAGCCACCTAAGCCAGTGACTTCAGCCGTTACAAATGGAATGAAGGACAGTTCTGTTTCTCTTCAGGATGCAGAATGGTACTGGGGGGATATTTCAAGGTAACTAGAATGCTACTATGAATGCAGTTTTTTAAAAACTCATTTTTGAGAATTATTAGGTAAAATAAAGCATTTTTATGTCTCATTAGTTGTCATTTAAAGATTACCATTTAAGAAATCGTGTGAGAACATTTCAAAAGTTTCTAAATGCTTTTCTTCCCACAAAAAAAAATGACATGAAAATCTTTAGATTATGGGTGTGATTTTACTTTTAATTCTGTATTGAGGATAGATTTCTGAATAAATGAAACATACATTTGAGATAGTTACATATGTCTTAGGATAAAAGGAACTTAATTTTCTTTACTTTTCTGTTTCTAAGGCAATGGTTCCACAGTCTTTACATACACAAGAATCAATTGGGGTGGGGCCCAGGAATCTGCATTTAATAACCTCCCCACGTGATTTTGATGGCACTCTTCACTTACCTCATTTTGGGAAACAGGACTCTTGGATATATTTACCTTTTGGGTAAAATGTGGTTTTGGAAAATTTTGGAACTAGAGAAGGAAAAAAATATACATATGTATTTTTAAAATTTGAATATCATATTTTCTTGTTTTTAAAAACTGTTATCCATTTCTGCCAAGTCAGGTTTCAGGTTGATGCTGTATTCAGGTTTATGCTTGTCCTTCTCTTTCTCATGTCTGTTCTCTCCCATTACTAGAGTGGCATTTATTTTTTTTTCCTTCCCATGTTAACCATCTTCAAGTGTACAGTTCAGTGGCATAAAGTACATTTATTTAAATTGTTGTTCAAGCATCACCACCATCTACCTCTGGAACTATTTCATCTTCCCAAAGTGAAGCTCTACCCATTAAACAATAACTCCCCTCTCCTCCTATTCTCACCAGCCGCCTCCCTGGCAGCCATTATCCTACTTTTGTTTCTATGAATTTGACTACTCTAGATACCTCATATAAATGGAATCATACAATATTTGTCTTTTTGTGACTGGCTTATCTCACTTCGCATAATGTCTTCAAGATTCATCCATGTCGTAGCATATGTCAGAATTTCCTTTTTTAAAGCTGAATAATATTCTATATATATGTATGTATGTCACATTTTAATTTCTTCATCTGTACATTTGGCTTTGATGAATATTTGAATTGTTTCCAGCTTTTGGCTATTGTGAATAATGCTGCTATGAACGTTGTATAAATGTTTGTTCAAGTCCTTCCTTTCAGTTCTTTTGGGTATACATCCCAAAAGTGGAATTTTTGGGTTATATGATAATTCTATATTTATTTTTTTGAAGATGACATATATTAAAATTAGAAAAATTTTATTTTAGCATTGTACATTAAAAGGACCTATTATATTTAAATACCATTTAAGTTTATATTTTAAGACCACATTGTTCTATAATTCAAGGGTCTTTTATGCCCTGACATTTTCTTTGAGAGTTGTAGTGCTAAATCAGCTCTGCAGAGGAATTTATCAGTATAAATTCATATTGGAGAGTATTATTTTGAAAGACTATGAACTTAGTGAATTTCACCCCCCTCTGATCAGACAGCTGCCACCATTCTTAAATATAACCTCCTTTCTAAACAGCTGCTATTTTTTTCCTGAAACTCTGCAAGTTCAGACCTGCCTAAGGAAGCCCTAAGGGCTTAATGGAAAACCTATCCCCTACAGACTGTTGAAATCTGGAAGAGTTTTAAGAAGCAAATAACCCTTCCTTAGATTGCATAACACTGAAAATCAAAACACAATGAACATACCTAGGGGGAAGAACTAAATGACCTCTGAAGGCCCCCATGATTCCCTAGCCTTAGATATACCTACCTCCTAACTAGCCTTAGTAATAATAAATGAAGAGAGAATAAACAATGCTTATGTTTTTTCATTTTTCCTATAATTCTTCAGGGAGGAGGTAAATGACAAATTACGGGATATGCCAGATGGTACCTTCTTGGTCAGAGATGCCTCAACAAAAATGCAGGGAGATTATACTTTGACTTTACGGTAAGTATTTTTCAGCATTTTGGTTAGTGTTCTACTAGCATTATTTATTTCTGGGTATATGAAGGTTTTTGTATTTTATTTAAATCTATATACACGTTTTTCATATTTTTATTTAATCTAGATACATAATTTTTAGTTATTTGTCTTTTTTCTATACATTAAATATTTAAATGTCATATAAAAATGGCAACAATTTTTATTTTTATGTAGCAATAAAATTTTAAAATCTCTAAATTTGAGTAAGTAAGAAGTATACTGTTGACCTTATGAGTGAAGGAGAAGTCATGTGCACAGCCTAAGGTTATTAATGATATTTTTGGGAATTCACTCCTCTAATAACTCTATTATTTTCCTTAATGCAGACTTCAGAGAGTAAAACTTAACCTTATTTAGACTGATGAGGATATGTAGAAAATAAGCAATTCTCAGCCTATATCATGCCACCCATGTGGGCATATTAGAATCTCATAAGTAGTGGATGTATCACTTTATATTTACAAAAATGGGACATTTTAAGATTAGGAAAACTGCATTAATATTTCCACATTTAATTTCAACAATTAAAATAGCCTAATTACGATAAAGTCTTGTGATTTTTTAAAAAGGGACTATCTAAAAAAAAATGATTTCAACAGCAACAATGACAACTCCCTGTAGTAAGCATTTTGTATGTAGTAGCTTATTTATTCCTCACAATAGCCTTATGAGGTAGGTATTAATACTTCCATTTGATAGATGAGGCAACTGAACTTTAACCTGGTTAAGAAACTTGCCTAAAGACATATATAGCTAGTAAGTGTTAAAAGATAAGTTCAAATCCATGTTTAACGATTAGGAGAGAGTATATATAGGGCCAGAAAAAGATTCAAGTACCATTTACATCTACAGAGTGATGACTCTATTTTCTACTTCTAGCCCAGACCTTTCTCCTGAACTTTAGATTCTTCAAGTAGACTGCTGGATCATCTGCTCTTGGATGTTCCCTAGGCATCTTAAACCTAACATTCCTGAAAGCAAAATGTTTTTTTCCCTTTAAACTTATTTTTTTTTGTATAGCTTTTTTTATTTCAATAAATGACAATTTCATTCTTCTAATTGCTTAAGATAAAACCCCTGAAATCATCTTAATCTTGTCTCTTTCTCTCATACCCATATTCAGGCCATCCTGTCAAGCTCTCTCTTGAAAATATATTCAGAATCCCACCATTTCTCAGCATCTCCACTGCTACTACCCTTGTCTAAGACACCATTATCTCTTGCCTAGATTATTTTAGTAGCTCTCAACTGATCTTTCTACTTCTACCCCTGCCCACTTTGAATGATCTCAACCCAGCAGCTAGAGTGAATCTTTTAAAACACAAAATAGATGATATTCTACTCAAACCCTCTTGTGTCTCCTCATCTTACTCAGTAAAAGTAAGTGTCCTTACATGATATAAGCTCCTTTTACAATCTCTTAATTCACTTCCTACTACTCTCCCTTTTGCTAATTCATCCCCAGCATTACTGGCCTCTTTGCTGTTTTTTGAACATACCAAGCTTGCTTTTAACTCAGGGGCTTTGCACTTGCTGTTCTCTCTGCCTGGAAAGCTTTTTGCCTAGGTATCTACTGGGCTGGCTCCCTCACTTTGTTTAAAACTCTGAACAGAGTGGTTTTCTTTGTGCAACATGCATAAAATAGCAATCCTTCCACCCCCAGAACTCTCTTCCCTTTACTCTGCTTAATTTTTTTCAGTCGGAGTATTACCACTTGATATGTCTAGTTGTTTATTTTTACGTTCTATCTATTTTATCCTCTTTATAAGCTTAAAGATGGAGATATGTTCCTTATGCTCCTAAACTGGAAGTTCCGTGTGAGCATGGACTGTTTCTGGTTTGTTTATCACTGTGTCCAACTGTGTCATATAGTTCCTGGCACATAGTAGGTGTTCAGTAATTTGTTTTGAGTTAACAAGTGCCTTTTAACTTTTCTCTGCCGAGAGAACAGCTTGCATTTATTGAGAGTATATATGCAGGTGTACACACCTATAGGAACTACATATGATTATTGGTCCTACTAATGTATATTTTATAGGAATAGTTCGTCATCTATCTAAATACTGACCTTCTAAGCATTATTTAATTTAAATCAGTCCATAGATTCAAGTCTGCTGTGTTTGACCTTTCACAAATCCCAGTGCCTCATTTATTATGTGTAATAGCATGGCATAAAGAGATATAGAGGCATATTTTTCCCCTATTAAGTCAACATGCTGCTATAAGAAGAGTTGAGTGGAAACGATGCAGTATTTTGCTAAGACATAATGAATCAACCTGATGTGGTTTTAGATTATGCCTTATAGGACTTGCAGAACATTGCCATTTTAAGCTTTGGTTATAAATTATCTTTTAAGGGACCATTGGATAGAGCTCAATAAACAAAAAGTGGTCAAAACTATTCAAGCATAAAATTATACTCATCTAATATAAATAGCTCTTCCAAAGCTATATTTTGTAAAACAGTTGAATGACAGTTGAATAATTTACATATTGTGATGGCCTAAATAAAGTCATTTCCAAGAATTATAAGCACATATAAAAGATAAAATAATGTAAGTTGCTAGATAAATTACTCAGTTATAAATCATTCTAGGAGTTTAATTTTGTTTGGTCATTACCTTGAATGTGTTGGTGATTGTGTGACAAATGTTTATCATCTTCCTTCATATAGAGATGGCTTCTGCTTCCCTCCACAGACAACCACATAATCTTTAGGTCCTAAAGAAGTTGTTTCTGTTCTTCTTGAAAATATATTGATAGAATATAAATTAGAAAATTCATTCAGAAAATAAAAGATATAGTATACTTCTATTTCTATTATTTTTCTTAAAGTGGTTATTTTTGCCAGATTTATTGATAATGAATGATGTGTATGTATGTTGACCTTTAGTAACCAAGAGAGAAGAAATAGTTGTAAAAATAATATGACATTATTTTACACACATAATTATGTCTTTTCATCTGTTCCAGTCTCATTAGTATAATAAAACTTGTTTATTATGTGACACCAAGCTTTTATATCTATACGTGAATGTAATACTTTGTGGAATTTGGGGGGAAAAAATCTACAGTTGTTGTCTTGTTGTTCACAGGAAGGGAGGCAATAATAAATTAATAAAAATCTATCATCGAGATGGTAAATACGGCTTTTCTGATCCTCTGACATTTAATTCTGTGGTGGAGCTCATTAACCACTATCATCATGAATCTCTTGCTCAGTACAATCCCAAACTTGATGTGAAGCTAATGTACCCAGTGTCCAAATACCAACAGGTATGATTACAGAAGTTCTCGATAGCTATTCAGCAAGTCATTATTTAACATCATCATTTGATTCTAATTTACCAGGCTTATCAGTTAAAAAAAAGAAATCTGGTCATTTTTAATTTTCTACTGAAGATTTAAGAATTGTAAAACTTATTTTGTGGCAACTATTTCTTAATAACTTGTTGCATGTATTTATTAACTTTATGTAAAAATATTTCTATTTATATTTCCTATTTATAATTCATTTCTTAGTTTTTAAAGTATTAACTATTTTTTTGTAATCTAAAGGCTGATCTTAGTGTTAACAAAAGGATTTAGTGCTTTTGCATGCTTGATATTAATATAATGGCTTAAACTTACAGTATAAATACAATTTAAAAATAAATAGGGATAGAAAATTCATGTCAGAATTATTAACATTCTTTATTTCTTTTGTTTACCTGTATAGGATCAGTTGGTAAAAGAAGATAACATTGATGCAGTTGGTAAAAAACTACAGGAGTATCACTCCCAGTATCAGGAAAAGAGTAAAGAGTATGACAGGCTATATGAAGAATACACGAGAACATCTCAGGTTTGTATATTTTTGTTGTTTAGGTCAATAAATATGCAGTGTTACAGTTACATTACATTTTTTTAAAATTCACCTAACAATCTTTAGCTGTCTTAATATCTTAAATAGACTTTTTTGAGATTGATGATATAAATTCGTCTCCCATTCATAAATCACTTTTTTATTTGTTAATGTATTTTATATCAGTATTACCTAGGATAAGGTTTGACTACAAGTGACAAAAAAAAAATCCAAAATAGCGAAGGCTTCCGGTAGAAATTTATTTTTCTTTTATGTATAGGCAGTATAGGGTGTTATGTCAACTACATAGTCATTAGGGCCTAGGATTCTTCTGTCTTGGTGCTTTGCTATCTGTGGAAGTTGGCTTACTCAAGTATCAGCCATAACCATATTCTAGCAAACAGGAAGGAAGAATAGGAAAGAGGAAGGAACATTACTTATTTTTAAGGCTAGAAGAAACATATACTGCTTCCACTTTCCTCTCACTGGCTGGACATAGCTACAGATCATAATTAGCGGCAGCAGAGGCTGAGAAAGCTAGTCTTTATTTGATCAGGTGTGCCCAATAACATTTGGGAGTTTACTGAGGAAGAAGAAATTAATGGAAATTGTGGGACCATTAGTAGTCACAGCCACACAGTTTTTAGATCATAAACCTTAATAATCAATATTTCTTTTATTACATTTATGATATAAAGCAAAATTCTGAAGAATAATCTATTCTTTTCCTAGAACAGCTTTGATTCTGTACTTGGATTGGTTTAGTTTGCCCTGGGTTGTTACATAGTATATAAAAGGTCTGAGAATTTTTATGAAGGTGCAGATTTTCAGGGAAGCTTATTTGTTGCAATATTTGGGTTAATAGTAGCCTAAGAAAATATATTTTACTTGGTTTCTCATGTATATTCTTTTGAAACACAGGTTATTACTTTGAACATCAAGTGATTTACAGAAGCATTAGTCTGTGGCATGATTTTGGCTTGTATAGAGCTGCATTTCTGCTTTCTGTCATGACTAGAAAAAGCAGAGAAAGCTCCACATGCTGCCAATATGCTCAGTAATATTGGGAATTTAACAGCAGATTATGAGTTCTGAACAGCTGATATGAGACTGGGTTCTGGACTTGGAACCCCTGGTTGGAGAGCTGTGTAGGGGTTAGATGGAAGCAACCAAAAAGTCACTAGGTTGAAGGTAGAAGAGGGCTAAATTTCTATAAGTGAGAGAATTGAGAGCAAGACTTAAGGTAGGGCTGAGCAGATAAGAGCCACGGAGTCTTAAAGCTTTGGGAGGTGGGGACGAGAGGGAGGGATACAGCGATCAGTACAGGCAGGAGATGTGTTAAAGGGAGACTAAAAAATTGACCTCAGTCTACTGCCATGCTACCCTGAACAAGCCCCATTCTGTCTGATCTTGTAAGTTAAGCAGGGTCAGACCTGGTTAGTAATTGGATGGGAGACCACCTAGGAAGCCAGGTGCTGTAGGTGTAAAAAATAAAAACATAAGGGATTGTAAACTGACAAGGTCCTTGCAATCTGTGAAGTCAACTAAGGGCTACCTCGCCTAAAAAAAAAAAAAATCTGAAAAAAATTTGACCTCCTCTGTTTATAAGTGTTATAGACCTCCTCTCTTTTTTTTTCTGTGCAATCTTAGATAAAATCTAGATTGCTTTGATGTAAGTGAATTCTTCCCAGAGAATGGGAAAGAGATGGTATATCCTGAGTCAGGGTTGGCACAGGGTGAGAATAGACTACATATGGAGATATTTGACATCTGGAATACATATAATTAGGAGGAAAAGTGATAGGACTTAGTGATGGATTGGGATATGAGACAGGAATTTGGCAATGAGGTCACTGGTGACCTTGGAAAGAGCAGTCCTCTGTGGAGTGATGAGTACAGAAGCCAGAATAGAATGAGTTGAAGTGTGAATGAGAGATGAGGAAAGAGAGACAGGCCATATAGACGACTCTTTCAAGAAACTTAACTGTGACTGGAAGAGAATTTAGGGTTAGGATTTTTTTTCAGAGTAGTATAATTGGAACTTGTTTGTATGTTGTTGAGAAGGAATTATTAGATTGGGAGAGTTAATGATGTAAGAAGAACTGGCTGATGTGATAGAATGAAATACCTAAGAAAGGAAGAGGAAATGATACCCATAACATGTAGAGAAAGGGAGGAGAAAGAAGGGATATAGATACAGGTGAATTTATAGTTTCGGTGGTAGGCATAGTGGCCTTGTTTAAGGGGGAGCTGCTGCTTTGGCTGTGATATCACTTTTTTCCCCTTTGCTCCCCTACCTACCAACACATATACCAGTGTTAGTAAAGCCTAAATTATTGGTGTTTTCTTTGAAGATACAGGGCCAGAGCTTTATAGGTAATTTCTAACCTTGCAAGGGAGACAAGATCCTCCACTGTAATTTGAGAGTTGTAGAATTTGTAATAGATATGTGGTCATTTCTATAAGTTTACAGTACTATTTGAGATATGTATGATATAACCTCAACTATATGGACCATCATAAGGTTCTAGCTTCCCTCATATGCTAATTCCCTTATGTTCCAGCCCTACTGAGCAATTGCTGATTCCTGAACATCCCCTATTATTTCATGTACACACCGTGTTATGCCATCTATGTGTAATGCAGTATTTTCTTCCCCCCACCCCAAATGTTGCCTTCTCTGTGAAGTCTCTGTAAAGCAATAAGTAACTAATTTGCTCCTCTTGATTTCCTCTACCTTGTCCTGAAACAAAACCTGTTACAGAGTTCAGAAATCTGTTTCACATGTGTATTCCGAAGCCTGAAGGGTAGGCTCCAAGTTTTATGAATCTGTCATCAGATGGTATTTTCTGTATAGTGGATTTTCTGTAATCATTTGTTGAAATTAATGCTTGATAGTTGAGGAATTATCCTGTAAGCACCAAACCTTTAAAAATTGTAAACATTCAGTAGAGTAATCTTTCTAGACCTTTATACAGGTTTTTTTGACCTTCTAAAGTAAATGGAACAAAATCTAACCCTCTTTGAAGGTTTTAGGGGAATCATGATTCAGATGCTAAAGTCTACAAATACCCTCAGAGCTCATCGAAATGTGTAGGACTATTTACCCTAGTGCTGAGTGCCTTAGCCTACTGGGCTTTCGTTCGATAGAGTTTTTAGTTTTTCATCTTATTCTGTATCTGATTTTACAGCTATTTTTCTTCTTCATTTTCTGCTTCTAATCAGATTAATCTACAGATGAATGTTTAGAAAACTACATGCTTTAGAAATGAAAGAACAGACTCTGTAGGTCTCTTCTATGAATAAGGCTTGCACGTTGGTGCCTGGACTCTGCTCTATCCATTCACTCCTTCAGGACCTTTTGGGCGCCAGCACTACAATAGGTGCAAAGGCAGAACTTTATCCTTTAAGGTGTTCAGGGTTAATCCTCTTAGCAACTCAGAGGCCTTTCTGTGGCTTTCAGCTATATTTCAAGTACTAGTTCTTTTCTTTTTTACTTTTAGGGTTTGGATGATGCATTTTGCATATAAGTAATAAGGGTAGGAGTTAAATAAAGGGTCTTGTTTAAGCCCTCCAAATTTGGTCTAAATTATAAGTAGAATTATAAGACTTGTTGGAAGACCAACATTACAAAAAAAAAAGATAATGAGGTATATGTCTTTTTTTTTCTCTCCTATAGGAAATACAGATGAAGCGGACTGCAATTGAAGCTTTTAATGAAACAATTAAAATATTTGAAGAGCAGTGTCACACACAAGAACAATATAGCAAAGAATATATTGAGCGATTTCGCAGAGAGGGGAATGAAAAGGAAATTGAACGGTAAATCTTCCTAATACATTACTCCAAGTACATCAGTGAGACAAGACTTGCTTTCTCCCCCAGTCATCTCTGTTGTGTCTGTTTTTACTCCTCAAGATTTCACAGTCCTGCCATATGGAAATACTTGCCTTTCCCACTAACAGCACCAAACTGAACCACCTCTCTTCTGCATTCTTTCTCCATCCGTCTAAATGCTAACTCCTCATCCTTTAGGACTCAGCTTAGACATGACTTTTTCTAGACAATCTACCCTGATTTCCTAGACTGGCTTGAAGGCTTTTTGTCCCTACCCCTATAGTATCTGGTTCCAATCCCTACTATAACATTAACTGAATGTCCCACTCACTAAACTGCAGGCTTGTTGACAGTAAGGATGATGGCTTATTTTCCCTGATAGTTCCAGCAACTGGTATCGTGCCAGGGAGTACATAGTGATGCTCACTGAATATTTTTTGAACTGAAAGTCAACAGCAGCAGTTTGAGAATAAATTGGAGGCGGAACAAGATTGTGGGCGGGAAGAGCAGCCTGACTTGCAGGTGACTGTGGTCCTTGTGGTCATCAAGTTTTTAAGATGGTGAGGGCCTGAATCGGAGCAAAGGCAAGAAAGGAGGGGAAGTTAATGGAAATGCTGAGGACTTGAGGCCTGACCAGGAATGGTAGATATGGGATAAGTCAAGATTATTTCTAGTGAGTGAGGGATATGAGTGACTAAGGGATGGTGTTATCCAAAATAGAGTATGTGAAGAGAGTTTGAGGTTGAAACCAATGAGTTTGAGGTTCCTGTGAGAACCCAAATGGAGTTGTCTGAAAGGCTACTGGATTTGGGGCTCAGGGTACAGAAAGGATTTGGGAGGCATAAATGTGAGATTACAAAGGGAGAATGAGTAGCATGAGAAGTCTTGGATTTGACAGCTAAAAGGATAGTGGAAGCCTTTATCAAAGCAAATTTAGTGGCGTACTGGAAGACTGAGCCAAATAACAGTGAGTCGAGGAGTGAAAAAGTGGATAATAAATAATAATGAATCATATGCAAGGGAAAAGCAAAATTCTTTCTCATATTAACACCAAAGTGTTAGTGAACCCTTGTGTTCAAAAGAATAGGGCTGAATGCTGTGAGGCATTATAGCTTAATGGTTATAACTATAGGCTTGAATTCTGTATTCACTGTTTACTAGCTGTGTGACCTTAGCCGAGTTACTTAATTCTCTGAGCCTGTTTCTTTCTCCATAAACTGTGAATAATATCTTGTTCAAATGCTGTGAGAGTTAAGTGATACACACACACGGTACATAAAGGCATGTTTGTGTGTGTGTATGTTGGCGTATATTATCCATAAATGGCAATTAATAATGAAGAAGTAGAAAATAACTTGTAGTTTAGTTGCAAGGGGAGGTAAAGTAGCATGATGAAGTTTTAATAGTAATATAAAACCACACATTGAGTGACAAATGAGTAATGTGGACAATTGTTGCCCTAAGGATTTAGAGCATAGCTAAAGTTTGTGTGCTGGAAAAGCTTATAGCCATCATCTACTGAGTGCTTACCAAGATCTACCAGGTTCTTTTATGTGTATTAATTTACACAGTAACCCAGTGAGGGTAGGTATTGTTTAGGTACCCATTTTAAACAGAAGAGGAAATGAAGGCACAGAGAAGTTAAATAACTTGCCCATAGCCATACAGTAAGTGGCAGGCCAGAGATTCAAACTTAGGCGGCCTGACTGCAAAGCCGTTGCTCTTAAATGCTATGTTGTGTTATCTCTTGATAGCATACATATAACTATACCTGTTCAATCATGGCTTGATCCAGGGCCCAAATAAGGCCATCAGGATTCTCTCTCATACTGTCTTTTGGTTTAGTTTTTTCTCTTGTATTGGCTTCATCCTCAGGCGGCTTTCTGTATGAGGTGGCCATAGAGCAGCTGGGAGTGCTACTAGCACATAAGTATTCATAATTTAGCAATCCTAGTGGACAGAGAGAATCTGTTTACAGTAGTTCTAGCAAAAGTCCTAAAATTGACTCTCATTGTGTCAGTTTAGGTATTGTATTATTCCATTCCTGAACCAGTCACTGCTGCCTGAAGGTAGGGATAGAATGGAATAGAATACTCTTATTGGCCAGGCTGGGTTGTGTGGATGTTCACCCCTGAACCTGAGATGAGGGTAGGGACCATCAAGATGCTATTACGAGAAGAGTGAGAATGGATATGGGCCACCTGAAAACAGCAGATGTAGACCATACTTAAGATATCAGGACTCTGATTACACTATAGAATGCTCCTGCTTGGTTCCTATTTTAGCCTTAATATGTCAAACATTTTTACAGAATTATGATGAATTATGACAAATTGAAATCACGTCTGGGTGAGATTCATGATAGCAAAATGCGTCTAGAGCAGGATTTGAAGAAACAAGCTTTGGACAACCGGGAAATAGATAAAAAAATGAACAGTATTAAACCTGACTTGATCCAGCTGCGCAAGATCCGAGATCAGCACCTTGTGTAAGTAGTCCGGGCCTGTGTGGGAGGGAACCACCTGCACCAGATTGCTGCTGGCATTTAAAAGTGATAGAGGTAGAAGAGTTTGTAATTGAGAACTGGCCAGTGAGACTGTAGGAAAGCATTCCTGTTACTAGTAGCGGTACTAGAGTTTACCTAAAGTCAGTGTGTGGGAGGACTCTAATTTGTACAGGTGCCTTGGAAATCTCAGAGAGTGGCTGTGGCATGAGCAAAGTGATATAGCTTAAAAAGTACAGACTAATGTTTGTCTAAAACACAAAAACCAGAACCTGTGGTTATATAGTAGAACCACAGAAATTATCCCTCATGGGCTCGGGCAAAGACACTAATAGTGGGGGGGCCTATAAATAAGTGTACAAAAAGCGTATTAACGGATTTTTATTTTGAGAAATGAAATTCCATACTTAATAGAAATGTGTCGATAGCAGGCTGAAAGACAATTTGACCTAAGAAGTGAAACCAGCTCTTTAATATTATGGAAAACTATATGAGTTAGCTAGATATAGGGATAGTATCCAGATATATGTAGATTGAAAGATATATTATCAGAACAAATTGCGTGGATTGGGTTTTTAGGACAAAAGAAGGAGAAAATCCACAACAAAGGAAAATACGTTAGGTTTAATTCTAGGTAATGGATAGACTGTAATGAAATATGTTTGTGGGTGACTTCCATGCATGTAAAACAACTCAATTCAAGCTCTTGGCAGGAGAAGACAGAGTAAAGACATATGACTGGGTTTTCCATAGTCATATAAGAAAGAGAGAAAGGGATAAAATAGAAGCTTAGAGGTTAGAATAGTGGCTGTTGAGTTTCAGTAGAGGACAGTGTAAAGCGATTGTTCTAGAGGCAAACAGTCACAACTACACTGTGCTGAGTTGTTTTAGTAACACTGCTCTCTAGAGATCATTTCAGTTTGCTGTTGTGGCCCCAAAAATGTCAAGCAAGTACACATAGCACACAGAAGGGCTTTGCAAACAAGGCAGAGAGATGCCTTTGTCTAAAGCTAGGGTGCGTGCCTGCTCTTGGAATGCTTACATGGTTCTGGTCACATAATGAATCTGAAGAAGGGCCCAAGAAGTCTATGCCAGGGACCAAAGCAATGAATGGAAGTACTTTTTTGCCCTGGAAAGTGATATTAAGAAATATACCATCCCATGGGTCAAGATTGAGTGTGGCCAACTCGACTTTGAAAGTTCTTTTAATGAATTATGTAAGCTAAATATAAAGAGGAGTTTAGATAGTATCATGACCTGCTTTACTAGCCATGACCTGCTAGTAAAGATAACTAGGATATTTAGGGAGACACAGACAGCCACTACCTCTTTTGGAAGGGTTGCTTCAGGGAGGATAGTCCAGTGTTCCATAATCCATGCTTTGATGTTTCTAGCAAAGACAGTATTAGGCTTGGTGGACTGGATTTGTTCCAGTGCCAAAATTGTCTAGTCAGTCCTGAAGGAGACTGGTTGTAAAATGTGTGCTGCATGACACTGAGTATGCTCTCTCGTCCAATTTTGAAGTTGGAATAGGTTGGAATTCTGCAGGGCCCAACTATGTCATTAGTTCATCAGGCCCCCTTAGTTGTGGACATTTCCCTGACTTCCTACTGCATATAGCCCACAAGGATTTTATGAGATTCTCTGCTGAGATCCCAGTGCTCTTTTTCAGAATATTCTTGAAAACTTAAACATAGACTTTCATTTCTTAAATATACAATAAAAATGTTTTTAAATATAAAATCCTTTAAAATTTTTTTTTAAAAAAGGAATTTGGTGGTTCACGTGCAATTCTTTTTTCATCAGGAGTTCACTGCCATGATTATCATTTACTTTTCTTGGTATTCATAAACTCAAAATAAGGAATAACTTATAACAGTACAGGTACATTAATGATGAGTTTTGAGTAACATGTACTAGGGGAGTTTGAAGCTAAAGGAGTTTTGTGGAGAGTGGTGTGTTATTTTTTTAAGCAACGTTATTGAGACGTTCACATCACATACAGTTCACCCACTTCAAAGAGTCTAATTCAATGTTTTTATTATATTCACAGATACATGCAACCATCACTATAGGCAATTTTAGAATGTTTTCATCACCCCAAAGAAACCATATACACTTAACCTATCTCCCTGTTCCCTCCAGCTCTAAACAACTATGAATCTATTTTTTGTCTCTATGCATTTGCCTATTCTGAATACTTTATGTAAATGAATCATATAATGTGTAGTGTTTTGGAAATAGCTTCTTTCACTCAGCATAGTGTTCTTAAGGTTCATCCATGTGTAGCATGTATCAGTACTTCATTCCTTTTTATGGCCAAATAATCCATTGTATGGATATACCACATTTTGTTTAATTGTTCATCAGTAGATAGATATTTGGGTTGTTTCTAACTTTTGGCTATTAGGAATAATGCTGCTCTGATCATTTGTGTACAAATTTTTGTATGGACATATATTTTCAGTTCTCTTGAGTATATGTTGAGGAGTAGAATTGAGGGTCATGGTATAACTGTGTTTAACTAAAGAACTGTCAGACTTTTCTAGAGTGGCTACACTGTTTTACATTTCTACCATTGATGGTCTGTTTTTTTGTTTTGTTTTTTGTTTTTAAGGAATCATTCCTTAATTTATCTCATAACAGACATTTTAAAGGTAATTTTTCATTTCAAAATGTCTTATATATTATCTCAATTTTTTGGGCATATTGGTCTGATACACTTTTTTTTCTCAATTAGAGTTGATATTCAATATTATTTTGTTAGTTTCAGGTGTACAGCTTAGTGGTTAGACATTTATATAACTTACAAAGTAATCCCCCATTAGTACCCATCTGGCTCTATACATAGTTATTACAGTATTATTGACTATATTCCCTATGCTGTGCTTCACATCCCTAGGATTGTTTTGTAACTACCAACTTGTATTTCTTTTTAAAAATTTTTAAATTTATTTTTTTAAAATTAATTGGTAACATTGGTTAATAAAATTATATAGGTTTCAAGAATACAATTCTGTAATACACCATCTGTGTATTGCATTGTGTGTTCACCACCCAAAGTCAGATCTCCTTCTGTCACCATATATTTGACTTCCTTTACCCTTATCTACCTCCCCGCTCTCCCCTTTCTCTCTGGTAACCACTAAATTGTTGTCTGTGTCTGTGAGTTTTTGTTTGTCTTACTCTCCTTTGTTGCCATGTGATTTCACTCATATGTGGACTATAAAACTGAAAGTAACAAACAAACAATTTGTATTTCTTAATCCCTTCACCTTTTTCACCAGACCCCCTGGCAATCATCAGTTTGTTCTCTGTATCTATGAGTCTGTTTCTGTTTTGTTTATTTTGTTCTTTACATTCCACATATAAGTGAGGTCATGTAATATTGTCTTTCTCTGCCTGACTTATTTAACTTAGTATAATAACCCTCTAGGTCTGTCCATGTTGTCATAAATGGTAAGATGTCATTCTTTTTTATGGCTGAGTAATATCCCATTGTAAATACATACCACCTCTTCTTTATTCAGTCATCTATTGATGGACACTTAGGTTGGTTCCATATCTTGGCAATTGTACATAGTGTGGCAGTGAGCATATATCTTTTCGAATTAGTGTTTTGAATTTCTTCAGATAAATACCCAGAAGCATATTCCTGGATCATAAGGTAGTTCTATTTTTAATTTTTTGAGAAACCTCCATATTGTTTTTCATAGTGGCTGTACCAATTTGCAGTTCTACCACAGTGCACGAGGGGGTTGGTTCTCTTTTTTCCACATCCTGGCCAATACTCATTGTTTTTGATTTATTGATGATAACCATTCTAATAGGTGTGAGGCGATGTCTCATTGTGGTTTTAATTCGCATTTCTCTGATGACTAGTGGCACTGAGTATCTTTTTATATGTCCATCGGCCATCTGTTTGTCCTCTCTGGAGAAATGCCTGTTCATGTCCTCTGCCTGTTTTTTAATTGGATTGTTGTTGTTGTTTTTTTTGGTGTTGAGTTGTATGAATTCTTTATAAACTTTGGGTATTAACCCAAAGATGTATCATTGGCAAATATCTTCTCCCATATTAGCTCCTTTCTATATAGAGAATGAGAAGTTCTGCTTATGAAACTTGGTGCAAGACAAGTTGTATTCTTCTTTTTCTTTAAATTAAAATTAATTGATTCCAAGTTCTCACTTTCTTAATTATATGAAAAGTGTTTTATCTCAGTTATGATTAGGGCTCTTTCCACCTCCTACACATATACACATACACTTGGATCCTTTAAGAATGTCATTAAGAAGTACTGCCAGGAAAATAGTGGAGCAGAAGTCCCTTGTCTCATCACTGCCATCACTGGGTGTTTCTTCTGCCCCTAATCATTGGGTTCTTCCATCTGGTTAAATACTACTGTTCCAGAAAATTCAGAGGTGTTCTTTTTAGTAATCTCCTTATTGGTCACCAACAGACACTGCATCTTAAAACCTTCTTGTCCTCCATCCAGGGTACTTTGTGCATGAGGCACCCTTTTCTGTTACCCTATCTCAGGCTCTAGCAAAGTATAAATTCTCCTCCAGGACTTCTGCTTCAGATTCACAGTGTTTCTTCCTACTCCCCTTTCAGGGATTGCCTAGTTAATTCTCTTCCTTGGACTAAAACACAAGCTCTTTTCCTGTTAGGGAGTGGTAGTTGGATTCTAAGGTTAATTACACCTTTAGAAAGGACAAAATGTATACATATAGTTTTTACTACTTGCTGCATTGGGGACTGGGTATGGATATGCTAACACCTTTATTTTTTCTCTTGTTTTTCTTAAGATAACTTCAGTGTAAGCTATGGGAGTAGAAATGTCTTGTTTTTTGGAAGAGATGCATGAAGAGAGGCTGGTCAGAACTATACAATTAGTAACAGAATGAGAGCTGAATATTAGGTTTTTCTTCTAGAATATACTGCCTTTACATGTGATCTAGGCATTAACTCAACAATACGTTAAATATGAATTAACATACTAAAGTTACTTGAGCTTTTTCGAAATCATTTTTAAAAGCTAAGTCAGTTCCTGTCCTTAAATAGATGTTTAAGGACTCAGAACTATATAGTAGTATTTGAAATGGACTTTCGGGAGATTAGAAAAGTTACTTATGTGAAAAGGCAGAACCTTTTCCAAATGGAGGGTGGACCAAAAAAGTTCTTCTCTTTTTCTCCTGGATTTCCCTGGGTGTCCTAACATTCCTTGTGGCAGAGAGGAAGGCTTAGTTTCAAGAGGTTAGTGGTTAAAAGACAGTAAGAACTCAACAGAAAGCGCAGTGCTGTTTGTTCATTTCATGCCCTTTACCCAGTGTCCTTGTCTCTTTAATAAAGGAAAGATCAGTTTTTTAAAGATGGAAAAGTTTGGTTGATAAGAGTGTTTAGAGTAGAGAATCCGGATATTTTGCTAATAGAAGTGGTGTTGTAGGAGGGGTTTGTTACTAAATAAATTCTGCCAAGATCATGCTAGTTGTTTTGTAGCTTCACTAAGCATAATAAAAATGAAATCCAGGTTAATTGGAGGACATGTCTTATTGAGAAAGGCTAAGAAATCTGTATAAAAGAACTTTAAAACTGGGTGTGATACTAAATTATCTAATGTACTCGGGGTCAGAGAGATACAAGATGACCTTGGAGTTGACCGTGAAGATTTATTAAAAGCAGCCCACCAGCAAATAATTATTGACTATTTATTGAATAACTACTATGTGCTGGCACTATTTTTAGCATTGGGGTTAACTGTGAACAGGACAGACTCATTTCTTTAAAGCAGCTTACATTTTAGTGGGGAGACAAACATAAACAAGTGAAAATATAAAGAAATGAATTCCAGGCAAGTTCTATGAAGATGATAAAATAAGGTAAAGTACAGAGAGTGACTGCCTTAGTTGGGACAATAAGGGTAGTCTTCTCTGAGGAGATTATGTTTATGATGAGACCTGAATGATCAGGAGTCTGGTTGGGGGATGTTGATGAATGAAAGAGTTTTTATATTCCACTTAATTTTTAGATCATCAGCCTTCTTAGTGGGAGTGAATGTAATGGTTTATGTCTTTTTCCATCTACGATGTTACTATATTTTAAAATACTATGATTTGCCTGGTGATGAAGTAAATTTATATTAATTGCTCAGATTACCACTCTGAATTTCTTGTGGCTTGCTTAGGTGCAAAAATAGACCTTGAAATCCTCTGGCGGAGTTTTAAACTCAGTGTAATAGACCACATAGGAATTGAGTCCTCTGGCTTGTGGAGATCGCAAATGTGTGACACCTAACCAGTGATTTCAGGAATAAATGTCCCACTCTGAGTATAATATGTATGTGCTTGTGGTAGTATAACCTTGTAGAAAAAGAAAAATGAAAAATGAGAGAAGTGCCTAATTTCAAGTAGCTATTTGTATTTCTGCTTTTTTGCAGAAGGTTGAAGGAAAAATAATGGAGAGACTAGTTTAGGGAAATCTCTGGCCACTCTCAGTGGGACTGGAGAAAATAAGAGGTTCCTGGACTCTGTAAGTTTGGTTGGCTTGGACATGTCTACTTTGTCCAGGCAGAGCTTGCGCGGATACTGACACTGGTGTCTTCCCTCTGACAGATGGCTTAATCACAAAGGAGTGAGACAGAAGCGCCTGAATACCTGGCTGGGAATCAAGAATGAAGATGCTGATGAGTAAGTTTTTTCTCTACCCTTCTGTCACTGGGCTTTGTTCCCAATATAAGACATGGACCTTCTTTATACATGCTAAATGTTGGTTCTCATTGTCACTTGAGAACATTGAATCAAGAACTTTGCACCTCTTTTGAATTGAATTGCCTGAAGAGTACTCTTCTGTAAGGCTTGAGTTTAGAGACCTGCCGATCCTCGTGAAAGAAAAGCATTGCTCATTCAAATATTCATGGCAGCTTATGGTTGAGACATGTGAATTCTGTGCTTTCTGCACCATAGAAAGTAATGAAGTTGTTAAAAAACATCCAGGTAATTGCAATTTCATGTTGTCATTTTGTGGTTAAAGATTTAGAAGAGAGTTTTATTTGTGAATTTTCTTATAAGTAACCTGATTGTTAAAATAATATTCTGATATTTAATTTTTAGGACCTATTTTATCAATGAGGAAGATGAAAACCTGCCGCATTATGATGAGAAAACCTGGTTTGTTGAGGATATCAATCGAGTACAAGCAGAGGACTTGCTTTATGGGAAACCCGATGGTGCATTCTTAATTCGTGAGAGTAGCAAGAAAGGATGTTATGCTTGCTCTGTGGTGTAAGTCTTCTCTGGGGTATGACCTTTTGAAAACTTCTGCATTGATTAGTAGAAAATCAGCCCCCCATAAAATTCAGATCAAATTAGTCATACAGTAATGAGGGCCCATGGCTTAGACCATTAATATTTTACAAGGAAAACAGTTGCTTTGGGAGAAATGATATCTGAAACCATTTGGGGGATTTTAATTTAAATGGTAAGTAGATTAGGCCCTGCAGTGTTGCTATTGGATTTCAGATATTTGTGAAAAGTAATGTGAGATCTTTAATTGAAAAGATCACTTATTTCTTTAGTAGTCTTCTATGTGCCTAACTTGGTCTTCATTGTTAGATTAGAAAGGCTTGATTAACTAGAACTGTTTTTACAGTTCTATCTAAATTTTGTACCTAAATACTATTCTGCTGGGGTAGTGATAGAAAATGTTGAGTGTTTTCCGTAAGATGATTTTATGACTTTGTTTGAATAAGCTTGTTTTCCTTTTAATGGGAAGTGAAATTCTGGGGGCAACTAATCATGACTTGGTAGATTTTGCCTATTTCTTAAAAAGGCAAATTTCTACATTGACAAAGACCATACTTAGAGTGGAGGTGTAGTGTGATGGTTATGAGAGCAAGCTTTGGTGCCAGATGTACTGGATTCAAATCCTGACTCTGCTGCTTACCAGATGTGTGACCTGGGGTAGGTTACTTTTCTTTGCCCAGTTTTCTTACCTATAAAAGAAGGATAATAATACCTACGTGAGGGTTTTTGTAAGTATTAAATGAATTAATATATGTAATATGCTTTGATCAGTGCTGGCACATAATAAATGTTATCTACTAATATTATTATGATAATGATGTTACTGATGGCCACGGCAGAAGGCAAGCAAAGATGACAAAATGATTTTGCACTCAAAGAGTGCAAGGTGGTAAGGATAGAAATAAAGACACTCCTATTGACAGAGTGCTTAGTGCTTTACACGATCATCTTGTTTTTAGTGGTCTACTTCTATGATGGAGTCACAGTTTGAATCTAAGTGTACCTGGCTTCAAAGCCCACATTTTCCTATTATACCATCCTTCATTTCACAATTAAATATCCAAGATAAGTAGAATCACTGTGAAATAGGTATCATTAATAGTCTTTGCACATGAAGAACTATTAATTCTGGTGGAGGAAAGGGATTGAGAGGTTTTGTGGAGGAGGTAGCATTTGAACTGGACTTTGAAAGGTTGAATAATGGAGTATCTCTGGGCAGGAAATGGAGAAGGAGTTGAAAAGTACATTGGATTATTGTTACCCAAAGATAGAGCTACTTGAAAAACATTTCATTTCTCTCAAACCTAGGCTGCTCAAGTTATTCGAATGGAAATGGCAGAAGACACAAATTACTAAAATCAGCATGAAAGAGGGGACATTACTAATAGCTCTTACAGAAATTAAAAAAGATGATGAGGGAATAACATAAAGAATTATATGTAAACAGGTTAAATAACCTACATGAAATAGACAAATTCCTAGCAGCACACAAACTACTAAAATTGACAAGAGGAAATAGAATATCCGAATAGAACTATAACAAGTAAAGAAATTGAAGTATTATAAAAAGCTACCCACACACACACAAAAAAGCCCAGGCCCACTTGGCTTTAGTGGTAAATTTTACCACATGTTTTAAAAAGAATTAATACAAGTTTCTCACAAAGTCTTACACAAAATAGAAGATGAGAGAACATTTCCTAACTCATTTTACAAGGGCAATCAATATTACCGTGATACCCAATCTAGAAAAAGATATCACAAGAAAACTGGTTATAGTACATTCATCCCAGGAATGAATGCAAGAGTGGTTCAACATAAAAAAAAAGTCAATCAGTGCAATACAACATATTATTAAAGTAAAGGACAAAAGTCACATAATTATTTCAGTAGACTCACAAAGAGCATTTGCCAAAATTCAACACTCTCAATTTTAAAAAACACTGAACAAACTAGGAATAGGAGGGCACTTGCTCAACCTGATAAAGGGTTATCTATGAAAAACCCACAGCTAATATACTTAATCGTGAAAGACTAAATGCTTTTCCCTAAGATGAGGAAGAAGGCAAGGGTTTCTGCTCTTACCACTTTTAATCATCGTACAGAAGGTTCTAGCTAGGGCAGTTAGGCAAGAAAAAGAAATAAAAGGCATCCAGATTGGAAAGGAATAAGTAAATTAGTAGAGCTAATAAGTGAGTTTAGCAAGGTTGCAGATTAAACGATTTGGATACAATAATCAGTTGTATTTCTATATGCTAGAAACGAACAATCTGAAAATGACATGAAGAAGACATGTTATTTATAATAGCATCAAAAATGATAATACTTAGGATTAAACAAAAAAATACAAGAGCTGTACAGTGAAAACTATAAAACATCACTGAGAGAACTTAAAGAAGCCCTAAATAAGAGGAAAGATATCCAGTATTTATGGATCAAAAGACTTAATATTGTTAAGGTGGCAATACTTTCCAAATCAATCTGCATGCTCAATGTAACTCCAGCTGGATTTTTTTTTTTTTTTTAGAAATTGACAAGATGATCCTAAAATTCATATGAAAATGCAGGGGGTCCAGAACAGCTAAAATAATCTTAAAAGAATAGGAAAAAATTGATGTATGCCTCCTGATTTAAAAACTTACAGCAAAGCTATAGTAATCAAAATTGTGAGGTACTCACATAATGATAAACATGTAGATCAATTAATAGAGTTGAGAATCAAATAAATTCTTATATGTATGGTCAATTGGATTTGAACAAGGGTCTCAAGACCACTGGGGTAAAAATAGTCATTTCAGCACATGGTGCTGGGACAACTAGTAAGCCATATGCAAAAAAGTGAAGTTGGACCCCTGTCTCACACCATATGCAAAAACTGACTCAAAATGGAGTATAGACATAAATGTAAGAGTTACAAGTATAAAACACTTAGGGGAAAAGATAGGCATAAATCTGTGTGACTTTGGATTAGGTAGTAGTTCTTACACACCAAAAGCACAAACACCAAAAGAAAAAATAGATAGATTAGACTTGACCATAAGTAAAAACTTTTTGCATCAAGGGACACTATCAAGAAAGTGGAAAGACAACTCACAAAATGGGAGAAAATATTATAAATTATATATCTGTTAAGCGACTAGTGTCTAATACATAAAGAACTCTTACTAAAAAGACAAATGCCCCAATTTAAAATTTGGCAAAGGATTTAAATAGGCATTTTTCTGGGGAAGATATATAAGTGGTTAATAAGCATATGAAAAGATGCTCAACATCATTAGTCATTAGGGAACTGCAAATCAGAACCACAGTGAGATACCAGTAGGATGGCTATAAACTAAAAAAGATGGCCAATAACAAGTATTGGTAAGGATGTGGAGAAACTGGACCTTCTTACACTGCTGGTGGGAATATAAAATGGTGCAACCATTTTGAAAAAAAAGTTTGGCAGTTCCTCAAAAAATTAAACAGGGTTACCATATGACTTAGCAGTTCCAATCCTAGGTATACATCCAAGATAACTGAAAATGCATGTCCATACAAAAACTCGTACACAGATGATCAGAGCAACAGCATCCATAATAGCCAAAAAGTGAAAACAACCAAGTGTCCATCAATTGATGAATGGATAAACACAATGATATATCCATACAATGTAATATGATTCAGTCATAAGAAAAAAATGAAGTGCTGATACATGCTACAACATGGAAGACTTTGAAAATGGTGTACCAAGTGAAAGCCAGGTACAAAAGTTTGTGTGATACTGTGATTCCATTTACATGAAACATCAAGAATAGGCAAATCCTTAAAGACAAAGCGAGTTAGTGTCCAGAGCCTAGGGGGAGGGAGGAATACAGAGTGATTGCTGATGGGTACATGGTTTCTTTTTAGGGTGATAAAACTATTCTAGAATTAGATAGTGGTGATTGTTGCACAATCTTATGAGTATCCTAAAAACAACTGATTTATATACTAAAAAAAAAATTGTTTTTGGTTTGTTCTTCCCCTTTCCAGTATTCTTGCCTAATGAAGATCCAGATCTGAGTGATTAAATGCAGCCATCCATTTTAGCTTTACCAGGTCTTGGTGGGAGGTTAAGGGGTATCTCTGTGACGAGTCTATAGGCGTGGTATGGGGAACACACAGGGTTGTGACATTTTACAGCTTAATTGACAGACTGTTTCTACTTCTTTACAGAACAGTTGCCTTCACACTTCTGGTCATTTTGGGTCCCTTTATCATTATTTACGTTAATGCCCTGTGGTGTTTGTGTGTCTCGTTGCAGTGCCGATGGGGAAGTGAAGCACTGTGTGATCTACAGCACTGCTCGGGGCTATGGCTTTGCAGAGCCCTACAACCTGTATGGCTCACTGAAGGAGCTGGTGCTCCATTACCAGCAGACATCCCTCGTCCAGCACAACGACTCCCTCAACGTCAGGCTTGCCTACCCTGTCCACGCACAGATGCCCTCGCTCTGCAGATAAAGAGGGAGTGGGAAGAGAGGTGGCTCTCTAGCATTTTTTTCTACAGTTTTTATTAGACTATGAGGGCATTCTTTCTACGTAGACTGCTTGTTTTGCACAAGAAGTGATTCTGTGAATGTGAAGTGGAGAGGCCGAGCAGCAGCCGGCCAGGATGGGGGCATAAGGGGCCTGAGATTCTCTGGGACTCAGCCATGCCGCTGCACTGACATAGGAAGCTGGAAGCAGATGTTGTTTTTTGGGAATTCTGTTTCATTGGGGTTTTTGTTTTGTTTAGCCAGGCAGCCTCAACAGAACACATTAGGCTTGATGGGGGTGGGAGGTTGTATCTGGAAGTCTCTGAAGAGTCCATGTCCTCTTTTGGTCTTTGACTCAGAATTTGTCAGGGGCATGGTTCTGTAGGGAGTTCTGTTTTGATCCGGCAGCCTGTCTTCCTCCCAAAGAGAAAGCTGTTTTGGTCCTGTGGTAGAATGGCATTTGGTGAAAAAGGCAACCAAAGGAAAATGGGGAGGCTTGGGATTTCATTTACGGACTCTCAGTCAAGGGAATAAAAAAAATCTTCAACTGAATGTACTGTTTCTTAACCAACATAACTTAGGCATCAGTATCTCATAGCTCCTCCCTTTAAAGAAGCATTGTTTAGAAACCAAACCGATCCCAGCAAAACAATGTTTGTTGCCGGACTAAGGTCTGATGGAAGAAGGCGGCACTAGTGTCTGAATGCACACTTCTGTACCAAAACTTGAAAATAAAAGGAAAACTAAAATTTGTTAGTTTTAGCCAATACTAAAATTGGTCAGTGTAACTCCTTCTGCCCTGCCCTTGTTTCTCAGAGATAAAGAATAGTGTTCTTTTTGTGGGCATGTGAGCTTTGAATCATAAAATGAAGTTGGTGCTTGTGTGGTGTTTCCTTAGCCTAAAGAATGATCTGTTGTTTGAAATCTTTGTAACTTGTTTGTATGAGTAAAGAAAAGGTGCAATCCAGTGCTTTTAGATGGCTTGATATACCAAATAATGATACAGAACAAAATTTTTATATGTGCTTCCCCAAGTTTAAAGGCCCAGCAGAAACAGTGAACACGGTTTGATTACTCTTTATCTCCTGTTCTTTGCTGGGTAGGGCTTCGGGGAGTCATACATAGGTTGCTAAGGCTGTAGCAGGAAGGGAGCCAAGCTGTGGTCAGGGACCTCAGTAAATCACAGACCCAGGGGCTCTGGTGTCCAGCGCCAGGGCCATACCATTTTACCTGTGTGCTTCCATACAGCGGCTTCTGCAGCTTCTGCAAGGAAAGGAAAGGATGGTTTGTAGTTTAGACTGTATGTAGAAACCAGCTGGAGGCTTTTCTCTTTGCCCTTTTTGTGATCCTGTCATTAAGATGATGTGCACAGACTGTCCTGATTTTAGGCCAGGAATCTTCTGCTCCATGTGGCTTAAGCCTTCCATCTGAGTGAAGCTAAGCGAATGGAGTTGGAGGCAGGCATCTCCTCCTACCTCCATCATGCCCCACCCCCATCAGTCAACACTGATTTGACAAATAGAGTCCAGCTGCCTTTGAGCCAAACCTGGAACCATAATAGGCTCAGAGTGAGTCAGCTGTTTGAGTCCAAAGCTGTGCAGTCAGGCGTCCTGGCTGAGCTAGACAAGGAGCCAGTGTCTGGGTCTCGTACATGATGCATGCACACAGCTAGGAAAGCTCTAGTTTGGGGGATGAAAGACAAATAAATACTGCTTTCCCTGAGCACTTATCTGGGTGACAGGGTCTAGAATGGACCATGATGTAGAAATAGATAGAAAGTTTTGGAAAAACTTCCAGAGTTAACTAACAATGAGGATAGGAAGGAAAAGGCATATCTTTGGGCTTTTCCTTGGTTACATTGCAGTTTCAGGGTTCGGTGAGACAGAGAAATGGACCCCCCTCCAATGTCACTGTTTTGACTTAAGCCCTTAACTGATAGTCAGCCAGCTGCACATCCCTTTTTCAAATTGCCACATTGAAATCTTGCTGAAAGTTTTACTGAGTAATGGCAGGCTATTTGCTGCTAGCCACACCTGGCCTCGCACCTGGTGTCGAACCTGCGTAAGCAGTTGGGCTCAGGATTGAGTGCAAGGAATCCCTCCTTTCTGGTACTAAAATTTAGTGTTCTGAATGTCTTAAATAAAAACGGGAATAAGGATACACACTTGTAACACGGAACTGCGTTGCTCCTTGTCAGGCAGACATTAAGGGTGTGCAGGGAGAGAGCTAGCACCATCTATTATCCACACTTGGGCTGGCTTGTGGAAAAGGGGCTGCTCTCATTTAGTCCTACATTGCTTCACTTTTTCTTTCCTGTTTTTTATTCTTGAATTTGTTGCTTTGTGAGAACTAAGACCTAGGGATCGTTTGGGAAGTTGAAGAGTATCTTTTCTGACTAGTTGCCACATGATTTGCTTGATCTTGAGTCAGTGGAAATGGCTTAGGGGCCAGCCTGCTAGCCACTTGTTAGGGTAAGATGCTGCTCCTTTACTGCATGGTTTTGGCAGCAAGTCTTGGTCTCCATCTGAGTCTAGTTCTGTGTCTTGTCCCATCTGGGCCCTGCGATTCCCTCGGCATCTTAACTGCAGCCTCACTGAGGCAGGGGTAACAAGACAGAGCAAGACCAGAGGGGCCTACTGTTTTTCTGGCCATAGAAGCCAGCTGCCAACATGGAAGCAACTTGGGGCTGGCTGGACACAGGTCCAAGGCCCATCTTTGCCAGGTGGAGCTTTCATCACAGAACAGTGTCTCTACTTGGCCATAAATGCTAAACCTTGGCCATGGCTCAGGCCTGTATAAGGTAGCTCTGCCCTTACCACTGATTTGGCCAAGGTTGAGGACTTTCTAGTAACTCCCCCACCTCATCTCATCTCCAAGCCCTGATGGGACCTCTCACTATTTTTGGCCTCATGTGCTCTGAAGAAGCCTTTTTGAGAGCCTGTGTGGTATCTTCCATGGGTCTCCTCTTCGTGCTGCAAGGAACCAGCCTCAAGGGTCCTCTTGGGCCAAGAATTGCACTTGGGCAATTCCTGGTTTTCAAGATGGTCTCTGTGGCCAGTTAAGACTCCAGAGTAGTCCTCTGTGAGGCTTTAGTGGCCTCAAAGCAGAGGATCCAGATGGGGGCTTGGCTGGGCCCTCTGCTGCCAACTGCTCAGCCTTGCTCCAGCTCCAGCCACTTGTGACAACCAACCTTATTTCCTTACAGATTCCAGCATGTGACTTTGGTGCCCTGTTGTTACTTGTGAAAAACCTATTCTGTTGTCTTTGATGTAGTCAAAAAAATTCATGTAGTTTACCTAAAAATATCTGATTCACAAGGAAGCCAACTATATGTCTTGTGTTGGGACCGTTCATAATGTAGTTCCTAGACCACTTTTGCAAATTGTTCTTGTCACCAGATGTGTTCAGACATTGCTGTGCAGTTGTGGGGGAGGGAGGGGGGAAGGTGAGGGGAGATACTTTTTGGTCTTTTTGTTTTTTACCTTCCCCAAGAGGGGACAGTCTGGCCAACTTGCTCCAGTAATGCAATAAAGACATTGCAATAAAGTACCTTTGTGTCCTTGTGTTGTGGAGGGGTGGGCTGGGGGAAGGGGAAGAGGACTAGAGTGTTGAAAAGCCCTGAAACTTCAAAACCTTCTCGCCCATGAGTACCAAAAGAGGCTCCCTTCTATTCCCGAAGAAGAGGAAGATGACCCTAACAGGTATAATGCCAGGATCCTGTCTACCTGACACACGGAGACTCAGAAGCTAACTCCGAGAAAGTTAAATCTGAGAGCCATTTCCTCCTCGCCCCATTCCTGGCTAGTTATTAGAAAGCTCATTCTCATCACGGCTTTCTGCCTGGAAATAAAAGTGCTTCCACATTATATTCTAGAGGCAGGGGAGATGGGCTCAATCTTACATTCTTTCCTCTTGTTGCCCCATGGCACTTTGCTGAGGTTCCTATGTGTTAGGAATATAATCAACAAACAAGTGACAACCTCTTCTTGCAGAACATTGCAGTTCTCTTCTGTGTCTCAGGCCCCACCCAGATATGTAATGAATTACAAATCAGATCAGGTAAGGGAATAGTCTATTTGAAATGACCTTGCCTATGCCCTTCTTCTTCACTGCACTTTAGCTACATAGCATCCTCCAGGCTGCTGTTAAGAACTATGGATGATTTCCCTAATCCCGAGTTGTTTCCACCCTGCACAACTCTCAAATTATCTTCAGCCTAATCCTCTCTTCTGTGCTCCACCTGCTGGCTGGATATTGCCACTGGGTCTGTGGGTGTCTCGCAGGCACTGCAAACTTTATATAGAGAGAACGTGCTTGGTTATGAATTCCTTTACCTTCTTAACACCAAACTTACAAACCTGTCTATGTCTCTATAAACTCCTCACCTATTAAATTACAAAAGGTAGCTCTTCCAACTAAAAGCCAATCTCCACATGTATTTTGGATCCTGTTTTCCCCCACCTTCTCTTGAATCTCCCATGATCAGTTATCAATTCTTTCACTATTGTTTCCTCTCAACTTGATCATCCAGCGACATTTGAACATGGTTGGGTATCTGGCCTTTATTGGCTAACGTAATTGGAGAATCTGATCGTGGATCTCAAATATCCTAAGCACCATGTGTCTCTCCCCATCTGTGCTCTGCTAGCTCATGCTTGGTTTCATTTTGTGTATAGGCTCTCCAGGTGGACAAGATGGCCCCACAGCGCCAGACTCATACCCTCTGATGTTGGTGGCTCTGCGGGGGAGAGATGGTCTTTTCAGGTACTGGAGGCTTGTCTGTTTCATATATTCATAGTGAACGCAGCATAACAATGTCTATGAGAAGAGGGCCTTGATGGACTCAGCTTAAACTACGTTCCTGTGGTGAGACAGGACTTGTGATGGATTGCTCCGCAGGGATGGCCCAAAGTGGGAGTGGTACTTTTCGTAGGAAGCAATGGTGACTGTTCAATTTTAAAAATAGCAAAAGTCAATTTTTAGTCCAAAACATAAATTATGAATCAGAATTAAACAGAACAGTCAATGAAATATTTCGTGCAATTTAAAAAATACTGCGTATTTTCCATCAATATAAGGAAATACAGTGTGTAAAAAAAAAAACCCCAAACATGGTCGAGTAGCTTTCACTCCATTTCTCCAATCCCTACTCAATCCTATATTCTTTCATTATCTTTTCTTCAAAGCCACACCTTCTGAAAAAACTGTCTAAATTTGTCTTTATCTCCTTACCTCCTCCAGCATTTCAGTGCAGTTTCCACCATTTCCTGAAACTGCTCTCTTTGATGTCTTCAGTAACCGTCATTGCCGACTACTTTTCTCCATGAAAAACTGTCTCCATGACAACTCATTCATCTAGTTTTCCTCTTACATCTCTGTTCCTTTTAATTCTCCTGGACTCCTGCTGCCTCTCACTTATGACTTTTTCCCTGGCAGTTTTATCCGTATCTATGAATTCGCCTACCATCTCTAGGCCATTTACGTCCATCTTTGTTTCTTCTGCCCAGACCTCTATTGAGAGGTACCCTAGGTTCAGCATACTGAATGCAGGATCACCGCCTTGCCCTGGTTCTCTTCCATTATTTCTATCTTAGTGAATGGAAATATATAATTCATCTGGTTATACAAGTCAGAAATGTAGTTATTATTCTTGATATCTTCTGTTTCATGTCTACATAAAACTCACCCCAACCCATATCAGTTTTACTAAATATCGAAGACATCATTTTTCTCCATTTTCTCACTATCTCTTAATACTGGAAGGCCCCCCTTCTTCCCCCGCTCAAATCCATTCTCATTATAGCAACCGGAGTCATCTTTTCAAAATGCAAATCTGAACCTGTGTAAAACCATTAAATAACTTTCAATTGCTCTTAGGATAAATTGCAAAATTCTTAAAATGGGCTGGCTTCTCCCAAGTTCAGGATCTCATTCCCCACTTCAACTCCTCTTCAATGGCTTTCTCCTTTCGGCTAATTCCCAGTGTCTTGGGCCTTTTTCCTTTTGTACCCATTTTCTGTACAGTCTCCATCTACTCTTGTAGCTTTAATTGCCGTCTCCTTGCTCAAGACTGCCAAAGCAGTGTCTGGCTCCCTATACTTCCCCCCTTTCTGGGGAGACCTCCTCACTGTTGTTGGCCGTAGTTCAGTACATGATGGGTGACTATTACTGTTTTCTTCCTGGTCCTCTTGAGCCTTTCTACACTTGAGCCCGTGATCTTCCTAAAACAAATCTGATTATATCACTTCCCTGTAGTTACCTTTCAGAAACTCCTCACCCCCTCAGGCTAATCTGGCAGTTTCTCAAGGGAACACCATTGGCACTTGGGGACAGTTGCCCTATGCATTATAGGATGCTTAACATCTCTGTGTCTAGCCTCCCGACCCTCCTCTCTGCCCTCCCATTTCCAACCCCAAGGGGCAGTTCTGCCCTCCCATGAACCTGCAGCAAGATGTGTCTGCCCCACCCCTTTCACCTGTGGTATGGTGCTTCTGACCACATCCTGATATACATGGGGGACTCCCCCAGTTACTTGTGTTCTCAGCATCCAGTACAGGCAGTCTGAGGGTCAGCTGTCAGTGAATGACTGAAGGAGGAAGTGAGTTCAAGAGAGGACAGATGTCCCACTTGTGGGCTCTGCTACCATGGGCAGGGTGCGCCCTCTGGTGGCCACAGCCTTCCCCACGCAGGGTGATGAAGCATTTTCCTGTTTCCAGGTCTCTTGATGCCTTCCCTTCGGATCTCAGCATTGGGTTATGGGATGACTATTGCAAGACAGCGGTTTCACAAGTCCTGCACCACCATGGAGGTACTCTTCTAGCCTTGGCACTCCCCCACAGCCCTGCTCCTGACTCCTCCAAGATAGTAGCTCCACGGATGTCCTCCCCCTCCCTTTCACATCACCCACCCAGTGTATTTCCACTCACTGAGAGTTGCCCACCTCCAGTGCTGAGGCCTACCTGACAATAGCCCAGGCAGGGCACATTGGCTACAAACATTAAGGATATTACCAAATACAGAAGGCAGTTCTCTAATTTCATCTCACTTGGCCTCTCAGCATTTTACCAAGTAACGTCTTCCTCCATTTTAACAACTCTTTCCTCTCGTGGGTTTTATGACTCTCTTCTGGCTGCTCCTTCTAAGTCTTCTTTCTTTGCCTTAAATGCTAGTGCTCTTCAGTATATCACTATTGATACATCGATGACTCTCGAATCTAGCTTCAGTCCAGATTTCCGAGTTCCAGACCCATGCATCCAATTACCTTCTAGGCATCCCACAAGTACCTCTAAATAAATTTCCCAAGTTCAACTCCACTCTCTTCACCTTTCTTCCTCATTTTCTGGCTAAGAGGCATTCCAATGTGGGAGTTTTGTGTGGGTTCTGGAGTCTAGAGACACCTTGGTTTTAATCCTAGCTCTGATCAAGCTTTATGATCTTGAACATGTTACTCTAATTCCCTTTATGTATAAAACAGGACTTATTAGTCACTACATGGCCCTGTTGGGTTCCTCATCACCTACAGAAAGTCTAAACTCCCGGAAGACCATTAGCTGCGACCCTTGCCTAACTCATTAGACCCATTTCCACTTTTAAATTCCCACTCATCTAACCCACTACCTATCACCTTTCCTTCTTTAGGTCTGAGCTCAGATGTCATATCTCTAAGAAGCCAAGGTGGGTTAGATGCCCCTCCCCTGAAAATGGAAACTGTCTTATTTTCCACTCTGTTTTCAGCAGCAACATTGGATCTTGAGTTTACATTTGTGTTGACTGAAGGAAAGAAGCAAGAGACAAAGGTGGTTTCCAAGAGCATGTATTACACAGGTCTGAGTGCAAGAAATGGCAAATTGCTACGTTCGCTTTAAAAGCTCATTGGGGGCCGAGTCCTGGTGCTTTTGAGAGCCCCCTGGGACTTGGCCCCTCTGGAGCAGTCTGAGCCCAGGCTCCTGGGTGAGGGGGCAGCTTCTGCATGGAACGTTCTGCCTCCTGTCACCTGAGGCATCAGGCACTTTGGTGATGCCCAGGGCTGGCTCTTCTTTCTCTATTTGTGCGTATTCAGGCTCCCATAGCCAGTGTTGGTTGGGAAGCTCACAAGGTGGCTGGGCCAGCCCAGGGGCACTGGGTGGACATGACTTCCCCTCCTGCCTGGGAGACCAGTTCTCAGGGTGAGCTGGAGTCATGGTTTCCAAACCCTGGGAGCTGACCAGTCCACCTTCCATTGTTGCCTTTCTGCTCGAGGATGCCCTGTCTGGGTCCTCGGGAAGGAATTTCCAGGACCATGGGCCTGGCTCTCCAGAGGTGGAGGAAGCAGTGGGGCAACTGGTGGGGATGCATCCTGAAGAGCTGGGACAAAGTGCTGTTAGTGCCTGGGTGTGGAGGGGCTGAGCCTTTAAGCAGCCTTCAGGGGGGATGGGGTCTGTGGGTCCAGCCCTACCCAGGCTGGAAGCTGGTGACAAAGAGCGGGCAGTCCCCTCAAAGACTTGCGGGATCCCAAGCCTCTTCTGGGGGACACCAGGGCCTTCCATTCTGGGAGGTTCCAGAGTGATCCCTGTCAGTAGGCTTGGGACCACTGGGCCCTGCCTCCTGGGCAAGAAGTTATCTTCTTCCTCACCCTCTCCTGCTCCTCTGAGCAGTTGATCTTGGCCCACTTCTGAGTTAAGTACCAAGCTTGGCTCCTGTACACCCTGGCCGTTCTCGGGCCCCTCATCAGTGTCATCCTCTGAAGAGTCAACCTCACGGATGGCTTCCTGCTTTTGCAGTGACTCTCGCCGTTCAGCCCGGTCCTGTCGAAGGGTGCCTAGAGCCCGTGAAGGAGCAGGCTGCAGCACCCCCTTCCCAGACAGCACACTCCTGGTCCCAACCACCTCCAGAGGGCTGACTTCCCTGGGTGGCAGTTCCTTCTTTAGCTCAGGGTGGGGCAGGTCAAGGCTATGCTTTCGTGAAGTGGCTAGCTTCTTCTCTGAAGCAGCAAGTGCAGCTGCCAGTTTCTCGGCTGACTGTACCCTCTTAAGGAGTGGTGAGCGGGGTGGTTCTGCACTCTTGGGCCGTGAGAGTTGCCTACCTAGGGGAGGCGACAAGTGAAGCTTGGTGGGGAGGGCCTGGGTTCCATGGCCAGACAGGGGCGATGGGGAGCGCTGGGGTGAAGCAGCTGGCGGTGGAGAAGGGGTGTGGGCCAGTGGTGACAGAGGGATGCTGCCTGCTGACTTGCGCCGTGGAGAGCGGTACTGGCGTTGGAGCTTGGGTGCCAGACCGTGCAGGGAGCTGGGCCTCGTGTGCCCAGAGCTGGCTGGAGAGCTGGGCACGCTGGAGTTGGGGGAGCTGCTCTGTGACGAATTCCCTCCCACTTTGCACAAACAGAGAAAGGCAGAGTAATATTAGCTGTTAGAAGTGACTGAGGAATAAGGCAGGGATTAGCCCTGGAATGTCCCAAGAACATCAAGGTTACCCCAGCAGTGAACCAGAGCCCAGGCTACAGAAACAAAGTCACCCTCTACTCTGTTACCTCCTCCCCAAGACTGCCGGGTTTTTCAGGGGGTGGGCTGAATGAGAGTTTCAGAGTGAGACCAGTGAGAAGCAGAGAGGCCCCCAGGCACATTACTACCTCTCAGGGGCCGTCTCTGTGATCTTAAGGAGCCCTTCCTACCTGAATGCTGAGTGGGCGATCGCGGGGAAAGGCTGTGGCTGTGTGTGGGAGAGCCCGGCCCGCTCTCCCCTGATGACAAGGAGCGGTTAAGGGAAGAGAGGCTGCGGCTGGTGTGGAGAAGGGATGCCTGCTTTGTTATCTTCCGGAACAGGGAGCTCCTTTTTCTGCTGCAGAGACAAGGGTCAAAGGCTGTCTGATTGGTGTCCAGAGCACAGCATACACTGTGCCCCCTTCCCCCAACCCCAAACAGTACCATGTACTGGTTCAGGGCAGACCTTTGGGCTAAGTCTGGCTCACCTTTCTTGCCCATCCTTGGCCCGGCTCCGCTTGCTCCTTCGGGCCATCTTGGCCTTGTAGCTGCCCTTCCGAGCTGGCCCTACTTTAATGGATGTGTTCTCCAGAGGAGTAGTTGAAATAGACACCTTGTTTCCACTCTGGGGAAGAGAGCATGAGCCTAGACTAAGGCGGTGGCCATATTGTCGCCCCTGCCCCTACCCCGGGGCCTGGCTGGATCATGGCCCTATGTTTTGCTCATGCATCAACATATCTGAACCACAGTTATAAAAATGGCTCCAACTGGAGCCCACGTAGTTTGGGGTTGGGAAGGTAGAGAAGAGGCTTACTCCTCCTGTTCTCCAGTCCTACACACAGCTCAGAAGGATCCCTGGGCCATGGTCAACGAGGGTGCTGCCTTCCAGCAAGAACCCAGGCACGGTCACACCCAGGTCCTAAGTCCTGACCTTCCCATCTCCCTAAGGCCAGCCACACACCCACACAGCTGGGTAGGCCATGGCAGGCAGCATGCCCGGCACTGACCTTCAGGATCAGCTCCACCACCTCTGTGTGCACCAGCCCATGCACAGGCTCCCCATTGACGTGAGTGATGAGGTCACCCTGACGAAGTCCTGCCTCACTGGCTGGACCTCCATCCTCCACGTGCTGCCCCAAGGAGAGAAGAGTCCTCAGTCTGGAGCCTGAGCATGACCCCCGAGGGTAGTGTGGGCAGGGACGGGGCAGGGACAGGCAGGCCCTAGTAGGGAGAGGTAGCGGAGTGATGAAGCTGGGGGAAAACGGGTCTGGATGGGCAGACATACCCACACCATGTGGTGCACAGTGTAGACATCTGAGTCACCCATGTAGACACGGATGGCCCTCAAGGTGAAGCCGTACTTCTTGCCAGCTCGGTGGATGGTGATGGGGGGTCTCGAGTTGCCGAGGGCTGGCAAGAAGTCCCTGCTTGGAGAAGAGTCCCTGGATGACGGGTTGGATGACTGGGAATGTGGGGACATGGGGCTGGCCAATGGAGAGCAGGTGTGGTGTTCTGGAGAAGGAGAATCCAGGACTTAGTGAGTCAGAGGACTCCGTCATGGCCATGCTCCCAGACTGGCCTTCCATCTAGGCTGTGTATCCCACACAGCTCTAGTCAGAGACAGAGCCTGAGCCCAGGTATGTCTTCCTCACAGCCTTTGAGCAGCAAGGCCATCTCATATACCCAGACCCTCACAGACCCCAGAAGGTGATAGGGAATGGCGGCTAATATTTACAGAATGCTTATATGTATCAGGGACCATAGAAGCTCTTCATACACATTTAAACATCACAATTATCCTATGAGCTACCACTATTAATGTCCACTTTTTTTTTTTTTGATGAGGAACTGGAGACTTGGGAGGTTAAGCAACTTCCTCAAGGTCAAGAGCCATTTAGTGATGGAACCAGGATTTAAAAATAAGCTCTGCCTCAGAGCCTGCCTCAGAAGGTGTTGTCCTCCCTTCTGGGACACATACAGCCCCGGACACCAATGCACACTTTTAGAGACCTCTAGTCTCATAACTGGGGTAGCAGTGACACATAGTGTCTCAGATCCATGCTCCTTAACATACAACACACAGACACACCTGCCACTTGCAGCCCCCTGCCACAGACTCTCAGATTCCAAGGCCCTTCCTGTGAGATTTATCCTAGTTCCCCAGGGCCTTACCTGCGGGAATAAGGAGGGACAGGGCTGTGGCTGAGGCAGACTTGATCACTTTGTTGATGGGGCGAGCAGTGCGCTTTTCTATAGAGTCTCCAGAGAGTAGACGGTGGCGGGCCCTGCGCACCGCCAGGTCACTGAGGGCCTTGGCTGTGGCTCCCTCAGCTAGCTGTGGCATCCCACGGCCTCGGGTCTCCATGGCTGTGGGCCCAAGTGAGCCATGAGACCTGCAACACAGCTGAGCCTCCCCTCCCTGCCTCCCTGCGGTATCCTCCAGCTTAGGCCCTTTGGCCACCTGCCGGGCCACACCTGGACTGGAACCACTGCTCTGGCTAACAGGCTCCTCATCCAGCTTCAACTGCCGTTCCACTTGCCGTTCAGGGATAGGCCCAGACACCCCTTCTCCAGACAGGGGTGTCAGAAACCATGTGCCCTCCTGCTGCTGCTTCCTGGGGGTACTGCTAGCCTCCTCAGGACCCTCAGGGAATCGAGGTACATCCAGGAGGCCTGAGCAGCGGCGTCGCACCGTCAGTGGAGGGCTTGAGTCACTCTCGGTGTGGGATGACTCGGACACCGACAGCCGCTTCCGCAATCTGTGAGACATAAGGCCTAGGGTGAGATGGCTTGGGCGCTCTCCTCCTCCAGCTCAGCCTGCCTTAGGGGCTCACAGAACTCTTCTCCTCAGACATTCCTCTAGGAGCCATTCTTGTGAATAATCCCTCACTGACACCAGCAGTCCTCCCCACGATCTCTCGCCCATAATCTGTGACAACCGATGGATGGCTATGCTGCACCCCCTGAGTGAGCTCTGGGTGCTCACATCTCAGGGGAGCCAATCACCCAGCTCCGGTCTCGGCCTTTGAGCCCTGCCAGGCCATCTGAGCGGTCTTCCTTCTCCTCGCTCAGGCTGCGCTTGGTGGGGGGTGGTGTCCGGCGCTCATCGAGCAGCGAGAGCCTCTCCATGCTGCTGTACACCTGTGGGCACAGAAGATATGCTGGGGATAGGTTCCAAGAGACACAGGAGGGGAAAGGTATCCTTGGCACCTGAAACCAAGGAATTTGAACCAGTACTCCCCTCCTTCCCCCATACATACCAAGTAAATATTCAAGGAAGCAGCTGTTCTACTGGTCTGACCTGGCATCTCAGATGTCAGGGTCTGGAGTGGTTCTAGAAGTATCTGTCATGCAGGCCCGGTCCTTTCCTCCTCTTTTCCTAGAGGGAGCCCCATCACCTCCTCCCCTAGCCTGCCCCAGGTATGTCCCTTGACAGGTCCTCTACTCCCAGTCCTCCAGCCTGTTCTACCCAGTCTGTTATACCTTGCTGAACCTTGGAGAGCAGGAAGAAAACTGACGGATCTCAAGGCAGCCATCCTCACTCACTTCCTCTTCATCCTCCGAGTCCATGTGGTGGTATCGATCTGAGCGGGCTGGGTCAGACACAGGACAGTTCTCTTCAGAGGCCCCTGGCAGTGGCCTCCTTTTGAGCCTGTCAGACTTCAGAGAGGCCTGGAGAATTTGCTCCCAATGACAAGTTCAGGGTACACAGCTGTTTCTGGGCAAAACTGTAGGAGTCCCACTCCCCCAACCTGTTCCACTAGTGGCCTTACTGTCAAAGTAGCTGGTATCATCCTCTGACTCCAACTGAGGAATAAATTCAGCTTTCTGGCGAAGAAGGCCCGTCCAGTCCAGACCAGTAAAGAATGGGTGCTGCTTCACCTCATAGGCACTGCCTGTGCACAGGAAGGGCATGGGCAAGAGGGTGGGATGAGCTGGGAAGTCCAAGTCAGAAAGTCCAGTGAGAACCCAGACTGTATGAGGCAAGACCTGGAGGCCTCAGCTCCAGGACCTTCCACACTTTTCTGCCCAGAGAGAACAGGGCAGTTTCAGGATGCAGAAGCACTACCCACACCTGAAGCCTGAACCTCCCAGCTGCATGGACTCAGCCTCCCTCCTCCCTCGTCCAGTGGTAGTAAGAAAGGTTAGTGGGGCCTTTCCTACCTGTACCCAGTCTCTCCAGAGGGTTCTGGTGGAGCAATTTAGAAGTGAGGTCCTGGGCATCGGGCGGAAGTGCGTCATCCCCCTCAGGCCACACAATCTCATCTGATGAGTCATTGGGGGTGAGAGGGAAATGAGTGGGCTAGAGAAGGGTCTCAGAATTTGTGGGCAGAGTGAGGAGATGGAGAAAATGGTCCTTGGAAAGGATAAGGGTAAGGAGGCATAAAGGGTCCAGCCGAGAGCCCCTGAAAGCTTGCCTGGGACCCCAATTCCTTAAGTTCTATAGGTCCTGGCACCCTAAGGAAGTCTCTCACACCCTAGATCACGGCTTGTTCTTTGATCCAAGGTGGGCACTGCAAAGCAGTGACTTTCCCAGTCCTGAGGCCCTAGTTCACCCTACCTTTATACTCAAGACACATGCAAACTCACACATACACAGAACTCACTCACAGGATATGCACATATACAACACAGGTATACCCATGCACATATAGGGGAATATATGAACACAAAAAGAACCCCAGGTGACACAGAGAACACACATGAACTCAGAACAAGAATTCAAAAGCCTCGCAGATGTATGCATAAATCATATTTGTGGACCCAGACTCTGCCTCCCCAAGTAGGCCAGGGTGACAGTACCTACCACTGATCACTTGCCCAAAGAGCTCCTCCGGAGTGTCTCCAAAGAAAGGGACGCAGCCCACCAGGAACTCATACAGGATTATGCCCATGGCCCACCAGTCCACTGGCTTCCCATAGCCCTGACGCAGGATCACCTCAGGTGCAATGTACTCCGGGGTCCCGCATACCTGGGCGCAGAGAAGCCAGGCTGGCTCAGCTTCCTGAGGCAGCTCATTGGCATAACAGCAGGAGGGGTAAAAACATCTCTGAATGAAGACTCGGCTAACTGGTTAATGAGCAGGATCAACAGGAAGGGCATGGGTACCAGAGTTGGAACTGCTGGCGGGGTGGTGAGTTTATGTACTTTCTCATTACCCAAAACATCTAATGCTAGCCTGGAATCACCACTCCATGATCCCTCAACACCTCCTTTTGGCATCTGGTCCCCACTCCACAACTGGCCTTTACCCTCCAGCCTTCCAAAGAATAGAGCCTATAATCACATGACAACTAGAGTGACTTGTGAACAGTCACAACCTGAAATGTCAAAGCAGGGAACATCCAGAGGCTACTATCAGGAAGTTGGGCGATAGCTCGGTGGAAATTTAGAGCTGTGTTCCAAGAACAGACTCTAGGAGAGCCTTGCCCTTGACTTAGGCTAGAAGGTTCAGGACTGATCTCATACCAGTCTCTGAGAGTGTCTGCATTTAGGACCTTTCCTCTCCAAATCCTGAGGAGGAAGACGATTTTGGATTTTATATTTATGATTTCCACAGCCCACTCTATTTTTCAAATGCGCTACCTATCTCAATGCCTCTCTGGAACCAAAGGTGAAAAAGATAGGAGCTCCCAGTCTTAACATCTATCTAACATGGTAAGCATGTGGCCTTATTTTGAGACCTGGAATTCAACCTCCAAAGTCTCAACTATCCTTCCTTACCTGCTTGTCCAAGAACTCCCGGGCATCCTTTTCAATGTGACCCTCGTACAAGTTTGTTGTCAAACTCATGAGGCCAATTTTAGAAAGGCCAAAGTCAGTGAGCTTGATGTGCCCCATGGACGTAATCAGGAGGCTAGAAAACCAGAGAAAAGGATGGAGTTATTTCCTAATTTCCTAAGAGTGCTGATTTTAGTATATGCCAAATTTTCCCACTCAGGCTTTTATGGGGTTACTGTGGGACATAAGCAGGGTAGCTTCAGAAAGGAGACAGGCAGCTGTGAAAGAAAAAACAGCGCTGGCTTTGTGAGTACTGCATTCTGCACATCTAACCTGCCTTTCGCCCATTCCCCCAATTCATTTCTGCTTATTGCCCTCAACTGGAGGCAGGTGTCAGCCAGCTAAGGAACAGACTTTCTTCTAGGGTGATCAGCTTCATCCTAAGACTATAGCCATTCCCAGTCCCCTCTCCTGACCTGGGTGGCGCACAATACCCCCGTCTCAGGGAGAGACGAAAGGGGCACATACTCTTGTTCCATGACCACGGTTGGTCTTACAAGGAGGGTTGGTTGGGAGAAATTAGAAATAAGCTCTCACAGAGAGAGAACTCTCTCTCCTCCCTTCACATTTCATTTTGTGAGAAGGCTGCACCTTGCCACCCCTTTACTCTATGATTCCCAAATCAGTATCTCTGGCCCTGACTTCTAGAGTTCCATGCTTACTAACTGCCCAGAAGTCTTACAGGTACCACAAACTCAACTTGTCCAAAGTAACACCTCTTAACTGGTCCTTTCCTCAGTGAAAAGCAATGACTTCTATTACCTATTGAGCTCAGTGATAAGTACTTTACTGATTATTTATAAAAATATTCTGGCTCCTGAAAGATTATCATATAGAGTAACACAACAAAAGTAGGTTTTATTATCTCCATTTTAAAGAGGAGGAACATGAAGCTCAGAGAGGTCTAATTCAGACTCGAGTTCACAGAGTTAACGAGTAGTCATTTGAACTCAGGTCTGTCTAATGTCAAGGCCACTTTCCACTGCAGAGGTTCGTCACCACGCACCAGTCCCACGCTGGAAATCTGGAAGATATCTGACTCCTTCTGCTCTCTCACTTCTCTTTGCACCTCTACACCAACCTTATCGTGTCCTTTCTACTCCCCCAACACTGTCCCTCTTCTCCATCCTGACTGTTCTGGTGCATGCATTGTTTTTGGACTGGTCTACTGCAGTGGTCTCACCATCTCTTTCCAATGCCAGAGTGATCTTCCTAAACTACAACCAAAATCTGAGTGTGTCATTCTATCATACCTTTAGTTAACAGGCCCTTCAAAAGGACTCTAGGACCCTTTAAAATAAAACCCAAAATTAACGAAAGGGCCCTTGGTGATCTAATCCCTGCCTATCTAGCCTTATCTCTTATTTCTCTGAGCAACCAACAATCTCCAGCTTCAGCCACATTGTACTAAGGGTAGTTCTTGAATGGGTCATGTTCTCTCCCACCTTTGTCTTTGCAAACGCCATTCCCCAGATTTAGAAAGCTCCTCACACCTTTTTCCAGCTGCCTAATACCTCCTGAGAAGTAGCTTATACACGGATATTTGTCTCCCACACTAGACTTAAGTTCTACAGCCCAGGGACTATTTTATAGCCCATAATACTAAGCTTGGCACAGAATAGATGTCAGTATTAGAATGCTTGTTCAGCCATCTATTAGATATGCTGATTCTTTTGTTCTTGCTTGGATCCTTGAGTGGTGCTCCTCAGTGACTACATGTCACCAAAGCCTTACAATGCCCCTGCCAGACCTTGCTGGCAATGGGTTTTGCATTCGGGATGGTCAGAGGATAGAGCACTAAACCTAGATGGATACCCACATGGGCACTGTTTCCTAGCAGCCATTCTGGTATAGATTCAAACATGCTGTGTCTGCTTCCATTTATCTAGAGACCCAAGAGGGAGACCTTGGACAAGGGACCCAGATAGTGGGCATACTTGTCAGGCTTGAGGTCACGGTGCACGATGCCATAGTTGTGTAAGTATTCCAGGGCCAGCACAGTTTCCGCAAAGTACAGACGCACCATGTCCACAGGCAGGGCCCCGATGTTCTTCAGCAGAGTGGCACAGTCTCCTCCTGCAACAAGGCCACGCCACGTGAAGGAAGGATCCAGTTCTCTGCTCTAGAAGGTCTCAGGCTTACAGTCTCTAAGGCCCAAGAGGAGACAGCCTCAAGGAAGACCCTGGTGCTAGAGACAGTGATGGCTGCATGGCTGGGAGACGGAGTGTGGAAGGGAGCGGGCGGTACAGTGAATGACTGTTTAGGCCACTGTTCAAGCCAGAGATGGAAGGAACCCAGGCCTCTGTGTCTGTGAGTTGACTTGTAGGGATAAGACTAAGTTATTTTAGAATGGGAATCCTGTGGATTGTAAACACATCTGGCTGAGACTTCAGCATTGTTCAGGTGTCCTTTAGTTTTTGAGTAACATTGTAAACTCCCAGCACAAACCCACTAATTTAAAGGGGAGGTTTGTTCAGCTTCAATGTCAAGACTTAGGCAAATTATCTCTAGAAGTTATACACAGAATTCAGAAGGGGAGAGGGAAGGCCACTGGCCAAGCTGCTGCCCCTCTCCAGAATCGTGCCCCATGATGCTCTTCTGTTCCGCCCTCAGAGCATTTTGTGTGGCCTTATAGGGCGTCCCCGTCACAAGCCATCAGCCAGAGCAATGGCTTTCCTTTCTTCTGAGGGCCCAGATGCAATCTTCCCAGCATCCAACCCAGGGCTTTTGTAGCTCTGCTACTTCCTTTGTTCCTGCCTGGCACCAGCAGCAGAGGTTGTGCAGGCTTTGGGGTATAGGATTCTATAGCTGCCAGGCTAATACATCCTGTCCCAGGGTAGCTGACACGGGCTGCATCTGCTACCGCTGCAGATGCCTCTCCCTGTGAGGGGCAGGGAGCCTTGTGCCCACCATAGCCAAATAGTCTCTGAGATCCTAAGGCAGAAACCAATATCAAACAGAGACGGGGAAGCTGAGCCCTGAAACTTTACCCCTATACAGAGCTATTGCTCCCAGCTCAAGGCCAAGTCTCAGATTGTGCCTTGGCCTCCATGCCAGGCCGCCTTTCCCCCAGTACCTTCAACATACTCCATCACCATGCAGAGGTGGCGCTTGGTCTCAAAGGAGCAGAACATGCTGACCACAAAGGGGTTCTCGGCAAAAGTCAGTATGTCACGCTCCACGAAAGCCTGCTGAATCTGGTTCCGTAGGATTAGGTTCTGCTTGTTGATCTTCTTCATGGCAAAGCGCTGCCGAGTGGACTTGTGCCGCACCAGGAATACAGCCCTGGGAAACACAGCCCATCCCGTCCCCCATGGACCCTCAGCGCCTGAGCTGTGCTCTCCACCACCCAGAGCTGGGGTGGCCAAACTGCCTCCTCTTACACCTTATAAATGCACAGAACAAAGGAGCAGGGTGTGCTTATCAATGAGAAGGGTCTGGGCCCTCTGCCCAGAGAGCTCTTCAATCTCCTGATATACCTGAGGACACAGATCAACCCCTCCTCACAGCTCAGGGAGAGGAGTGCTGCGAAGAGGAGTGGGAATCACCTGGGAAAGGAACAATGCTCAGTTGTCAGAGGAAACTGAACTCTTGCCTCTCCAGGAGGCTTTGGGGAGGGAGAGGGTCCATTCTGGCATCTGATGCCCAGAGAACTGGGAATCATACAGTTCTACAAGGAAGAGCCCAGGGGCTGACTTGGCTCAGTCTGGCCACACCCTGACCCCTGCCTTTACCCATAGGCGCCATTGCTGATGAGCTTAGTGGTTTCAAAGTCTTCTTCAGAGGGTGTCTTTTTAGATGTCAGAGATGTCCCGCGGCCCTGGAAGACAAGGGAAAAAGAGGAGGAAGGCATGCTTCTCAGAGCCCATATGCTCAGGGAGGCTGTGGCCCCAGCATCAGCTCAGCTCTTAGCCCTGCTGCGCCTGCCTATTCTTCTCCAGGAGCTGAATGACTACTCAGATAGTGTATGCACCGTCCCCCCTTCAGAGGGTCTCTTCAAAGAACTCACAGGCCCAGGTGCCAGGACTGGGACAGGAGCTCAGGACCTTTACCTCGACTGAATCATCTGTCTCTGGAGTATCAGGACTGTCATAGCTGCTCAACTGGGCCATTTCTAGAAACAAAACAAGGACACAAGAGAAGTATGTGTGTGGCACTGTCAGGCACTTCTACTCATATCACAGGACAGGTGTGTGTAGGGTAGGCATTATGCTTTCTGCGTCAGACTGAGATGTAAATCTGCTCCTCTATCCTCTGTGTAGTCACAGCTTTTTGACTTTTTCATGCCAAATAATATTGCTGCTCCTATTTCCTGAAGTGTAGAGCCGTTTAAAAGGCCTGGCAAATTTTATAAAGCTTCCCTCATACTTGGGACAACTCTTGGAAAACAGGGCCCAAAGCTGAGCTCTCAGTCCCCATCCTGTTGGCCAAGACTCGGCTTTGCCAGATGGGGCTGGGAAGCAGGGGAGGCGGCAGCAGGACTGTCACAGACCAGGGAGTGGGAGCCCACGGTCCAGGCAGGGGCTCAGTGTGAAGCCCTGAAGAATGGCGATCATCTTCTGAAACTCTGGGTTGGGACCACCCCAAAGACAAAGAAGAACTTGTAAGATGGCACCAGGAGAAGGAAGCATGCAGAGGAGGTGACCATTTTTGAAAATGTGATTGTGGTCCTTTAGTTGCTGAGCTCTTTTGACCTTAGGCTCTAAATCAAATCCAGGGGGTGCAAGGCAATTCAGGGGCCCAAGGCAATCCAGGGTGAGTTCGTCAAGCAGGTGTGAACAATTCCAAAGGGGAGGTCTGTTTTATGACAGAGAATTCAGGGTTCCTCTTAAAGCCCTGAGGCCCTTGATGCTGTGCCATGTCCATGTCCAATCTAAGCCTCTTCTCCAGGGGTTTCCCTGGAGTTTCAAGGGTTTTCAAGGGTTCCAGGGGTTTCAAGTCACTCCATGTGGGTGTTGTTGGCTGTGGGGCCTCTGCAGCCACCAGGCAGCAATGCTCACCCTCCAGGGGATCCCGTGTGAGGCCCAGCTGGCTAACGATGTAGCGAGGAATGTCACATTTAATCCCTTGTCCCTCTTTGGCGTGGCCCTCAGCTGCTTCCAACAGGTGGTAGAACTCTTCAGGGTCAAACTCCTGTACCAGGGGAGAGAGGTAGTCAGTGGTGAGAGCTACAAGTTGAGACTGCTGGCCTCTGTGATTTTATAGCATACACCCAGTGCAGAATGAATGAGACTTTCCCTTCACGATGGGACGCTCCTTCCTCTGAATACCTAGAAACATCATGATTCAGGGATCATGAGAATGGGGACAAAGGTATCTTACAAGTCACCTCCAGACTGGACATCCTAGGCATAAGCTGTCTTCCCAGCAATAAGAACCAGAGCTTTTGCTTTCAAAAGAGATCAACCTATTCACCTGGTCCAAAACCTTCCACCAGCCACATGGCACTGTCAGGCGTGTTCACACACCCAGTCCATGGGAACAGTCCTGGCACACTCTAAGTTACGGTTCACAGCCCTGGTGGTGCATGCATACCTTCAGCTATTTACTGAAATCTCCTGTGTGCTAGGGGTTGGACAGCCATGTGGATCAGAGCACAGGGTGCATAATAATAAGGGTCCCATATACTGAGTGCCTACTAAGTGCCACAACTCTGGGCTAAACTCTGATAACACCTCTGTGACCTTGGCGAAATGAAAAACTGAAAGAGATGCACTGACTTGTCCATGGTCACAGAGGTAGGAAGGAACAGAAAATCGGCATTCAAACCCAGGCCTGACTGTAACCCCTATTTAACTGTGGACTTCACGTTGTTGAGGGAGGGGCCCTCTGCTTCACCACAGTCCCAGCCTCCACTGCTTTCTTCAGCTCTGGCTCATTATTTTGGAGAACTATACCACTATCTACCTGGATATAATCTAGCCAGACCCGGAAGTCCTTTTAAGTTCATATTCTTCTTCAGTCCTTGTATCAGAATGTCTACCTCATAAATCCCCCTCTTCTCTGTTCTCCTACGAATCTCCTAGTTCAGGCCAGTCCTGTCTCTCACATGAATTGCTTTAAGTTACTGCACTGGTCTCTGACTCATCCTACCCTCTCTTCCAATTCACTATCCATGTTGCAGCCAGAATAACATTTTTAAAAAGTAAATCTGATGAAATATTACTCAGAAATAGGAACCAATTGCTGATACATGCGACCACATGTATGAATCTCAAAAAAAATATGCTAAGTGAAAAAAGTCAGAACATACTATATTATATCATTTACATGAAACTGTACAAAAGGCAAACTTCTCCACAGTGAAAGAGAGGTGATAAGTGGCTGTCTGAGAGAAGACAAGGGCTGATTGCAAAGGGCATGAGGTGAAAGAAATGTTCTCTACCTCAACTGTGGCACTGATTATACAGGTTAAAACTCACTGAACTGTATACTCAAAAGGGATATGTTTTATTGTATGTAAATTATCCCTTAATAAACTTGGTTTAAAAACATAAATCTGACTGTCACATTCTTATCTAAACTTTCTGATGACTTCAAGTGGCCTTAAGGATAAATGCAAACACATGAGCAGAGAACCCAACATTCTCCATGATCTTGTCATGGTCGACCTTCCAGGTTAATCCCTCACCAATTCTTCAAACATACTTTGCTTCATCGACTGCCCTTTCCCATGCCCCTTACCTGGCAAACTCATAACCACCTTTCAAGTTGCTGAATAAGCTTCATGCCCCGTAGGGAGCGCTTCCTTCACCATGTTCTTGCTGTACCTTGTGCTTACCTCTGTGGCTATACCATAATTATTATTTATATGTCTCTAGGCCTTCTACCTAAGGCACTTTAAGACTAACTCTAACTCCATTACAGAGGAAGCAGCTTAGGACATGGGAACTCTGCTGTATTTATGCCTATATCTCTAGTGTTTAGCATGAAGGTACTCAATAAAGCATCAATGAATGATTAAATGAAGGACTCAAATCGTGCAAACAAAACCAGCCGTGTTCCTCACCCTTGAGGGCCCCACTGACCCAGGGCCTGCTCAGTGTGGGGGTACACCAGATTAATACCTCCCCGTGCCAGATCCCTCAGGCCCATCCAGTTTTTCTCAAAGGAACTAGTTTGGTCCCTCGATGCTTGCATATCATGTTTAAATTAAGGACTTCAGCAGTAGAAAATGCAATGGGTACCACCGGTTTTGCTGTTAGCAGAATACTTCCTCTATAGCCCCCACTTCCACCTCTCCAAACCCTCCCCGCTCCACCCCTGCAACTTCCCAGAGTCCACTCACCAGGCATTCCAGGAGACGAGCTGGACGGGCAATGACAATCATCAGCTTTTTCACCAGCTGCATCACGAAAGCCACTTCTGAACTCTCTGAGCGCTCGTGAGCCTGTAAAGAAGACAAAGGTTGCTTAAATAATCCACAGGCCCATCATGGCTGAGCTAAGCAGGACTGGGCTGGACAGAGCTACTACAATCTGGTCGTACAGAGAGCTCCGCTGAGAGAACTTAGAAAAGGCCAGTGGTCAGTGAGAGGGAGTAGGCCGCTCATTAAGAAACATGAGAGCTTTAGAACACTACATGACATCACAGAATGTCACACAGACACGCCATTTTACCTGCTCCTCCATCCAACAAGTTTTACTTACCCTCCAGACCCTAGCTTAAGGGGCAACTCTCAAGGGAGCCTTCACTGATGTTCACTTTTCACCCCAGACAGACTGTTAGGGATAGAAAGACCTTCAAGCAGGAGAGTAATGTGACCAGAGAAGTGTTTTAGAAAGGCCACTCTGGTTGGAGTGTGGATGGTGCACTGAAGAGGTCAAGCTTAAAAGCAGAAAAACCCATCAACAGGCTATTGCAATAAAGCAGACAAAACAGGCATAAATTCAGGCAGTAAGAATGGAGAGAAACAGACAGACTGGGGCCATTTCATCTACCATTTCAGAGGCAGATGACTGAGTAGGCCTGAGGGTGAAAGAAGCAGGAACAGAAGGTAACTGCAACTATTATTTTAGGAAAATTTCAGTGAACCTATAAATGAAATAGGAAATATAAGAAGATAAGCAGTTTAGGTGAGGATAGGAGAAAACATATTACATTTGGTTTTAGAGAAAAAGCAGGTAGGTGGAAAAGATAAGTTCTGTTTTGGACTTGCAGAGTCTGCAGTACCTATACCAGGTACTTTCTTGGGTATTTGCTCGGCCCAGGAGCCTTTTTCTTTTTCATGGAAACTCTCTGACTTCCAAGAGCCACGTGTGCATTGTGTGGTTGCACCTTCCCTCCCACCTCTGGTCAATGTGGATTACCGTCCTAGGAATTTAAAAATGGATGAAAAGACAACTGTTACTATCAGTGTGGCAGAACAGTATAATTTACTCTCGGGTGAAAAGGGATGGTCCTTTATCTACCATATCTATCAAAGAGCTAGAGAAAGAGAAGCACAGAGAAAAACAGAGATAAGAGGAGGCTGAATGCTTCCTGGGCTTTCACAGGTTCTGGTTTCTAGTTCCAGTCTCTTCCTAAGGCCTGGCAGCATTTCTGTCTTCAATTCTTTAAGACCCACTCCTTTTATCATTAGTTTCCCTTTCTTGATTAAACTACTCTGAGTTACCTTCCTATTACTTGCCATTGAAAAATACCAACCAATCTGGGAAGTCAAAGTGGAGGAGTCCATCCAATAAGCAGCTGGGAGCACTGGTCTGGAGTGCAGGAGAAGAGGGAGAGAAGCGGCCACAGATGGGAGTCCTAGGCAAATGGATGACAACTGAAGACACGGAATAGGGAAGTGTGAAGAAAGAAGAAAGAGGAGAACGGACGCTCAGGATGGTGCCCTGTAGAGCACCAGCATCTAAGAGATGGGCAGAGAAGGAACTTGTGAAGGGGCAGCAAGACTGGAGACTGTAACTTAATCTGTAATTCCTGGAATGTATCAATTTCCTTTATACTTCTGAGAGTTGTTTATACCATTTCCTAGGTCTGGTGAACTCCTTACTTAATCATCAAGACTTAACTTTTCCTGAACTCTCCATGCAGCATCACTATATCCTCCTCTATGTTCAGAACTGACCTCTAGGCTGCTCGTCAATCAGACTTACAATAATAAATACAACTGAGATAATTCACATGAAGCACTCAGTATAGTGGCTGGTACACAGTACACTTTAATAAATGAAGCTGTTATTTTTACTGTAAGTACGTGTTAATGGGTCTGTAACTCCAGTCGCCAGCGGAGTCCTTAAGCTAGAACCAGCACTGAACTTTTTTTTTGCATTCTCAGAGCTCAGAAAATAAGGGAACCAATGAATGCACTGGCTCCATATTCAGTGCTCTTCCTACTGCACCAAGCTGACCCCCAGGGGCAATGAGTCTGGGAAAATGCCTGAAGGTTTGGGCAGGACTTTAGCATTTCAGAACAATCTTAGATGTACAAGCAACCTTGGAAGTCACTCTACATTGATCCTTTACTTGATGCTGCAATCCCTGATTCCTATCCACTGTTGGAAAACAGTTCAAAAGTTATTCTTGAATAGAAACAAATAGCTGCCAGTGATTTTCATGAGACTTTATACAATATTTATTCATATTTGTATAATGTTTGAATTTAAGTATGCTTTTGAAATCAGAAACAAAAAAAGATTTTTGTAGAAGGAAGTACTTTTTCATCTATTAAAAGCTTTCTCACTGTAACTCTTGCCCACTGGACTAGTATGCCTTTTAGGGGACAGAGAACAATCTTCTACCTGTTATACATGAGAAATCTAATATTTGACTGCAATAATCATGATCATCTTTAGTTATCCTTTCTCTAGATTCCCTGCTCCTGGTTTCTAGAGTAACACACTAAAGTCCTATTTGGTCTTTAGCCCTAGGTTCTCAGCTCAGTTGGTATTATGGCAGAGCAAGGCCAAGGTCTGAAGGTAGCAGTGGTCTGGGCTGGGAAATACTCTAGTGACGTGAAGAGCCCTGAGGACACAGGCACATCTCTTCTCCCTTCAGTTGTACTAATGGTGTAATAGGGGGCAACTGTGATCTGAGTGGGAAGGCATCCACCCACGTTACTGGAGAGGTCAGTAGGAAAATGAGCACCAGAGCATGGGGTGGTAGTTAAGAACTCAGTGTCTGCTCTGGTCTTGACCATCTCTGGATCACTTTACTTTTAGCCTCTCATAGACTTTTCACACTGGGGAGGATCAGGTCTCTAAACACATAGGTCCCTAGTAGAGAACTTCCCACTATGCAAATAGAATGTTAATAAATAAACCCATAGTGCAAGCCTTGGTCCTGCTTTCCCTTGGCTGAGGAGAAACAGGCTGAAAGCTTTGCTTATATCAGTTATTTCTACCACAAGAGAGCCCGCCATAGCCACGGGGGACACTCTTTGGCTTTGGGTTACAAATTTCCTAGTCAAATACTACCAATGTTGGTGCCTTGGGCAGATTATTGGAATTAGAAGATGGAAGGACACACAGAACTGAGTTCTTCTGATACCAAAACGGCTTCCTTAGTAATGCAAGGGACAGAGGAGGAACCTAAGTCTATCATCACCACACCTGGGGGTGGCCCTGCACACTAGCAAGGAGGTGGCGAGAAGGCCGAGAAGACTGGGAGCACCATTAATGCCTTAATCTTAGGTTGGGACTGCTAATCCACTACTGCGTGGAGGATTCACCAGAGTTCCAGCTCAGACACTCACATCTTGCAGAAGTTTCTCTAAATTCTCTTGAAGTTCGTAGAAGTACTGTGATGTAATGAGGCCACTCCGAGATTTATCCAGGCAGTCTCGGGCCATCTCAATCACCTGATGATGAATAAAGCTCAAGGCTCCATCTGCCAAAGGCAACACACTGTCTGGAGTGTTGGAGGAAATGAACTCTGCGAGGCGCTCTTCCATTTGTGCAGTGGCCTGGGAATAAAAACAGAAAAGTGAAATTTCCCTTCTAGTTCCAGATTAGCTGGAGCTAAACCTGAAGGGTCTGGCAATAGCCTAAGGATGGGCTCTGTGATCCTGGTTTGCTGATGTTGCATTTGGGGAAGCTGATGACTGAAAATGTGGAAAGATCATCTACAAGTCAAGTCAAAGCATAATCAAGGCTCTCTTTCACCTGGCCTTGTGTATCTCCCTACACTCCTTTAAAGGCATGCTCTTTTGCTCTAAGGACATTGAAGTATTTGTTCTCCTCCTTCATTATGCTGTTTCATGCCTTGGTCTGTTTATGCTGTTTCCTGTGTGTAGCATTTTCACCTTGCCAAGCCTGCCTGGCAAACTTCTATTATTCCTTGTAATCTCATTTCAAACATCTCTCCTCTGGGAAGTCTTTGATTCCCTCAGGCAAACTAGGGTTTCCTTTCCTCTGTTCTTCCTCTGGACCTCTCAACTGTGCAAACTTCGTGTATGGACATGATGGTTTCTAACCTTCCTCTGTACTGGGAACTTCAAGTCAGGGAGAGTTTGATTTATCACTTGACCTTAGGACCCAACAGAGCTAAGCAGATGCTCAGAGTGTGTTTATTAAAGGTGAACCTGCCTGGTCACAGACCTGGATCCTCAGCAGAACAGAATAGGGATCTGGCTCAGAAGCCTCTTGGGGACCTTACTGCACACTCATGTCAAAATGACAAATAGATATCAGTTAACAAGTTCTAAGCTGCCTATCTAGAAGTTGGCCTTTTATCCTTTGCCACTGGGTGGCGATTTCTGATTTCCAGTGTGTGTGTGGGTATGGGTGTGTGTAAACATATATATATGCACATACATAAACATGTTACACACACATATACATATATATGAGGGTGCGTGTGTGTGTGTGGAGAGAAAGACAGGAATGGGAGAGGGGAGAAGAAATGGAAGAGAAGGAATTTTAATACATTTTCTTTAACAAAATTCATCTTACACAAATGACTTGGAGACATGCACATAAAACAAACAAAAAAAAGGAATGCTGGAATGACAATACAACACCAAATATATAAGGAGAAAGGAAACACGTGAGATGCATTTCTAAACACTACACATTCCCAAACTTCTTTATAAAGGATCAAGCATAACAAAGTGATTTCTCAGCTGTAGTTCTGCCCCTCTTCCTCGCTCTTATTCTCCAAGGTTAAATAACATAGACCACAGGGCACAGGGCAGCAGAGAAATAATAGCTAACACTTACTGAGTGCTTACTATGTCCCGGGCAGCTTAGAAAAGCTTAATGTTCATTAATCTTCACCAATTCCGTATGAGATATGTTTATTATTCCAAATTACAGGTGAGAGAAATAAAGCTCAGAGAAGTTAAATACTCTGTCCATAAAGGGTCATATAGTTAGTAAATGGCAGAAGCAAATTTGAACCCAGTGTGGTTCCAGAATCTGTGCTCTTCTTTATTGCCGTGCTTCACTGTGCATGTCAAGAGGGAAAGCACAAGGGCTTCACACCATTTCTCTAGGCCACTGATGTGTGTCCAGGAGACTGAACCTGACTCTAGAAAAAGGATACTCTCTAGAGGAACAGGGAACCACACTGCAGACCCTAAATAAAGATGAATAGGTAGACCCAGGGAGGTCTAAACAGAGGGCGAAAAAAGAGGCTGAGGACTCCATGCTACCTGTTGTCATGGAAAGGGAGCCTACATCAGTCCCCTGGTTCTCTCTCACGCAGAGCTGGCTGTGTTCTGCAGGAATGGGGCCCATCATCAGAAGGCCAGGTCAGAGTGTACAGGCACGTGGTGTTCAAAAAGAAATGCAATGGGAAGCAAGGTCCTAGTTCCACACACAAGGTTTAAGGCCAAACTGCAGAGTTGTGAAGACTATTTCTCTCTATTTTCCTTCCTCAGCATTTTCTTGCTTAAAAACACAAATTCAAATGTGAGCAAGCAACTCTGAGATCTCTGTCTCCCACCTTACTGTTCCCTCTAGCAACTTCCTGCCAGTCCAGCATCCTGCTGTCTGCGCACTCTCTGGTGCCTGGGAAGGAGGCCCTGCTTAAGAAACCCACATCGAACGAAGGTGCTCTCGGAATGCAAAGCCTATTCCAGGGAGACCCTGACTCATGGATCCCAATGTGTATGGTGAGAAATAAGATCTGCAGTTCTTTCCTTTCCTAATATACGGTGGGCTTCCTTTTTGACATTTCCCTCCAGATACCTTTCCCTCCAGGGAGTGGAGAAGTAGAGGCTCTGCAATTATGACGCCCAAACTCACAGTCCTCTGCTGCCTTCCTCTGCCCCAGCAGTGGAAGCCCCTGTGCTTGTACCCTCTTGCCCCTCCTGGTACGTCTCTGCTCTTCTCGAATGCCTCTGGAGAAAGCACTCCATCCCCTCGTCCCAGCCTTTCCAGAGGGGCTGGCTGCAGGTAGCCATCCTCGGGGGCATATACAGTCTCATGTAAAATGGATCCTTACCTTGGGGAATCTTTCTTTGTATACATGATTCATCATTATTATTTCACTGTCATAGGAAACTGGGGACCGTCCAGGACTAAATAAGAAAGAAACAAAGTGTTACTTTAGTACCACGGAACTATCGAGGAGAAAGATGGCCACCTCAAGTGCTCCTGCTCCCCTGCTGTCCGAAGTACCCACACATTCCCACTTTAGAAAGTGCTGAGTTCCTCATTCCTAGAGCTGCCAGCACACCTTGTTCAGCTCAAAATGGTACCACCTAGAGTTGAGCTACTTTCCTATAAGAAGCTTGGCTTTTACAAGACCTCTCTAAGGGTCTGAAAAGGCTTGAAAAGAAGACCACTCCTGAGCCCACTAGTAGCTTCTTAGGATGGTCCTCCCCAGAACAGGGCTCTTTGCCCAGTCGGATCGGGAATACCCCAGTATGTTCTAGGAATCAAACAGAATCACCACCACTAAAAACAACCAGAAGGAGGCAGTGTGTACCTATATCTTTTCCCAAATAAGCTGCAGCTAATAGAACTAACTTGGGCTCTGATTTGGGAGACGAATAAGGCTGATCCAGTCTGTAGTGAATTATAGGCCTGGGGAAGAAGAGCCTGGAGTGAGTTATAGGCCTGGGTCATCTAAATCTTCCCCTTTGGCCCATGTGTGGTTATATCCCCTTAAAGTTTTCAAAGTTTGAGCCACACGACTGAATGGATATTCAGGTCTTGCCCAGTTTGGTGCCCCTGGCACGTGATCCCATGATCCCAGCTGACCTAGGTTCAGAACTGTTCCTTTCTGCCTTTCCATGGAGTGGGCCGTGGTCTGCCTGTTGCATCAATGTACATTACCAAGCATTTTAAGAGTAATATAATATAGCAGGGATTTCCTGAGGTACTGTAGTCTTCTCAATCTCAGATGGCCTAAAAGGTACATTTTACTCTGTGTAGATTGTGGAGCACCAAGATCAAGGTGTTCCTCTGTGTATGGCAAAGAAAGACATTGGGATCCACACTACACATTCACTCATTTGTATTTTTGATCATTTGTACTGCAGTCCCAGTCATCTTTATCATTCCCTGAACTTGAACCAGTCTGTGGCCTGGCTCAGCTCACCCTCTAACACTCACAGTCAACATTACCTGAGGGGATTTTTCCTGGGAGGCACTGTTCCTTTGGGCCTCCATCTGAACATGTTAGCCAATTATTTCTCAGGGACTTTGGGAAGCTGAGCTTAGTCATTAAAGCCATGCTCATTTTAATCTACACTCTATTCCTTAACCTGGAATTCTGGTATAGATTTACTGGCTAATACCAAAGAGAAGAGCCAACTAATCTAAGGAATTCACAGATAAATCAGCTGTTAAGGTTTGTTTGGTTCGATGAGCCCAGGTCTGTCAGGGAAATGAGACAGATTCAGATGGGCATTTAATTCTGAAATGGGCTTCTTCCCCAAGTCAGCCACAAGTGTCTTCAGCAGCAACTTTTTTAGATGGCTTAGTTCATATCCCCTGGGCCTCTGTGATCTGCATCCAGGTAAACTATCAGAATAAACACTATTACTCTCCTTTTACTGAATGGGCTCTAAAGTACATTTGTACTGCTAACTACTTTCAAAGAAAAAGAGAGAGAGACTACTCAACAGCATCATCAGGTATCTCTTGGGGTGGTGAGTTGAGCTGTATCCAAAGTGAAAAAGGGCTTGAGCTTCACTACACTTGTCTCTTTTGAGCTATGGGCAATATGCTATACCAGGGGTTGGCAAATATGGCCTGAGACCAAATCTGGCTGTTTTTGTAAATAATGTTTACATAATGTCTGTGGATGTTTTCCCACAGCAACAGCAGAGTTAAGTAGTTGCTACAGAGATTGTATGGCCTACAAAACCTAAATTATTTATTATCTTGACCTTTATAGAATAAGTCTGCTGGCTCCTATGCTGTGCAAACAAGCTGAGCGTCACAGGTCCTGGGGCCGTGGGCAGAGAGTATCCCTCACCTGAGACTGCGGGAACGGGGTCGCATGGCTGGAGATTGCTCTTCCTCCTCATCTGGTACGCTCTCCGTGCTGAAATGCTTTGTCAAAAAGTGCAGCTCATCAGCTGTAGGCTGGAAGGGCAATTGGTGTAGCTTTTCCTGCGAGGAACATGATGACTAGAGGGAAAAACAAAAAATAGCATTAAAGACATGTCTAAGGACAGTCCAGGATCAGAAAAGGAACTGAAAAGGGTCAGTTCCCAGTCATTGTACACCCAAAGTCAACCCAGAGCAGAAATTCTTTCCATTGTTCCCTTTAGCCTGCACTGTGCATGATCCCATCCACATCTACCCCTTCAGGGTCCTCAGTCCTAAGGAAGCCAAGGCACTAGGGTTCTCCACAAGTTTTGCAGGGAGTTGGACCCAGAGGGTCATGAGATGTGAGAGCTCCGTAACTACCTAGGGAGCCTCTGCAAAAGCAGATTCTTCTGCATTGAAACTTAGCCCTCAATAAAGCTTTTGGCTAGTTGGAATGGCAAGTAATTAATAAATCACGCTTCCTGTAGGGAAGAAAATTACTTTTAGATCTGGAACTGAAAGATTAGACTTGACCTGAAAACAATTAAGAATTCTAAACATGGCCCAGTGACTGAGATTCCAGACAAGAGCTCCCTGCTAATCACAATGGAACTCGTGAGGGAGTGAGCTGTGCTACTCTAGTCATCCTGCAGATGTAGCCATTGCCAAGGCACCCCTACAGCTCCAGGATCAGTGAATTTCCCTTTTACTCAGAGAGAAGGCAAGTCTAACACTATTGGCTCAATTTCTGTTCACCGACTGATTGAGAATCTGGGGTTTAAATGTTTAAATCCATTTAGAGTCAAAGCTGCAGCATCACACTGAGAGAACTCTGTTGCCAAGTTAAGCCTCCAGACAAAGTGAGAAATCAGATTTTTATTTTTTGCTAACAGTGCACACTTCTCTCCTAGAATGCTATAATATGTGAAGTTATAAACAGCTAGTGAGAGGTCTCCACAGGGCTCTGTCTTGGCCACATTTTTATAAATGAATAGGACAGAAATTGCAAAAAGTATCCTCACCCAACTGTAGCTGACATGAAGCAAAATTGGTATTTTAAGTATCCCAATAAAATAAGCTGGAGCAATGGGTTGAGCCCATTAAAATTTATTTTA
>NW_006441955.1:477393-482865 GCF_000325575.1 Pteropus alecto | reverse complement strand
AGATCTGAAGCTAAACAGTTGCCAAAAGACCAATGAGATCTTTGGATTATGAGTAATACTGAGGTCAAGGGAGGAAATGATACTCCTTTTACCTGCTTGGAATTCATGAATATAGACAAGCCAAGCTGAGAAAACCTGAAAAATGGTGGAGGACATGGAGAATGGTCATCCAGTCTGTGGTCTGATTTCACATGGCCTGCAAAGCCTACAATACTTACACTACTTGGTCCTTTACAGAAAAAGTTTGCCAACCCTCTCATCCTAGCTTGAATTAAAACTTGCTCAATGAGGAAGACTCATTTTAGTGTTAATTGTTCATAGCAGCAATTAGAACATCTATTGTGTTTTAGGCTAAAACCTTTTTTAAAAGAAACATAGGTACAAGTTTTAGAGGCAGGGCCAACTTTTTTGCTGATGCATACCAAATTTAAACATCAAACAACAATTACCTTTGCCTTTTTTTTTTTTTTTTTTTGAAAGGAAAAAGTGAAAAAGGAGGAGGAGGGTCTACCAGGCCTTTGGGACACGGAAAGGGTTATCTGCCCTTGGTTGCAGTCCTAGAAATAAGGTGGGGAGAGTACGGGAACCATGCTTCAGAGCCCCCATGCCTGGCCTCACTGGCAAAGCAAAACTCCACCCTCAAGTCCTCTGACTTGACTAGGATTAACTGATGTCCAGGGAGCATGCTGGCTAATTCTTTCCAAAGGTGTTTGATGGATCTGGCTCTGGCTGTTAGGGGCCATTAACCCTCTGCCCCACTCAACCTTATCCCCAAACAACTTCTTTGAGTTTAGCTTTAGAGGAAAAGTTGAGAACCACTTTGCAACACTATAGGGATAGAGAGCAATAACCTGTAAGGAAGTATTTCTTAAGGGTGAAGGAGGTAGGGCTACAGATTTGGCTACTTACTGAGACAGTAGAGCTAGGAGTGTTGGTTCCATAGCCTGAAGAAGGTAAAGAAGCCAAAGACCAGCGCCGTCCATCAGTCCTATGTAAGAAAAGACTTTTAGGCAATTTCTACAGGACACCACCCTGAGCCTAGGACCTGTCTCTCTCTCCATCAGCACTGTTGAGGGCAGTTGGTTCACTTCCTTGTGTCAAGACAGTACTGTTTGGTCTAGTACATACTTGCAGGTCTTTCTCCTACATGGGGCCTACTGTGTGTTTTCCACTGCGAAGACAGACATCTCTGACTATAAAGGGATCCCATGGCTTTAAGTAAGAACATGTTATATGATAACTGTCGTTTTGGAATAAAAATCTTTACAGTCTCAATTTATTCACTTTTAAAGAAGCAATGACAGAGGACACCAGTTAAAGGCATCATGACAAGGAGAAAACTGCCACTGAAATGCAGCTATTTCTTCTTTTGAAGGCTCCATGTGACGAGCATTTTGGTCTTCCCCAGGCCACTGGGTTGACAACCAGGAAGAAGTGGACTACCATCTGAGTATGAATCAATCAATGGCAAATAGTCAAAGGCTACCTAGGATCCAGTAGGACCCATAAAACCAGTCTTTGAGAATGTTTGCCAAAGAGTGATAGTAGCTTTATGAAACATGAGTCAGGTGGCATAGCCTTGGCTGTACATGAGATTTGGGGGGCAGGCTTCCTGCTGCTCTTGGGAGGATGAACCCTAAAGCTCTGATCATAAAAACCCACATTTATTTGCTTCGCTGTAAAGAAAAAGATCAAGAAGGTATCTGGTCTGAAGTTTTTATAACACGGACAAGTGAATCTTTCCTGAACTGTGGATGTGCTGTAACACAAGTGTTCTTTCTTATGGACCTTGCGGGGTATAGCCTGCTCTGGTTCAAGTTAAAGAAAAACTTATTTGCTGCTACCCACAGAACCTTAGAAAATTAGCAATGGAGGACCTTAAAAAGTTAAGTTCAATAACCTCAGAGAAAACACTAAGACTCAGAGATTTTGGTGATTTGTTGCAGGCTTCCCACTTAAGAGGGGTAGAAGGAGGCAGGGAGAGGAAGAAGAAAAAAGAGGAATCAATCTTGCTAGGGCTTCTCCTTTTGATGCACTCCTCCCCACCCCCACCAATACCTAGCAGGTTTTCCTACACTGTTCTGTTAGGGGGTAGACCAGGGTTCCATGCCACATGCACATCACTCAAACTTCATGCCACCCAGGCAGCTAGCTCTGCTGGAACCTAGTCTCTGAGGCAAAGAAATGACAACGAGGCTGCTCAATCATGATGTTCTCTCTGACCTCTTTGTTGAGTCCTGGGATCTCTACATAAGAAAGCAATTCAACTTCAGGAAAACAGAGCTCAGCAAAGATGGGACTAGTCTAACTCCGAGAGGGTTTTCCCAAACCCTTGTCAAATACACATTTTCACAGGTGAGTTTTCCTCTTTTAAGGAGAAATGGAAACCAATTACATAGCAATCATTTTTCTGTAAACTGAAGACCAGGGACCACCAGAGTCAGAAAGAAATGCCAGTATAGGATGCCTCCATTTCCTCTGCCTGGTCATCTCACTGGGCAACTGAGGAAAGCTGTGGGAATGAGGGTGACTTGTCCCTACGCTCAGAAGCTTGAAACTATTTAGCAATTTCTGCCTCTAAGCATATGAGCTCTGAGCCTAGGTTCCAGCAGGTAGAGGGGGCTCCCTTAGGGCCTCTTTGCTAGATATGAAAGGCCAAATGTTCCTACCCACAGTCAGAAAAGACTCATTACAATCAGTTCCCACCAGCACAAAACCACAAACCATTTTGTTTGGCCATGCATAGCAGTTTCCCAGCCCCTTGCCCCATCACATCCGCTATTACCTGTCTGCTCTGTGGCCATGGCTGTAGTGAAAAGACACACATTATAAGTGAGAATCAAAAGGAACCAGAGAGACTGATCTGTTTGACCCCTGGTATTTGGTCTAGCTTGGCAGAGGCAAACTTTCTGTTTGGGAATGTGCGTAGTTTGAAGTGAAACTGTAGGACAAACGGGTCTATTCTTAGCGTGTCATCAAATCTGCCTTTTGTATGATATTCCAAACTAATGCCATCTTATAAGATGCAATCTAGGAAGCACAATTCCTAAATACTCTGGCAGGGCTGAAGTCCTCCCCCAACCCCAATACTTAGCTGCTTTTCCTACTATGTCCTATAAGAGGGCAGCTCAGGAGTCCATGTTCCATGCACATGACTCAGACTTCGTGCCACCCAGCAGACCTGTTGGATCTCCGTGATAATACCAGGCCCCAAAGCCCCCTAGCCGAACCTACCCCTAATGCCCAGAGAATGAAGTAGATACAGGGGCACCAATGGAACATGCTAGTCCTTCTGCCTGGGATGGTCTACACACCTGTGTTTTCATTCCCAACAACGGCAGCCTCTTTCTTATCCTTTAGATCTAAGCTTAAAAGTCAAACTTTCAGAGAGGCCTCGCATGACTACCCAGTATAGATCCTCCAGCCCCATTCCCTTCTTATACTTTCGTGCAGCATCATGTTCTTTCCCTTCATGGTACGTATCATAGTTTCAAATTATACATTTGTTTGTTCCTTGTTCATTATCTTCCCCACCACTCATTCAATCAATAAGCAGCGACTGAGTGCTCATTATACACCAGGAGAAACAGCTTTCATAATATTAAGGTATCTCTATTAAAGGTGCTTTAATTCTAGTCGAGGGGAAATAGAGAGCAAGCAAATAAGAACATATCAGGCACTAGAAAGTACTAGTTTGAAAATAAAAATGGATGATCTGATGGAGAATGACAAGGAGGCTCCTTTATATTGCATAGTTAGGAAAAGCCTCACTGAGGAGTTAACATTTAAGATGAGAAATGAAAGAATGAGTTAACTAGGTGAAGATCTGAGAGAACACCATTCCTTACAAAGGAAACAACTACACAGACTCTACTAAGTCTATGACGTTTCGAGAAAGTAGGGGCTATGTCTATTTTGCTACCACTATATAACTAAGTGCCCAGTATAGTGCCTGGATATACTGGGTACTCAGTAAATATTTATTGAATGAATGGGAAATGACTCAATGCCACTTACAGAGATCAGTCACAAGCCTTGCTATCCCAGCTTGGACCTAATCTGAAGCTCTAGTTCACATAGTTAAGACAGGAAGTTTGGGATCAGTAAGACTTTCCAGTTGGGCTGGAAAAACAAATGCATCAATCCAGCAGATTCTTATACTATTAAATGTTCCTAACTAATTAGAAGCTACACAGGGTAGAAGAGATGAGTCCCTGGGACAAACTCAGATAATATTTGTTTTGAACAAGGCAACAGGATCAGAAGGGGCACCCAAGTCAGCCACTGACCTTCTCCCAACCTGTACATGTCTATTCAGTTACAAAGAATCCTAATGAGGAAGGGGGTGAGTATCTTATGGGTTGTCATTTGAATAATGAGCTGATGATATTTCAAGGAATCTGCTCTTTTTCTGTTATCTTTTGTAAAAAAGTAGCCTAAGTACAGAAATTGCTCTTAGGTCGAGCTGTATACATCATTCTCTATCCATTAAAGGTTCCAAACCTGAAGCCATGATTTTCTGGAGGTCTTAATATCAGAGACTGACTCTAACTGAGGATATTTTTTAAATAAAAATAAAAAATAAAATCAAAGAACATTAACTTTGCCAAGAATTTTAGAAAATGTCTTGAAAAGTAAATCATTGTATATGGAGCCTTGGTATGTGGTTTGGATGGACTCATTTCAGTCAGCCTGGTATTTCTCCAGAGGTCAGGTGATACCCTGGCAATGGGCTGAGCTGTCAGGATTGCTAGTATGTGCAAGAGAGAAGTTTATATCACTTCCAGAGATGCGTGAAATGTGAGGAGGCATATAAGCCTGGCTCTGTAATGCAAAAAATCTTTCCAAATTCATGGGAGGATAAGTAAAGACCCGGTAGTCTCTTTATCTCCAAGGAGAGGAGGCATGTAAGGCTGCTTCCACCTCCTTAAAACTGGCTGGGTTCGAGGAATAAGAATACAATTTTGAGTCCTCCTAGGAAGAGAAGGTGTTTTCCCATCAATCACATTAAGATAGCTCTCAATCAAGAGTATAATGTTTTGGAACATACCAGTACCTCAGGAAACTGGGGACTTCTGCTTAGGATTATAAAAATAAATCCATGTTTAATATCTACTTGACCATTTGAACACTCAAATGCAAACACCAAGAGCATCTAGAAAGCAAAACTTGAACAAAATGAATATGACCTGGGTGAGGAAAGCAAGGAAGGAATTTTGGTGGCTGGTAGCCCAAGTAAACACACTTGGAAGGGCAGTGCCTCAAAGGCGGAAGCCGACATTAACTGACATTCATGCAAGTGCCACACGTGCCAGTCATGTAGTAGGTTTTCTATCAACTTACCTACGTGCAGGAACAAAGGAAAAGTGAGCAGGCGCATTTGGAGAGAAATTCCGGGGGCTGTCCAAAGGACTGTTACCTGTGGACAGAAAAAAAGAAAAGGAACCCTTTGTGAGGTTTGTTTCTGAGGAG
>NW_006441955.1:476863-477320 GCF_000325575.1 Pteropus alecto | reverse complement strand
CCCTAGCATTATCAATTAACACGTATGGTTATTTTTTCAGGCCCACTGTTAGTTTAATGATTCTCTCTTTTAAAAAGCTTGGCAGCCCAGAAGTTTGTCCCTGTTTCCAAGTTGCCTTTAACCATCTATGTCTCCCAGACATCCATTCTAGATCCAGCAGCAACTTTCCAATTTCCTGCTCTTCTCAGGCTCCAATATGCCTAGTCAAGTTAACCCAACTTTCCAAAAGCTTAAAGAACTCATGCAATACACATGGCATGGCCAAATGCTCAAACATTTCTCAAAGGGCAACATAATTCCTTGTCCCAAAGTCTCTTGCACATATATCTCTGCAGACTGCAAGGAAACAATGGAGCAGTAGCTCTAATTAAGGAAAGAAAAACCCTAACAACCTATAATTCTATACTCCACTATTGCGTGATAAAGAATATGGTGGTCTTTGTCTCTGGTTCCTGGA
>NW_006441955.1:410741-476827 GCF_000325575.1 Pteropus alecto | reverse complement strand
TGTGGTATTCATGGTGGTGCCTGATAGTTTATATAAGACTGGGATGACTCAGGATGACGGCTGGTCATGCCAGAAAACCCAACTCATTGCATGAAGCCACTATTACCTTAATACCAAACCAGATAAAAATATTACAAAAAAAGTATAGACCAGTATCTCTTATGAACATAGATGTAAAAATCCTCAACAAGACATCAGAAATATAAAATCAAACAATGTCTAAAAATTATATACCATGACCAAGTATAATTTACTCTAGGTATGCAAGGCCGATTCAACATTTGAAAATCAATTAACATAATCTACCACATCAACAGACGAAAGATGAAAACCCATATAAATACATCAATTAATACAGAAAAGGTATCTGACAAAATCTAATACCCATTCCTGATTAAAAAAAAAAACAAAAAAAACCCCTAGCAAACTAGAAATAGAGGAAACCTTCAACTTGATAAAAAGCACCTGCAGAAAACATACTGCTAACAACAAATTTAATAGTGAGAAACTAGATCTTTCCCTCTATGGTTAGGAACAAGGCAAGGATATCCCCTCTCACCACTCTATTCAACTTCATACTAAAGTCTTAGTTAGTGAAATAAGAAAAGGAAATCAAAGGTAAATAGATTAAGAAGGAAGAAGAAATATAATTGTCTTTGTTTGCAGATGACATGATGTCTATGTAGAATTCACCAAAAAAAAAAAAAAAAAAAAGAAAGCAAGCAAGAAAAAAAAAAGTCACCCCTAAAACAACTAACTAATAAGCAATTATAGGAAAGTTGCACGATACAAGGCTAATAAAACAAATCAACTGCTTTCTTTTATACAGGCAATGAAGTGGTAGTTGGAATTAAAAATATAATTAACATTAACATAAAAATGAAATGTTTATGTACAAATTTAATAAATTTATGTGTAAATCTATATGCTATAAACTATAAAACTCTGATGAAAGAAATCAAAGATCTAAATAAATGAGGTGATACTGTATGTTCATCGATTGGAAGACTCAGTATTGTTAAGATGTCAGTTCTCCCCAATCTGATCTACAGATTCTATGCAATTTCATTCAAAATCCCAGCAAGCTACTTTGTGAATGTCAACAGATTCTAAAGCGTATATGGAAAGGCAAAATAACCAGAATAGCCAACACAATACTGAAAAAGAACAAAGTTGGAGGACTGACATTACTTAACTTCAAACTCACTATAAAGCTACAATGATCAAGACAGTGTAGTATTGGTGAAAGAACAGACACACAGATCAATGGAATCAAACAGAGTACTGAGAAACAGACAAACAGAACTATAGTCAATTAACATTGACAAAAGAGCATATGCAGTTCAATGGAGAAAGCATAGTCCTTTCAACAAATGCTGCTGGAACAATTGAACATCTATATGCAAAAAAAGTGAATCTAGACACAACCTTTCACAAAAATTAACTCAACATGGATCATGTATATGATCCTAATATAACATTGCCTAAATGTAAAACACAAAACTATAAAACTTCCAAAAGACAGCATGGGAGAAAAACAAGGTAACCTTGGCTTTGACAATAACTTTTTAGATATGAAACCAAAAGCACAATCCATGGAAGAAGAAAACTAATAAGTGGGATTGCATTAAAATTAAAAACTTGTGCTCTACCAAAGACACTGATAAGAGAAAAAGGCCACATACCAGGAAAAAATATTTGCAAAACATATATTTCAAACATACTTATATCCAAAATGTACAAAGAACTCTTAAAGCTTAACAATAAGAAAACAACCCAATTTAAAAAAGGGGTGGAGGATCTGAATAGACAACTCATCAAAGAAGATATACAGATGGCAAACAAGCATATGAAAAGTTGCTTAACATAATTAGTTACAGAGAATTGCAAATTAAAACCACAACGAGATACTCACATACACCGATTAGAATGGCTAAAAAATGGACAATCTCTCATGCTGGTGAGGATGTGGAATGACAGGAACTCATTCATTGTCAGTGGGAATGCAAAATGGTATAGCTACTTTGGAAGACAGTTTGGCAGTTTCTTATAATGCCAAAAATAATCTTATTGTACAATCCAGCAATTACACTCCTAAGTAATTACAGACCTAACTTATTATGGATCAACTTACGTTTTTTTAAAATTTAGCTTTTGTTACTTAGTTTTATTATGAATGAAAAATAAGCCTCACAAAGACATGTAGCTCTCAGTGGTAAGAAGTACATTATTGGCTATATTTATTAGACTATATACTCATTTTGCAATTTATCCAAAATTTTATCCTCTGTGATATCAAGCAGTTTTTCTTGGAAACTAATGCAAAGGTTTATAATGTTTTTATATTTTTCACAAATAGGTTATGGCAGAGGTAAGAGCTAACACTTAAGAGGGCTGTAGGGCAATCAGTGTTCTAACCCCTTCTCTCTCCCCCCAGGATTCTATTAGAACAAGATTGAGCATATAGGAGATTTTGCTGCTAATGGACTATGAATTTCAGAAGGTACCTTAGATGAATTTCAAGAGTCGAAGAGGAATGAGAAAAAAGGGACAGAACAGGGACTATTCAAAGATTTATAGGAATTAAGAGTGTAGAAGATGGGAGAAGCTGGTATCTGGGGGTTCCTGTGGTGACTGTGGGGCAGGGGAAAACAAAATTAGCTCCAGTGGATTCAAGGCAGATATATGTGAGGAGGCTACAAGAATTGGGAGTAAAGAGGAGTGGATTACTGGGACTTGACCCAGGATGATAGGAGCTAAAGGCTTAAGGAAGACATACTTTTAGTTTAAAATCAGATGATATGTAACAAGCATCATATAAATATGCATGCTCACTTACCTGCTAATCTTATTCCAAAATTTATACAGTATATTCCATGCCTATATATAAACCCCAGACAGTTTTTGTACATATAAACAAAAAGAACATGAGGATGGATATTTGTTGCAGTATTGACTACAACAGTGAAAAACTGAAAATAATCTAAATGTCTGTGCTAGCTACCAGTTTAATACCTCTCAGCTCCAAATTCATCCGTCAATACCTGCTCTGCGATTAAGAAGAGAATTCCTTTAAGCATTTTTCCTTTATAGTGAGCACAATGTTAAACTTTCTCAGTAGAGGGTGCTGGAGGGACACCGTAGAAAGAACAGGCTCCTGGTGTAGTTCCAGCAACTGCACCATCAGTTGGGGGTGTGGGAGTGAGGACATGCAGGGGTGCTCTGACCCAGTCACATACTGGCAACCTTGCATCCCTGGCCCAACTTTCCACAGCTCTCTCTGCATGGATGCTGTGTGCTCTAGGCATGCACATACTAGTGGTCCGACTCCCTCTGCTTGCCTGCTTCATTTCCTGTATCCTGGGGTTTGTCTTCCACCATTCCTGAGGGATATAATGTGCTCCCATTAGCACCTCCACTCTCTGTGCAGGCCTGCACACTGGCTGTGACTAGCTAGTGCTCCAGAGGGCTGCTTCCTGATTGCTCAATGACTGTGGACCAGCTCTGGCATGGGCAAACATCTCTGCTATCCAGTGGGCTGCAATTACACCTTCTCCAATGTGGTCTGAATCGAGCCCATGGGAAGCCTGAATCCAGTCTAGAGAGAGCCTTTTACCAGGTCTGCTCTTCCTTGGGTACTTTTCCTCGGCTCTATGGTACCCTTACAGAGTTCTGTTACATCTGAAAGTTACTTTTATTGTTGTAGTGAATTATTTTATTAAATGTCATCTGTTTAAATCACTGTGTGGTTTGTCTCCTGACTAGGCCCAGACTGATACAATGTCCATCAATAAGAAAATAAACATGTAAATTGTGGTACAGTTATACAATGGCATACTCTATAGGCAATAAAAATAAATGAACTAACTTCTGTGTTTCTGGTCTGGCATATAAGAAGCTGAATAAATGGAAAAAATAAACAACTCTTCTTAAATCTGTCAGAAGAGAAGAGCAACTCCTGCTCCCAAAATGAGAGAGACAGACAAGCGGATACAGAGAATAACAACTTACCATAGTAGAAACCCATGACTAGAAACCTCCATAGGAACCAGTGCCAAGGTGGGAAAACCTGAACTGTAATTGATAAACTGCTAGAGACTCAGTGTGCACAAGTCTGAGAGTTAAAAACTCTGGGCAGATGTAGTCATAGAGGGGTCCCCATACAATTGTGAATTTAACCAGGAGTTCTACCAGCTCCTCACAGTGAATGTCTGAGAAAAATCTCCTCAAGCTTCCAGCTGGGGGTTAGAGTAAAAGAACCATTCTGAGGTACACCAGAGCACTCTGTTCTAAACAAGGCCTGTCCTTAGGATAAACTATTTCACCAGAGTTTAACCTGCTGAGATTTGATCAAAGCCTAATCTACCGCTGGGAAGGGAAACACCTAACTCCAGCCCCTTCCAGCCATTCTGTTCCACTTAAGAGGAGTCGGGGAGGGGGACTAAGAAGCACTGGTGAAGTTCACACTCCAGAGGCACAGGCTCACCGACGGAATATAGAACATTTTCCCTCCTCAACACCTTACTACTACATTACTAAAGGCCTATTTACGGAAGTTCTTTTTACGTAGTACATTATATCTAACTTTTAACCAAATATTATAAGGCAAACTAAATGGGAAAACATGCAGTCTGAAGAGACTAAACAAACATCAGAACCAGAGTCAGATATGACAGGAACGCTGAAATTGTTGTTTCAAGGAACGCTGAAATTGTTCTGTTTCAAGAGCAAGAATTTTTTTAAACTATGATAATATACTAAAGGCTTTAATGAAAAAAGTAGGTAACATGCAAGAACAGATGGAAAATGTAAGCAGACATGTAAATTCTAAGAAAAAATAAAAAAGAAATGTCAGAGGTCAAAAACACTAACAGTAAGGAGAATGCCTTTGAAGGGCTCATTAGTGGAACTGAAACAGCTGAGGAAAGAATCTCTGACCTTGAGAATATGACACTAGAAACTTCTAAAACCAAAAAGCAAAGAGAAAAAAAAACAAAATAAATAGAAAAGAATACCTAAGAACTGTGGGATAACTATAAAAGGTGTAACATACATGTAATGGGAATATCAGAGAACAGAGAAAGAAACAGAAAAAATATTTGAAATGATAACTGAGAATTTCCCCCAAGTTAATGTCAGACACCAAATCACAGATCCAGGAAGCTCAGAGAACATCAGGCAGGATTAAATGCCAAAAAAAATTACACCTAGGCATATCACTTAAGAAACTAGAGGGAAAAAAATACCTTATTTAGAGAGGAGCAAGATAAAAATTATATTCAACTTCTCAGAAACCACACAAGCAAGAAGAGAGTGTGGTGAAATATTTATTGTTGAAAGGGGTAAAACAACAACAACAACAACCCTGAAAAATTATCCTTCAAAAGTGAAGAGAAACAAACACTTTCTCAAACAAAAGTTGGGGGAATTTTTTGCCAGTGAACCTGCCTTACAATGAATTAAAAGTTCTGAGAAAAGGAAAATGATATAGGTCAGAACTCATATCTATATAAATAAAGGAAGATATGGGTCAGAAATGTAGATCTACATAAAAAAAAAAATAAGTGAAGGTAAAATTAAGACTCTGATTTTTTTCATAGTCTTAACTGATCTAACAGATAACAGTTGGTTGAAAATAATAACAACAATGTATTTGATTATGTATGCTTAATGTGTGTGTGTGTATGTATATATATATAGTGTGTGTGTGTGTATATATAGTGAGTGAGTGTGTGTGTGTGTGTGTATGTGTGTGTGTGTGTATGCTTATATGTAAGTGAAATGGATGCCTACAATGAAACCAAGAACAGAAGGGGAGAATTAGGATTATTTTGTTATTATAAGGTATTTATATTCACTACCTGTGAAGCGGTATAGTGTTATTTGAAAGTGGACTTGTATTAGTTGTAAATGTATACTGCAAACCCACAAAAAGTTTTTTAAAAAAGTATAACTGATAAGCTAAAAAAAAGGAGAGAAAATGGAATCATATAAAATGCTCAGTTAAAACCACAAGAGAAAAATAACACATGACAAAAATAGAAACAACACAGGCAACAAATGGAAAACAGTAACAAATATAGTCAATAACACCTTAAATAACAATTATAAGTATTTAGATAGAGACTGTTACAGTAGATTAAAAAAAAAAGATCTAATTATATGTTGTTTACAAGTTATTTAAATATAAAGATATATGTACATATATAGATTAAAAGGAAATAGATATATATTATACTAACACTAATTAAAAGGAATTTAAGGCATATAACTAAGGAAATAAACCAATCTAAAAAGGCTACATACTATATAATGCCAACTACTATATGACATTCTGAAAAAGACAAAACTGTGGAGACATTGAAAAGATTTGTGATGTCAGGGGTTGAGCAAGGGAGGGATAAAAAGGCAGAGAACAGACAATTTTTAGGGCAGTGAAACTATTCTGTACGATACTACAATGGTAGATACGTGTCATTATACATTTGTCAAAACCCATGGAATGTACACCACCACCAAGAGTGAACCCCAATGTAAACTATTATATGGACTTTGGGTGATAATGATGTATCAATGCAGGTTCATCGATTATAACAAATGTGCCACTCAGGTGCAGGATATTGATAATGGGGGAGGTTGTACATGTATGAGGATGGGGTATATGGAAACTCTCTGTGTTTTATGCTCAAAATTGCTGTGAACCTAAAACTATTCTAAAAAGCAAAGTTTACTAATTAAAAAAAAAAATCAACTAGGAAGCTTCCATTTCCAGAATGGCTAAGTAAGTGCCCCCTGAACTGACCTTACTGTGGTTGTAATCTACTTATATATAGTAAATATTTAATATTGAGCTGAAATGTATGAAATAAATGGACCCACTTTCAAATCAACAGGTCTCATATTACTCAACAGATTCCAGACTTCAATGTGAAGTCAGAGTCTAAGAACATCCTGGGGACCCAAATACCAGGATCTATAAGATTTGAGGATATAAGCTGATGTAAAGTTTGATCTGCATGGAACATTCAGTGCTGCCTTTCTCAACATATGAATATGTTTAGAGTCTACAGCCATGAGTTGGGCTTTTAAGTCAATTCTTCCTCCCTGGAACTGAGCTCCACAGTGATTTGGGGAGAGATGATGATGATGATGACAGCTAACATTTATGGAGTACTAAGCATGTTACACATATTAACTTAAAGCGAGAGTCCACAGACCCAGGCAGGCTGAAAAAAGCCAGATGATGTTCTCAATCAAAGCCACCTGAGTACGGAAGATTTAGTCCTAAACTTTAACTTGCCAAGAATCTAAATAGAGAGATAATCATCTCAGAGAGGAGCAGCCAGTAGCAATGACTGCCCAGTACTCACATTACAGTTAGGAAACTATGTACAAGGTCTAGACATGCTAAGTTTATTTCTATATGATGAAAAGGCCACATCAGATATATGCTGAGTTTTTACAAAGCTCCAGGATAGAATGTGCTATCTGAGCTAATGCATAACTCAGTCAATTTTGTCGGGGAAAGTACCTAACCACAATGAGACCTTTGCTTTAAAAGCCAAGTATGTCATCAATTCCCTGGGTCCCCCTGTACTCTTGGTAGTGTCTTCTAATGTAAGAGTTAGTGTTTAAAAGTTTAATTGATTCGGGGAAAAGGGACATGAGCACAATGAATAACTGGATCTGAGCCCAGTAAAGTGAGACCCTCTACCCAAGGACAAAGATCAATTTCAGAATCAACAGACTCTCAAAATGCTTAAACAACTACTCCATATGCACCCTTACTTTCTCCCTCCAAAGACACAATAAACCGTGAGCAAAGAGACAAACCCAAGTGGAACAGATCTGTCTTATTAGGGTTCATGCCAAACTGTTTAACGGCTGTGGTACTCTTTCATTGCCCAAAGACAGACAAGGCCCGTGGCAAACCCAGGAAGCAAGCTTAGAATAGCTTTCTATGGCTCCAAGCCTGCTCCATTTCCATCACCCCTAGGTCTAGAACTTCCACTGCAAATAGTGTAGCAATGAACAATGTGGTAGTGCAGCAACCCCTTCAGCAAAGCTGACGCCCTATATCTGGCTCCTCTGGGATGCAAGAATATGTACCTAGAGAAAAATACGGCTAACCCAAATGAAGTCTTCTGCCTCATAATTTTTATATATTCCTCAGCTAGAGGCAAGTAAATCAGTCCTTATACTGTCTGGAGGAGCCCATATGGAGCAGAGTCTAAATGCATGAGATCATTTGCTTCATTTCCAATACGTGAAATCAATGTCAACATAAAACAAAATTTCTCTCACTTTTGTTGACTCCTGTTATAACAGAGGGAAAGTTATCAGAAGTCCCATGAGGCAGAAAACCACCTCTGTGAGCTCTGATCCTTGGGCATGGTAGGACAAAAGGTTAATGGAGCCCTCATCGCATGGCTAAACATAACTGGAGCCATAACACTCTCAATTCACTAGAACAGAGGCCATGGACCCAGGATACATACCTGGCTCCAAGATAAGCACAAAACCAAAAGGAATGTTGAAAGGTCAAGGCCATAAGCAACTAAGAGTCAAAAAGAGACGAACACATTCTCCCATAGAAAGCATGCCCATGAGCTCTGTATGCTTCAGTCAGCCAAGTGAAGTGACGACAATGTAATGTGTTGAATTGCACAAAGTGAGAAGTAGGAAAGAAACTGGGCATCTTTCATCCCACATTTCTTAACCTTCAAGTACTCACCAGTGTGGCCATGGAGTGGTGAGTGCGGCCGTGGTAGGGTAGGTGATGTGCTAGAGGTCACAATCAAACTCTTGCGGTTACTTGTCCGACAACTGCAATGAAAACATAAATGTCAATTTTAACAGGGTCACACCATTGGCCCAGAGACCTTGAATGGATATTGAGGAACAAAAGAATGACATCATTCCATAAATTGAGCAGTATACTGTTTTAAATTGAACTGGATTAGCAATTACCGTTTGTACCAAACGATTCTCATTATCTCCAGTACTACTACTATCCCGGTTCAAGCCTATAAAGAATTTATGAATGATCTTCTTTCCACTTTGGTTTTTCCTGCCCACCACCTGCCCCTACCAGTCTATTACTCACCCATCAGCTAGAGTAATATTTTAAAAACCATAGATGAGATCATGTGAATTATTTCTTAAAAATCCCCGAGCACATCTGGAATACACACCCGTCCCTTGATTTACGTGGTATTTTTTTATGTGAGTTTTTTTATATGTGGTAAGTATTGCTTCCATTTATGAAAAAGTCGATTTTTTTAGATTACAGTACAGACACCAACAGCGAATAAAATTTATTTTGATTTTTTCTGAATTTTCATTAGCATCTTTTTGTGAAAATATGTGAAATAAATATTTCTATGACACGCTGGCCCATTTCTTTAGTTTTTTTTGTTTTGTTTTGTTTTGTTTTTTGGTACTGGTGGACTCTTTTTATGCAGTTTTCTTCTATGTTAAAAAAAAAAAGGATGCATGGAACGTACAATCAGCGTAAATTGAGAGACGGGTGTAATCCAAACTGCTTACCATGGCCATTCAAATTAATCCTACTGTAAAGAATCTATGTTTTCTTAGTTAAAGTTCTTAGGTAAGGTTTTGTCTTTTGGGTTTACTTTAAGAGAAACAAACTACAGTTATTTAGCCCCTTGTTCTAAAAAATACTCATTCCAAAAGAAGGTAGAAAAAGAAGAAAGGAAGAACAAGTACAGTTGAGCCAAAAAGAAAACAAATAGCAAGATAACAGATTAAACCCAATTACATCAATAATCACATAAAATCTATGTTTTAAATACATATTCGATTAAGCCAGAGCTTGCCAGACTAGATAAAATAGCAGGACCGAACAATATGCTGTTTATTCTTTGTTAGAGTTAAAAACTAGAAACCACCTCAAATGTTCACTGATAAATCAATGATAGAAAACTCTACGATGGAATTCTACTCAGCAATAAAAGGAATGAACTATTAATTCACACAGTGGATGAATCTCAAAATAATTACACTTAAAGTAAGAACCAGACATAAAAATAGTACACTTCGAATGATTCCATTTATATAAAATTCAAGAAAATGCTAACCTATCTATAGTGACAGGCAGTAGATTAATGACCAGAGGCAGGGGAGGGATGATAAAGAGGTATAAGGAAACTTTGGGGAGCTATAGATATGTTCATTATCTTAACTGTGCTAATGATTTCACAGATGTAAACTATATCAAAACTCATCAAATTGTACGTTTTAAATATGTACAATCTATTATACTTCAATCATACCTCAAGAAAGCTATAAAAATGTTTTTAGTGTAAGTAATATCAAAGTTACTCTTCTGCTTAAAATTCTACCTGTCTCACTGAGAGTAAAAGTCAGTATTCTTACAACAGCCTACAAGACTTTACATGGTCTGGGTCTCCATTATCTCTTCCCCTCCTACTTGCTCCACACCAGCCACATGGGCCTCTTCACTTTTAGAACATCCAAGCAAGCCACTAACTCAGTGCTTTTCCCAGTATTTCCTTTGCCTGTGTTTCTCCCAGACGGCCTCATGGCTTGCTCTCTCACCTCCATCAGGTCTTTGCTTAAGTACGATCTTCTCGATGTATTTTTTCTTGATCATTCTATGTAAAATAGTAACCACCACTTAAACCTTCTATCTCCCTTTTCTCAATAGCACTTACCATGATCTAACACAGAATATATTTTGTACAGTCATTTTGTCTGTTGTCTGTCGTCTCATGAGAATCTGAGCTCTATGAGGTCAGGGGCTTGTGCATACTTTGTTTACTGCTATATTCCTCAATGCCTGGAACACAGCTTGGCACATGGCAGGCTCTCAAATATTTGTTAGATGAATGAATAGGTAAGTATGATTTATTACAAAGATTAAAATAAAAGAGAATACTTGTACACCTGACACAGGTAAGGTATATCAAACCATTATGTCTAAACTTGTGTATGGAAATGAAGATCTCTTGAAACTGCAGGGACAGATAACTGATTCTAATTTCATCTGCCATGATCTTATTTAAAATTTAAAATAAAACTCAAAACACTGAATATCATATGTCCAGGCCACATGCCTTTTTATGAAGGTACACATAATCTCACTTGGCAAATCAGCAACAGCTGCCAGGGAAAAAAAAAGGTCAGACACTCTGGTACAGATGCCATGACTCAGCTGAGATCCAAAACTTGGAACTGGCTAATTTTTCCATTTTCCCAGATCCTAGAAAATAAAAGGTAAGTCTTAATTCTTTCTTCCCAGGAAAATGAAAGTACTGGATGTTTAGAGTGTCAGGCACACTAGTGCTCAGCTGATGGGAGGTAACCTGGAAGCCCTCAGAGTTGATCCTCTGTTGCCTATCGCAAGGACTAAGTTAAATCAGACTGCTGCCCAATATAGTAGTCCTTCTTATTTGCAAGGGATGCCTTCCAAGACCCCCAGTGGATGCCTGAAACCACAAATAGTACCTAACCCTATATATACTATATTTTTTCCTATATATATGTACCTATGATAAAATTTAATTTATAAATTAGGCATAATAAGAGATTAACAACATTAACTAATAATAAAATAGAACAATTATAACAATATACTGTAATAAAAGGTATGTAAATGGCTTTGGGGTCATTATTAAATAAAAAAAAGGTTACCTGAACACAAGCACTATCAGACAGTCGATCTGATAACTGAGGCACCTACTAAGTCACTAACTGGTGGATAATGTAAATAGTGTGGATATGCTGGACAAAGATGATTCATGTCCCGGGCAGGCCCAAGTAGAACAGTGTGAGGTTTCATCACACTACTCAAAAAAGTGCATAATTTAAAATTTATAAATTGTTTATTTTTGTAATTTTCCATTTAATATTTTTGGATCACGGCTGACTCTGGGTAACTGAAACTGCAGAAAGCGAAACCACAGATGAGGGCAGACTACTGTACCATCCCAGTCATTTGGTCACGCAGAGCAAGACCTGGCATTTCATCTTACATTTTCACCATGGTCACTTCATGGATAGTGGGAGCAAAGACAAAGGCACACTGTACCATTTCTGTGATGCTGTTGAATTGTGGCCATATTTGGAGTTCCCAGCTTTCAAAATCCCTCCCTTCAGTAACTTGCAGATATTCAGAAAATCTGAACTCCTGTAGGAAGTCTGCTTCCCAGCTTTAAGCAACATAGGATATGGAGTAGGATGCATGGTTATAGACTCCTTAAACCTCTCCAATCTCCCAATCCCAGAAGTCTGGCTGCTCCTAGGAACTTGAGCACTTGGTAATTGACTAGCATTTGGCTACTTCCTTTCAGAATTTAGAATGAAGAGAAGACCATTTCTGTTTCATTAAGTGTGATCAACGAAATAGAGAATCTGGGGCCATTTAAGGTCAAGCACTTCCAGATGTTACTTCAGAGTAACCAATTTGATGTCCATATAAAGACTAAGAAGCTAGAGGGGGAGAGAATACATATTCTTTTAGTCAACAAAGGGTGGTGCTTGAAGATAAATCCATTATTTTTCTCTTGCCTGGATTATTTCAACAGCCCCTTAACCATTCCTCTGGTTTACTCGTCTCCTATTCCCAGTCTGTTCTCCACAAAAGCAGCCACAGTGATCCTTTCAAAGGATAAATCAGATGACTTCATTTATCTGCCCCAAAACTTCCAAAGGTTGCATGTCACCTTCCCAATACTGTGACCTGCTTGGCCCCAATTCCCCTTATCTACCCTTTTTTTGTTTTGGCCTAGCAGCTTTCCTTGGATTAATCAAGCACTTTTTTTAAAAATGATAAATTTTAATACATATAGCCATGATAAGAAAAGCAATTGCCTCACAGAGTTGTGAAAATTAAATTAGATAAAATATCTAGCACCAATAGGCATCTGACAAATGCAACTCTGAACTCACTCCAACTCCTTTTTCCTTTTTTAGAGAACAGCACTCATATTTTTAAGACAGTGCTGTATTCACATTGGGAAAGACAAGGTGAGAGAAACCACGGGTGTCAAAGTTTCTGTCTTGATGAGAAAAATCAATCCACATTTTTTTCAGGTAGGATGAAAATGAATAATTTAATAATAAAAATAGCAATATAAATTTAAATAATACCTGGAATCTATTGAGTGTTTACTCTATGCCAGTTAATCAAGCATTTTTTAACCCTTGCTCCATTGGTTTTGAAATTATACACTGTTTGCTTTTTCTAAGTAGTTATTATCATTAAAATTTTAACGGACACTCTTGTCTAAGATTAATCAGTGTTGCAACCCTCCTTCTGAACAAAATTAAAAATTCTTAACTCCAATTTCCCCCACTCCTTTCCAAATTTACACGTTATTGTGGTCCAGTATTTCAGGTCTATATTGTTTTTGTATAGCCAAATTATTAATTATTATTGTTCTATAAAATAATTACTTGCTTAGACTTACTCATATACTTTCCAATTTCTTTGCTTAGCATTCCCTCTTGGATCTCATACCTTTCTTCTTTCTTTCTGAAGAATTTCTATAAATATATTCCTCAGCAATTATTTCAGTGAGACTCTTAAAGTGACAAACCTTCTTGATATTAGTGTTTGTCTGAAAATGTTTTTATTTTGCTCACTGATTTTCAATGATAATTTACAATGTTTAAGTCCTCACTTAAACATGTCAATAGGTTCTCTGAACTGGGACAAAAAGAAGTGTAATGAAACCAATTTTACTACAGGCTAATTGATATAAACAAGAGTTAAGTTCCAAGGGCATCTCATCAACATTATAATGAAACAAGGTTGAACAAAACATTGTTCAAACAATGTTTTGAGAATTCCAAAGCCTCTTATAGAGAGTAGTAACTTCTTTCTTAATTCCTTAAAAATTTTGTTTTATGTCTCCTGTTATTACTGTTGAAAAGCTTTCTTTTAGGACTGTTGCTCTTTTGTAGTTAATTCCCCTTTTCTCTCTGGTGGCTTTTTTTTTTTTTTTTTTACTATTAACTAATAATTTTTTAGGTGCAATTCACATACCGTGGAATTCAACCTCTTACAGTGTACAATTCAGTAGTTTTTAATATGCTCACGAGGCTGTCCAACCATTGCTGCTATCTAATTCCAGAACATTTTCTCCACCCCAAAAGGAATGCCTGTACCCATAAGGAGTCACTTCCTATCCCCATCTCTCCCAACCCCTACTCCCAGGCAACCACTAATGTACTTTCTATCTCTATAGATTCACTTATTCTGAATATTGCATAGAAATGGAATCAAATATCATGTGGCCTTTTGTTTCTGGCTTCTTTCACTTAATGTTTACAAGATTTATGCATGTTGTAGTATTTATCAGTATTCCATTTCTTTTTATGGCTAATACTGCATTGTGTGAACAGATCACATTTTGTTTGTCTAGTCATCAACTGATAAGGATTTGGGTTGCTTCTATTTTTTGGTTATTTTAGATGATGCTGCTATGAATGTATATTTGTGTGAACATGTTTTCAATTTTCTTGGGTGAAAGTCCTTGCTGAACTCACTTATTAGAACTCTTTCAGCTTTTGTGGATTTTTGAGGGTTCTCTACATCCTTTCAAGACCTTTGTTTTTACGGTTCTGTAATTTTACTGCAATGTATCTAGATGGGGATTTATTTCTACTTATCGTGCTTCATGATATTATTTTGTTCATTTGTTTCTAATCAGTTCTGGAAAGTCTTAATCATTATTTCTATGAATATTGCCTTACCTCTATGTATATTCTGTTGAACCATATTATTGTATCTTTCATATTGCTTAGCTCTTATTCATATATCTATCTCTGTGCTGCACTCCAGATAAAATTTTACTAACTTTGTTCACAGCTTCATGTAATATTTAACATGACTGTTGGGTTTTCAAATTCAGTGATGCAATATATTTAATTCCTTGAATTCTAATTGTCATTTTCCTCAAATAAGAAAATTATTAAGTATATATCTTTTCTCTTATTTCTTTGTTATATTTTAAATCATTTTATATATACTTTCTATAGTCTTTATCCACAATACTACTCTCTAAAGTTCTTAAGAGTCTAATTTTACTGTTTTAATTTTCTATTGATTTTCACTTGAGCTGGATGTTTCCTTGTATGGTCTATTAATTTTGTACTGTGAACTCACTTTCAGTGTTGCTTTATAAATGGGAATATTGCACTATTTGATTTGAGGCTGTGTCATTTAAAATTTTGAGTTTGTTTCTGACAGATGTGTCATGGTTATTACCAGACCAGAATCAGCTCCTAGACCACACACACAATATAAACTCCAGGCCCCAAATTTAATTGAATAAAGGCCTACAGTTAAAAATTCTCAAGCGAGACTTTTTTCTTTTTATATGCAAATATCTTTTTTTTTTCAATTATAGTTGACATATAATATTGTATTCAAGTATACAACATAGTTATTAGACATTTATATAACTTACGAATTACGAAGTGGTCACCCCAATAGGGAAACATTTTTCTTTATTACTAAGAGCCCTATTTAAAATCCAGTGAGACTAAAAAACCTTTCATTCAATGGGTAAACTATTTTCTTAGTCCATTCCTTCACTGTAAAGTCCTTTGAGGGTCCTAATTATATGTGGGGTCTCAATTCTACCTTACCCTAGGGTATATGGTATCCCTGAAAAAAGTTCAAGGCCTTATCTTCTTTCCCTCCTCATGGATACCAAGACTAGTACACATCCTCCTTGGCCCCCTTTCTTGGAAGTTCCAAAACTGTTTCCGCTATTCAGGTATTGTTCTCGCCCTTAGATTTAGGTCCCTTGGGAATTTCCTCACATTCTACTGAACTTAGCTATGCTTTTAAAACAATAATCATAATAGCTAATATTTTATTAAGTGCTAACTGATCACTTTTTAAAGCATTACATGCAGTATCTCAACACCCTATGAAGTAGGTACTATTATTATCCCCTTTATACAGACAAGGAACCGGAAGCATCAAGAGGCTAAGTAGCTTGCCCTAAGTCACAGTAGGTACCAACAATTTTTTTGAAAGTCTAATCTAACTTTCTCTTTGCCCTAGGACTTTCTTAATGTGGAGCTCGATCCTAAAGATGATTCAGAAGGGAAGTATCCAGATAACAAGGGCATTTTATATAATTTCACTAATTTCAGGGGGGAGAAAAGGGTGGGCAGATAGGACATCAAGACAGGCAGGGATCTAATGTACAGCATGGTGACTACAGTTAGCAATACTGTATTTTATACAGTAAGCCCTCACTTCACGTTGTCAATAGATTCTGTGACTTTAAGCAAAATGACAAATAGTGAAACCAATTTTACCATAGCTAATTGATATAAGCAAAAGTTAAGTTCCTATAGCATCTCAACAAAACAACATGATTAGAGGACCTGCTGTATTTGGAAGTTGCTATGAGAGTAGAGTTTTAATGTTCTCACCATAACAACAAGAACAACAACAAAATGGTAATTATTTGAAAGACGTGTTAACTAACTACTTTGTGGTAAACATCTCACAATATGTGTACCAAACCACCACACATTGTACACCATAAACTTATACAATGTTAGATGTTAATTATATATATCTCAATAAAGCTGGAAAAAAGCAATAAAAGAAAATAATCTGCCCAACGGATTGGAGCAAAACTCTGATATAGTCACAAGTACTGGGAAAGATACCTGCTATGGCAGAGACTCAGTAAAGACCATGCTCTCACCAAATTCTTTAGTCATGACCATCTTTACTACCATTGTCTCTACCAACTCCAAATCAAGGCACAGCAAAGAATGACCTTAATCCAGACAAAAATTAAAGAGGTAACAGATTATCTCTATACTGGTCAATCCGGAATCTTTTCACTGTGTTATCAGCAGAAAAGACCACCAACAATGCAAGGGAAGCATGATTCAGACTTAGCAGATTATACTAGCCAAATCTAAAAGTCTCAGCTACATGATCCTGCAATAATAACAATTTATGGTGAAAAGAAACAAACATAGTTCTAAAGCTTAAATGTCAATGTCCAAGGCACTATCATGGACTTAATATACCCAGAATGCTTAGAATGAACCAATAGTTTTAAAGTAAAAGACATGAGGGGAGGGGGAAATTGGCCAAATGTAAGCCAGTGCAGTCTCCTCCCCTGGAATTATGTGCCCTAGTGAGAAGTTTCTTTAATGTGGCAGCAGCAACATGTCCTATCCCCAATCTACCTAGAAAACCAGGTAATTTTCTCATTGACAACTGTAGTTGATGCTCACATTCCTGGAATTCTACTTGAATAGACCCAGTAGTAGAGATGGGAGAGAAATTTAAAAGCCCTAGAGTGGGCAGTGCTTCAGAATCTGGGTATTCCAAGCATATCTATATTTCCAGTGCCCAGGACAATACCTGATACACAGTTATTATTTGGATAACTAATAAATAAGAGAAAATGGTTCTGTAATGCAATCTTAAAGCAGTATATCTCTTGGTAATCAAAGGAAAGTGACCAATGAGACTAAACATTTTTTTAAAATGGAGTACACTTCCACTACAAAGGCCCTCCACAAACATGGGCCTTGGTAAAATGAAGTTGTATAAGGCTATTTCTAATTACACAGTGTCTAGGCAGTTGTAGTATATTTGATATGTCTTTACTAGTTCCCATGGTTTCCTGATTTCTTTCGGATTTCTTCCAAATTATAGGCCCACTCCCAGGTTACCTTTCCAGACCAGTTTGAGAGTTCAACATCAACAACAACGAAAAATCTTGATTTAAAAATGAACAAAGGACTTGAATAGAGATTTCTCCAAAGAAGATATACAAATGATATACAAATATACATAGGAAAAGCTGCTCTGCATCACTAATCACCAGGGAAATGTAAATCAAAAGTACAATTAGATACCATTCCACACCAATTAGGATGGCTATCATAAAAAAAAAAAACAGCACCAACAAAAACAGAAAATAACAAGGGATATGGAGAAATTAGAACCCTTATGCATTGCTGGTGGAAATGTAATATGGTACAGCCACTATGAAAAATAGTATGGTGGTTCCTCAAAAAAAATAATCAAACAAAATATTGCTGTATGGTCCAGTTATTCCACTTCTGGGGACATGTCCAAAAGAATTGCAAACAGGGACTTGAATAGATATCTGTACACCCATGTTCATAATGGCATTATTCACAATAGTCAAAAGGTAGAAGCTACCCAAGTGTCTACTGACAGATGAATGGATAAATAAAATGTGGTATATACATACAGTGGAATACTTATTCAGCTTAAAAGAGGAAGGAAAGTCTGACACATGCTAAAACATAATAAAGTTTGAAGACATCATGCTAAGTTAAATAAGCCAGTCACAAAAGAACAAATATTTTATGATTCCACTTACATGAGATACCTAGAGTAGTCAATTTCATAGATAAAGAAAGTAGAAATGAAGTCCTTTGTTTATGTGCCAGGGGCTTGGGAGGATGGGAGAATGGGGAGTTAGAATTTAATGGGTACAGAGTTTCAGTTTGGGAAGATGAAAACATTCTGAAAATGGATGGGGTGGTGGTTGCACAACAATGTGAATGTACTTAATGCCACAGAACTGAATATTTAAAAAACAGTTAAAATGGCAAATTTTATGTTTTATAATTTTAACCACAATTTAAAATGAAAATTAAAAAAATTAAACTATAAAAAGGAGATGAGAAAAATGAAAAGGAAAGAAAAAACAAAAAGATTAAATACCATGAGATCTACTCCATACAAAGTTGGTTTAAAATCCGTTAATATATACCAGATTAACTAGAATAAAGGACAAAAGGTATATGATCATCTCAATAGATGCAGAAAACTTTTTAAAAAGTCCAACATATATTCATGATAAAGGCTCTCGTATAAGAACATCCTCAACCTGATAAACAGTATCTATATAATTCCCACAACTAAGTATTTAACAGTTAAAGATTGAATACTTTCTTCCCTAAAAGAAGGAACAAGGCAAATATGCTTCTGTCACTTCTATTCAACGTTGTACTGATGGTTCTTACCAGTGCAATAAGAAGGAAAAAAAATAGCATCCAGATCGGAAAGGAAGAAGTAAAATTATTATTACTTAAGATAAAATGATCCTGTATGTGGAAAATCCCAAGAAATTAAAAAAGTGACTGAAACCAATAAGTTTGGATGATCATAGGATACATGAATATATAAACACTAATTTTATTTCTGTATACTAGCAACAAACAATCCAAAAAAGAAATTAAGAAAACAATCCCACTCACAATAGCATTAGAAAAAATAAAATACTTAGGAATAAATATAACAAAAGAAGTATAAGGCGAGTACACTGAAAACTACAAAATACTGATAAAATAAAGAAAAGCTATATATAGAGAGAGAAAGGTGGGGAAGGAGAGAGAGATTCCATGTTCATGGATTGTTAGACTTAATATTGTCCAAGTGACAACACCCCCTAAATTTATTTATAAATTCAAAGCAATCCTTATCAAAATTCCACCAGTCTCTTTTGAAGAAACTGACACCCGATGGCCTTTTTAACAAATTATGCTGGAACAAATGGGTAGACACATTTGAAAAGAAAAAATCAAACTACCTTTGATCTTTACCTCATACCATATACGAAAATTAATTCAGATGAATCTCAGACTGAACTTTCAGAGCTAAAACCTAAAACTTCTAGAAGAAAACAGAGAATAAAATCTTTATACCCTTGTGTTAGACAAATAGTTCTTAGATACAATACCAAAAGCATGATCCACACACAAAAAAATTTAAAACTGCTTCAAAAGACTCCATCCAAGAAAACGGAAATAGAGTAGAAAGAAATATTTTCCAGTCATATATCTAGAATACGTAAAAAACTCAAAACTTAATAATAAGACATACTGAATCCATTTTTTAAACGGACAAAATATTTAAACAGTCCACCAAAAAAGATATACAAATGGCTGATAATAATAACATGGTAAGATGCTCGGATCATTGGTTATTAGGAAAATTCAAATTAAAGCCATAATGAGCCACCACTACAAACCCACTAGAATGGCTATATTTAAGATAGAGTATCCAGTGTTGGTGAGGATGTAGAAAAATAATCCCTCAATATTGCTGGTAGGAATATAAAATGATACAGCCCTGCAGAAAAGTTTTTTTTATTTTAATTCCGCCCCCCTACTTCCACCCACTGACCTACGGATGTTGCTGTCTCCCCTTAAGAATTGGATCTCTGAAGGCAGGGAGTCTCCTCCCACGTGCTTGCAGTGTACACTGGGGCCTGGAGCTCCCGTGGTCTGGCACACCCAGGGGGCTTGGCACACCCGGGGCCTGGCGCACCCAGGGCATGGGCTGTGGCTCCACTGAGGCTCGAACCCAGGACCTTCTGAATGTAAAGCAGATGTGCTAACCACTACTCTATGGAACCACCACAAAAAGTTTTAAAGTTAAAAAGTTAAGCATAAACTTACCATAAACACAATTCCATTCCTAGGACTCTACCCAAGAGAAATAAAAACATGTCCATCCAATAACATGTATGTAAATGTTCACAGCAAAATTTACTCATAATAATCTCAAACTGGATGCAATCCAAAATGTTCAACAACTGGTGAATGGACTAACAAAACGTGGTCTATCTATACAATAGAACACTATTTAGCAATAAAAAGGACTGAACTACTGATATGTGCTACAACATGGATAACCCTCAAAAACATTATGCTACATGAAAGAGGCCAGAAACAAAAAGCTACAAAGTGTATAATTCTATTTACACAAAATGTTCAGAAATAGAAAATTTACATAGCCAAAAAGTAGATCAGTAGTTGCCTGAGGCTGGGAGAAAAAGTAGGATTAACTGCCAATAGACACAAGTAAACGTTTTGGGTTACGAAATGTTCTAAATTTAGGTTATGGTGATGATTGCACAATTTTATAAATTTAGTAAACTGAATAACTTACAATTGGATTTTAGAGTACATAAAGTTATTTTTTTTTAAGTATATGAATTTTATAGTATGTAAAGTTATTTAAAAAAAATTCTGCGGGCCCCTGAGATTGCATCTGATGTACTTAGTGGACTTTCAAATCTTCCCTCCTGAATAATTTATTCCAGAAGCCATTATATGATGATGATGGCCAAATGGCTAGGGGAACTGGGGGAAAGATGCCTGGCATGAGATGTCAGAGACTAATGGGGGTAAGGAGGTGGTGTGCTTGGAGAGAACAGTGGTATCAGTTTGGCATGGGGTATTGGAGACCCAGCAAGGTGAGGAGGGCATATACACAGCAGGTCAGTGATTGCAAAGGTAGACTGGCTGCACAGAGAAAGAAATGATCATATAAGTAAATATATCAAGGATAATGGGAATCAGGTTTCTCATTATCAAAAAAGAAGTTACATATGAGGAAATGGAAAAACTAGAATGAAAGTAGAGGTATTAGTGTGAGCTAATAAGTTTCAATATATAGAGATCAAGAAATTTAAAAAGATACATGTGTGTTATATGTATACATTTTCTGAGAACATGAATGTTTAGCAATCATGCCTACCATCCATATCTTGGCTTTTAAATACAATTTCCCACTAAAGGGAACCTTGGAGAAATGGCTAATTCCAGGGCTAAGGCAGGGAATAAGCCATCCAGGAATATTTTACCAGGGCTAGAAAGGAAGTTCTCAAAAAATGATGGAGTCAAAAAGACAGAGGCCAGCATGAAGAGATTCCGCTTGACCAAATAAGATATAAATTGAGGATCAAAATATATAATGATATTAGTACATCACAGCCCATTAGATAAAGAACCCACTGAGTTCATGCTCATATAAAATAAGTGAAAAAACAAACAGAGGAGAAAGCTTTTCCTCACTGCCAACTAATGAGTGTAGAAAGAATGATGGAATTAACAGAATATTATTTAGCAATCAGCAAACATCAGTGCATGCTAAAAATAGTGGGTTAAAATTTGATGATGAATGGAGTAGTTACATAATTTCAAGACAGGATGCAATGAGAACACACCATTCTTTTTGGATATTCCTGTCAAAGATGCTGAAGGGGATCAGAATCTGCTACCCCAAAATATGCTACTTTGGCAAAAGCATTATTTTAAACTGAAGGAAACTGAAAATCAATAGATACAGGAAGAGTTCTCTGCCCTTCCTTTTATCTGCCTAAAACCAGGCAAATTTCTCTTTGACATAGGTGTTTCTCCATACCAAAGAGAGAAAAGCTATGATGCATTTGCATAGCCTTTGCAGACCTTACTAAAATAGCCCTTATCTTCCATTAGTTTCCACAAATATTTCCTAGTTACTTCCCTATAATTTATCATCTCAAGCCAAAATCTTCTTTCCTTTGTTAAAAAGGTATATGTTTCCAAGTTTAACCACTTCTTTGAGTTTCATTTTTCTGTGAACTCCCATACATGTAAACATTAATGAAAACTGTATGTCTTTTCTCCTGTTAACCTGTATTTTGTTAATTTGCAAGCTCCGAGATACTGAACTAAGAGAGTAGAGGACAAGTTTTTCCTCCCTAACAACTCATAATCTGAATGTAATCCTGAGGAAATATCAGACAAACACAAATTGCAGGACATTCTAGCAAATAATTGGCCTGCATTTTCAAAAGTGTCAAGGTCACAGAAGTTGAGAAAAGACTACAGAATTGTTCTAAATTGGGGACAAAAAGAAATAAAATTGTAACACATGATCCTGCATTGGATCCTTTTGTTACAAAAGCCATTACTTGGACATTTAGTGAAATACGAATTAAGCTTGTGGATTAGATGATGATGCTTATCAATGCTAATTTCCTGATTTTAATGGTTGTATCATACTCATGAAAATGTCTCTGTAGATGGGATATCATGTCAGGAGCTGATTCTCCAATGCATTAGGGCAGGGTTTAGCAAACTCTTTCTGTAGAGGGCCAGATAATAAATATTTCAGGCTTTGAGGGCCGTATGTGGTGGTCTATTGTTGCATAGTTCTTGTGGGGTTTTTTTTAAGCATTTTTATTTTCTTTTATTTAGTTTTAACTATATAGCACATTGGTTAAACATTTATATAAATTATGAAATGATCTCCCCAATTACTCTATCTTCCCTCTGGCTCTACACATACCAACATTATTGACTGCATTCCCTATGCCGTGCTCCCCATCCCAGTGGCCATCTATCAACTACTAATTTGTACTTCTTTAAGCCTTCACTCCTTTATCCCAGCCTTCCACCCCATCCTCTCTGGCCATCATCAGATTGTCTTCTATATTTGTGAGTCTGTTGTCAATTAGTTTATTCTTTTTGTTCCTTAGATTCCACATATAAGTGAAATCATATGGTATTTATCTTTCTCTGACTTATTTCACTCAGCATAATAACCTCTAGGCCCATCCATTTCATTGTGAATGGTAGGACTTCATTTTTTTTAATGGCTGAGTAATATTCCATTATATATATAAATCATAATTTCTTTATCAAATCGTCTGTTGATGGGCATTTAGGTTGCTTCCATATCTTGGCTATTGTAAATTGTGCTGCCATGAATACTGGAGTGCATAGATCTTTATGAATTATTGTTATGAATTATTGGTTTTCTTTGGATAAATACCCAGAAGTGCAATTACTGGGTCAAAAGGTCTATCCATTTTCAATTTTTTGAGAAACCTCCAGGCTGTTTTCCATAGTAGCTGTCCCAATTTGCAATCCCATCAACAGTGTATGAGGATTCCCTTTACTCCATATCCTCGCAAACACTTGTTTTTGATCTACTGATGATAGCCATCCTGACAGGTGTGAGGTGATATCTCATTGTGGTTTTAATTTGCATTTCTCTCATGATTAGTGACCTTGAGCATCTTTTCATATGTCTACTGGCCATCTGTATTTCCTCTTTGGAGAAATATCTATTCAAGTTTTTTGCCCACTTTTTAATTAGAGGGTTTTTTTGGTTGAGCTTATGAGTTCTTTATATATTTTGGATATTAACGTCTTATCAGATGTATCATGAGCAAATATTTTCTCTCATTCAGTAGATTGTCTTTTCGTTTAGTTGATGGTTTCCTTTGCTGTGCAAAAACTTTTTAGTTTGATGTAGTCCAATTTGTTTATCTTTTCTTTTGTTTCCCTTGCCCGAGGAGATATATCCAAAAAGAAATTACTAGTAGCAATACCAGAGAAATTACTGCCTATGTTTTCTTCTAGAATATTTATGGTTTCAGGTCTTTAATCCATTTTGAGTCTATTCTTGTATATAGTGTAAGAAGGTGGTCCAGTTTCATTTTTACATGTTATCTATCCGATTTTCCCAGCACCACTTATTGAAAAGATTATCTTTACCCCAATGTATATTCTTGCCTCTTTTGTTACATACTAAATGAGCATATAGGCATGGACTTATTTCTGGGCTCTCTATTCTGTTCCATTGATCAATGTATCTATTTGTATCTGTTTTTATGCCAGTACCATGCTGTTTTGATTACTATAGCCCTGCTGTATAGTTTGATATCAGGTACCATGACACCTCCAACTTTGTTCTTATTTCTCAAGATTGCTGTGGCTATTCGGGATCTTTTATGGTTCCATATAAATTTTAGGTTTATTTGTTCTAGTTCTCTGGAAAATGCCATTGGTATTTTGAGAGGGATTGCATTGAATCTATAGATTGCTTTGGGTAGTATGGCCATTTCAATGATGTTGATTCTTTCTACCTATGAGCATGATATATGCTTTCATTTATTTTTTTAATGACATAATTTTCTGAGAATAGGTCTTTTACCTCCTTAGTTAATTTGATTCCTAGGTATTTTATTGTTTTTGATGTAATTGCAAATGGGATTATTTTCTTAATTTCTTTCTGAAAGTTCATCATTGGTATATAAAAATGCAACTGACTACTGAATATTAATTTTGTATACTGCTACTTTACTGAATTCCTTGATCAGTTCTAACAGTTTCTTTCTGTTTTTTTTTGAGTGGAATCTTTAGGATTCTCTATATGTAGTATCATGTCATCTGCAAATAACAGGAGTTTGACTTCTTCCTTTCCAATTTGGATACCTTTTATTTCTCTTTCTTGTCTGACTGCTGTGGCTAGGACTTCCAATACAATTTTGAACAGAAGTGGTGAAAGTGGGCAGTCTTGTCTTGTGTTTGATCTTAAGGAAAATGCTTTTAGCCTTTCCCCATTGAGTATGATGTTAGCTGCAGGTGTGTTATACATGGCCTTTATTATATTAGGTATGTTCTATTTCCACTTTACTGAGAGTTTTTATCACAAATGGATGGTAGATTTTGTTGAACACTTTTTCTGCATCTATTGATATAACATATGATTATTATTTTTCAATTTGTTAATGTGGTGGATCACATTAATTGATTTGCGGATATGTACCAAACTTGCATCCCAGGAATAAATCCAGATTGACCATGGTGTATGATATTCTTAATGTATTGCTGAATTCGGTTTGCTAATATGTTGAGGATTTTTGCATCAAAGTTCATAAGAGATAATGGCCAATAGTTTTCTTTTCTTTTTTTTTTTTAAACATCTTTTTTTGGTTTTGGAGTCAAGGTAATAGTGGCCTTTGAATTTTTTGAAATAGTTTGAGAAGAAAAGGTATTAATACTTCTTTGAATATTTGGTAAAATTCAACTATGAAGCTATCATCTGGTCCAAGACTTTTGTTTTTTGGATTACTGATTCTATTTCATTGATGGTAATCAGTTGGTTCAGATTTTCTGTTTCTTCTAGATTCAGTCTTGGGAGCTTGTATGTTTCTAGGAATGTATCCATTTCTTCCAGATTGTCCAATTTGTTGGCATATATTGCTTGTAGTACTTTCTTATGATCCTTCGTACTTCTGTGAAATCCGTAGTTACTTCTCCTTTTTCCGTTTCTAAAGTTATTTGAGTCTTCTCTCTTGTTTCCAAGGTGAGTTTGGTTAGGAGTTTATCAATTTTGTTTATCCTTTCAAAGAACCAGCTCTTGGTTTCATTAATCTTTTGTATTATTTTTCTAGACTCTATTTCATTTCTGCTCCGATCTTTATTATTTCTTTCCTTCTACTCACTTTGGGCTTTGTTTGCTGTTCTTTTTGTAGTTCTTTTAAGTGTAAGGTTAAATTGTTTATTTGAGCTTTTTCTTGTTTCTTGAGGTAGGCTTGTATTGCTATGAATTTCCCTCTTAGGATTGCTTTTGCTGTGCCCCACAGAGTTTGAGTCATTGTGTTTTCATTTTCATTTGTGTGTAGGTATCTTTTGATTTATTCCTTGATTACCCCATTAATTAATCTATTCATTGATTAGTAGCACTTTTTTAGCCTCCATGTGTTTGTGTATTTTCCAGTTTTTTTCTTGTAGTTGATTTCTAGTTTCATATCATTATGATTGGAGAAGACGGTTGACATGATTTCAATCTTCAATTTATTTGTACTTGTTTTGTGGCCTAACATGTGGTCTTATCTTGGAAAATGTTCCATGTGCACTTGAAAACAATGTATTTTGCTGCACTGGGGTGAATACTCTGAAGATGTCTATTAAATCCATCTCATCTAATGTGTCATTTAAGCCCACTATTTCATTGATTTTCTTTCTGGAAGATCTGTCCGTTGGTGTCAATGGGGTGTTAAAGTCCCATACTATGAGTGTATATTATGAGTGTTGATCTCTCCTTTTATGTCAGTCAGTAATTGCTTTATATATGTAGGTGCTCCTATATTAGGTACGTATATGTTTACCAAGTTATTTCCTTTTGATGTATTTATCCTTTTATCAATACGTAATGCCCTTCTCTGTCTCTAATAAGCCTTTTCTTAAAGTCTATTTTGTCTTTGCTACCCTGACTTTTTTCATTTCCATTTATGTGAAATATCTTTTTCTATCCCTTTACTTTGAGTCTGTCTGTGTCATTTGATCTGAAGTGGGTCTTTGTAGACAGCGCATACATGGGTTTTGTTTTCTTATCCATTCGGCTACCCTATATCTTTTGATTGGAGCATTTAATCTACTTACATTTAAAGTGATTAATAATAGGTACAGTTATTGCCTTTTGCTTATTGATATTTATTTGTTTTTGTTTTTGTTTTTACTCATTCTTTTCTCACAGAAGTCCCTTCCTTGCTTTTGTTTTTTAACATCCCTTTAAAAATGTAAAATACATTCTTAGTTCATGGGCTGTACAAGAACAGACTACAGGCTGCATCTGCCCCATGGGCTGTAGTTTGCTGACCACTGGTCTGTGGCAGAGGTGGGGCTCTTTGAACTATTCATGCAATTTTGAAATTATTTTTAAAAATATGTATGTTGAAGTCCAGAGCAATCACCTGAAAAGTTCTGGGAATGGCTGCAAGAGAGGTGAATAAGGTTGAAAGCTTACTGGATAAAATGCATTTTCTTTCACTCGGCCATAAGCTGGGAACTTTCCTACTGACAACTGAGCTTATTCTCCTGCTCAAAGGGTCTAGTATGTAACTGAATGAAATGAATGGATGAAGTTCCTAGGACAGGAAAATTAATTTCTTCCACATAAGGTTGGGACATAAATTCTTCATCCTTAAGGAACCTTTTAGTATGACTTTTTAGTTAGCTACTCTGAGATACCATTTCTTACTATAGGGTCAGAAAAAAGTCAAAAGCTTGATAATACATTCTGTTGGCAAGATTGTGAGCAAACAGACATTCTCTTACACTGCTGTCGGAAATGCAAAATGGGACAACCACTACTGAGGGAAACTGGACAATACCTAATAAAACTATATCTACATTAATTCTTTGACTCAGCAACCCGATTCTAGGAATTTATCCTAAAGATATACAATAAAAATCACTTCTTCTATACCAAAGATCTATTGTTAAAAATTATTTGTGTCTCTGACTCTTCGCCTGGTGAGCTACTTCCTCAACAGCATAACTCTCTAGCCCCAAACTTATCCTACCTACCAAGATCAGAGAAGGGAATAGCCCTCATCAGAGGCAATGGAGATCAACACTGGCCCCTCTTCTTGCAGCATCATAGGCATGAAAAAGAAGCTGCTACAAGAGGCCCTGCTACAGAAACGTTACCGAATATCAACTATCTCTGTGGCTACCTGAGTTACTGGGCTCCTGCTGTCTGGATCCAGGGTACCTACATAACAAGGAGCCTCAGGATGATTACTACTCAGTCAAAAGACAAGCCAAGGTTTTCCTCAGCTGAGCATTCAGTTAGCAACTACTTAAATGGCAAGCCCCAAAAAACCTTCATATATGTATCTCCTACTGCATTACTCTGAGCAAACAATCTTAGTACTACAAAGCAGAAATTCGCAGGTATGAAACACTGCCTATGTCACTTATGAGACTCAGGCCTTAGGCTGAAGGCCCAGGAAAAAAAAGGTCTAGCTGAGTTGACTCAAGAGTAAGGGTAACAAATAAACAACAAGGGGGAAATTCTTTTTGTGTAAGCACTATAGCTAATAAGTAGAAAGTGAATGGAAACAGTATGCTTTTTGTAAATTCCTAGTAAAATAATAGATCTAGGTGATAATTATCAATGGTCACTGCTAGCAAAATACGGGAGAGACCTGACATCACCGGCCTTCTGACATTTGTATACTGCATCAATCATTAAGTATTCTTCCCCAGCTCCCCAAACCAAACCAGAATCAGATCAAGCCTCTAGTTGACAGAAACTACAGAGGTCATAAAAACATGTTAAATAACTTCTCGGGAATGCAATTGGTAAAACCCAGAATGTAGGAAAGCCTACAAGGATAAACAACTCAGTTTACAGTTCAATTTCCTCAACAAATAAAATGCAAAAAGGAAAACAAGAGGATGAGAAAGCCTAGATTAAAAGAAACTTACAAGTAGGGTGACCAGACATCCTAATTTGTCCATGATAATCCAGGTTTATTCCTGTTATCCCAAGTATAATTTTTAATAGAGTCCCCTTTCATTATCAAAAAAGTTTCTTAGTTTACACGATAAATTATATTGTCATTCTGCTTAAGAGACATATTGACTAAATGAAATGGACTGACATAGTTTGAATACTGATTCCAAAAAACTGTGAAAAGGCTTACTGGATATTTGATGAAATTGATAAATTATTATTAATTGTTTTAGAGGTGATAATGATAATGTCCTTATGTTTTTAAAAAGTACTTACTTTTAGAAATAGAAACTAAAATATTTACAAGAAGTCTGGGATTTACTTTAAAATAATGAGGGTGAGAGAAGAACAGGTGGGGATGTAGATAATACTGACCATGAGCTGATAATATAGACATTGGGGATGTATGACTACTCTCTCTAATGTGGAATGTTTTTGAGATTTTCCATAATATAATGCTTAAAACAGAGAGTAAGTTTTTCAGTAAAAAAAGAATTTCCCTAGTCCTAGAAACAGAAATATCCTAGAAACCTTTAGCTTCCTGCTTTTCATCCAATAGCAAGCCTTTGGCATTGCCAATTAAAACTGTTTATTCAGTCACCTGAAGCCAGGATCTATAAAAAATTCTCTGCCAGACAAATGTCCTGAGATTAAATCACAGTTAGTAGTCTTTATATTTTACCGTTCCTTTAAAACAAACAAACAAACAAACAAACAAACAAAAGCTTTCCTTTCTCTAAGAGGAGAATCACATCTCTTGAAGATAGATACTCTCAAGTTGTTCCTTCCCTTCCAAAGGAAGAGAGGAAAAATGAAACCCCTTGAAACTATTGCTGTGGACTTTTCTCAGTGCCAAGAATAGTCCCTTTAAAATAATGTATTTCAAAGTGTTTCTCATTTTAGTCCATGCCCTAATGCACCCCAAGAGGCCAGTTTTCAGCAGCAACAATTAGTCACACTGCGTGAGAGGGCAGGAGGGCGTCCAGTTGCCACTGACTTATCTTACGCAGTAACAAAGCTTCGACAGGCAGGACATAATGAGTGAGACCTAGAGCTATCCACGGAAAAATAAGAATATGAGAAAACTTACGGAAGCAAAAAGAAAATTAACGAAAGCAAAATAAAGTGTTAGAATCAGCAATATGTGAAATTTCCAACAAAGCCAGCAGCAAAATAACTATTATAGCAGCCTGGGTAATATTCTAAAAAATTTTATATGTATTAACTCAATCCTTACAGCAACCCTTGAAATACTATTACTATCTCTATTTAAATGATTTAGAAAACTGAGGCAGAAAGAAGTGAAGTAATTTGCCTACAACAGGGTCAGAATAAGAACAAGTTCTGAAGACGTTCCTCTTTTAGAATTACTCTGAATAGCAGTTGTTTAAAAAAGAAAGACAAGAAAAGCAGGTGTTGGTAAAATGAAAATAACACTTTCTCTCTGGCAGGAAACAATCTTGACACTACCAAAAAGGGATTTCAAAGGCTGCCTGGTTTCGGAAAAGGCCCAAAGGAACACCTGTCCTTTGCCATAAAAGTCTGCAGAAAGCCTTTCATACATCTGATAGAGAAGGGACAAGAGGGCTGAATTAGTACCAGCTGCAAACTTCAGTGAACTTCTTGTTGCTGAAGATGTTCAAGCACAGCTAAATAACTTTTTGCTAGATACTGTATTAAAGGAATTCCTATGCAGAATGGAATGGGCCAGACCTAGGATCCTTCCAATAGAGACATCACTCAAAAGGATTTCTTACTGCAAATCCTCCCACTTTAGGTCCTAAGAAGTCTATGGCAATTCAAAACTGATTCAAAACCCAAGCCACTCTATGTTCTAGAGAGTTGCCAATATCAAATTTATATCCCAAGGAGGCCTAAAGCTAGGCTAGTGAATAGCTACTGACATAGCTTCCCCCTCTCTCTTCAGGGACACAAGTTACATCACAGACCACGCCTAGCACTCCTTCAAGCAGAGTATGCCAACAATACAACACCCATGTCTGAGTGCTGATCGATAAATAGGCAAGAATCACATTCTTAGAAGACATCCAAGTTAACTAATGGAGAAAAATTAATGCAACCCAAATCACAATTATATTTACTAGGCCTCTTACAGTTGATTATACCGGTGAGATAATAGAGAAAAAAAATCACACACACATGCACACACACTAGGGATCCTAAAACCCTTGTAAATTCCTAAGTGATCAGAGCAGAGCAGTAGCAGCATCTTTTTTTCCACTGAGGGCTCCTAAATGGCTCTTAGATGGGGACTGGTCACCAGAAAGACCTAGTTATCATTAGAAGCTTGGAATTTTCAGCACTCCCCTCCCATCCTCCAGAGCAGAGACAGGGAGTAGAAACTGAGTTAGTACAGAATCACGCCTATATGAAGAAGCCTCTGTAAAATCTCAACAGTACAGGGTTAGTGAGCACACCCATACTGAGAGGATGACGCACTTTAACTCCACAGGACAGAAGCTCCAGAGCTCGGGACCCTCCCAGATCTCGTCCTATGTACCTCTTCATCTGGCTATTCATCTGTATCCTTTATCATATCTTTTAGCAAACTGCTGAATGTAAGTAAGTATTTTCCTGAGTTCTGTGAGCTACTCTAGCAAATTAATCGAACCTGAGAAGGGGGTTGTGGGAACCTCTCATTTATAGCCCAATCAGACAGAAGTTGTGGGTAACCTGGGAGTGTAGTACTTGTGACTGGGAGCAGTTCTGTGGGACTGAGCCCTTAACCTGTGGATTTGGTGCTATCTCCAGGTAGACAGTGTTAGAATTGAGCTAAATTGTAGGACACCCCACTGGTGTCATAGAGAATTGCTTGGTCTGGGGTAAAACCTCCACTCATTTGCTGCTCACAGCTGTCAGAAGTCAAGTGTTCTATGTGAATAGTAAAGGAGACACAAAGTAGGGAAGAACTGGGTTTTTCCCTATATAGAAGGAAGAAAACTGAGGGTTTCTTGTTTTTAACACAATACCTATTTAAGACACTAAGAGCTGGCATCAAGGCCAGTCTATGTAACAGCCCCATCACTTCTCATCAAGGGAACAAACAGAAATGTAGCACTGAGTTAGACTGGGCATCATTTAAAATTGTCTTGATTGTCCCTCAAATTATTATGGGCAACAATGTGTAAGGTCTTAAGCACATTACTAAGATGCAGTTAAAGGGTTAAGATTTTGAGCAGGGCCAGTTCTAACTGCCATGTAAAGGGACACTGTTTTCGGGCAATGCAGCCATAAGCCTCAATAGCTGTATTAATTTCCTAGGCCTGCCCTAACAAAGTACCATAGACTGGGTGGCTTAAACAACAAACATTTATTTTCTCACAGTTCTGGAGGCTAGAAGGTGTCTGTCTGCAAGGTTAATTTCTTCTGAAGCCTCACTCCCTGACTTGTAATAGCTGCTTTCTCCCTCTATGTCTATGTCCTAATCTTCACTTCTTATAAGGACACCAGTCATATTGGATTAGGGTGTACCCCAAAGACCTTGTTTAACTTTAATTACCTCTATAAAGACCTTATCTCCAAATATAATCACATTCTAAGTACCCGGGGTTAGAACTTCAATGTATGAATTTTAGGGGGACATAATTCAGCCATAATAACAGTTATACTCGGTGGGGATAAAAGACATCCAAATATGGCCACTGAAAGGTGGCAGTGTATGTACCTCAGTTTCCTCTCCTGAGTCTATTTTCAAATAAAGGTCAAGTTCACTACTGCCAGTGGCTCTCAATTTTTAATTCTTCACTTATTCACATTACTTACTGAAATCATTTTTCTCTTCTTTCCACTTACAATTTGCTCAATTGCTTAATAACAGCAATGTTCAATAGGCACATGTATGTGGTAAGGGTTTTGTAGAATTTAGGTTCATTGTCGTGTTCACTAGGCACTGATTCTGTCCTAGACTCTGAACGTAAATGCAGAGAACAAAGTGAAGTTAGTGGACGACAGCAACGAGCAGAGGTAAAAGATAAAATGAAATGTCATAAGCCTAAAAGAATAGAGATTTTTGAAAGAAGATATAAAGGTGATGGCCTGGAAGTGACAATGGACTGTGAAATACCAATTCTCAACCCCAGTATAAGGGGATTTATTAAAGAATGTCATGAATATGTCACCTGGGAAAAGAGAAGACCTGGGGCTGCAAAATTATTCAGGTTCAGAAAATACTACACTACATAAAGGAGTATCTTAGATAGAGAAGCAGAATAGCATAATTGTTAAGAATATATCTGAAGCCTGACTACCTGGGTTTTAATTCCAGTTTTACCACTCCCAACTGTGTTGTCTTGAGTAATTTATTTAATCTCTCTGTGCCTTAGCTTCCTCATCTACAAAATGAGCATTATAATATTACCTACCTCACAGAATTGGTGTGAGAATTGAGTGACCTATAAAAAGTGAAATTTTTAAATGCTTAGAATGGTAGCTGGGAGGTATTAAGTCCTCAGAGTTTATTCACTTATTAATTAAATACTTGATAGCACGTTTCGACAGAAACATTACAGCAGTGGTTAACACATTACAGAGTGGTTAAAAGCAAAGACATTGGAGTACGATTCTCTTGGGCCGAATGCCAGTCTCTACTGCTCGTACATAACTTCCTTAACCTCTCTGTACCACAGTGTCTTTGGCGATAAAACAGATTTACTTGGATTATCTATTTTATCACTAAAATGAACTTGTATTATCATCTTATCAGAGTATTTTGAGGATTAATTTCAACACATACAAACCACTTAGAAAAATGCTTAGTATACAGTAAATGCTCAGCAAATGCTACCTATTCTTATTCTTGTTTCATTTCTCAACTTTTCTTGACTAAGCAAGGTAAAACAGAGTCTGTCTTTCTCCTATTAAGTTTACCTAACATGTGAATCAGTTACCAATAATCTCAATCTTCACTTCTGATGGTAGAAGCGTGATCTCAAAATATTAGGTGGATTGGATTTCTGTCTCCTGCCATGATAGAGGAACAGAGACCAGATTTACCCTTGCACCTTAAAAACTGAAGAAAAAAAAAACTAACCCAAAGTAAGTTCTAAGATTGCCCCAGCTTATTATCTAGAGAACAGCTCTAGGATGCAACACGGGAAGTTGGTACCTAATACGAAACAAGCAGTCTCCCAAGTTGAAGGGACAGAATTAAGAATTTGGGAAGGCTAAGGTCACTAGAATTTGGAAGGCAGAGCTCCACAGAGGAGAGAGAACTTGGCAGTGGGTTCCTCTCAAGTTTTCAGCTGAGTATCTATCAGTGCATGGGGATAGGAAACTATTCAAGAAAATTAGCAGGTGGTACACTCCCCAGAGCTCACGCAAGGCCAAGAATAGATCATATTCCCACTAGCCTGAGTGGAAAAAAATGCATACTGCATGGGCATTGAGTACTCAGAAAGTATTGCTTCAGTATTAAGAAAAAATTAGCCCCAGAGGCTGCTCTGGGCCCACTAACAAAGCCTAAGAGTAATCCCTGAAAGGATCAAACTATTCCCAAACAATTTAACTGTATTCCAGAACAAAATTTAAGGAGCTTTAAAGAAATACAAACATATCGAGCAAACAACAAAGTAAAATCATCTTGCTATATCACTTGCCAGATACAAAAGAATGGAATGAAACACTAATATAGTGGCCAGGCATGTAACCAAGTCTAAGAAAGAAAAAACATGAAATTTAACAAACATTCAACCCAAAGCTGCAAGACACTGCTTCAGGTTGCCCTAAGACCATAGGTTCAAGAGATAGTACTTGAAGTCATGTGCCAAGACAGGGCATACCTTAGGCTGTGGTGCTACCCAACTTATAATCTTTCTCAGCCTCATACCAAGGTCTCGTACCTCTGGAAGGGGTGATCTCAGGAGAAGTCAGCCTCTAACATCGTCCTATGTCAGTATACCACTGCCCTAAATTGACTGTAAAATTTGAGCTCCTATATCAAATAATATCATAGAAGTCTGTATAATAAGCTGTGCTTCTACTTAAATTTTTAGTTTTCCAAGTTACTTTTTTCTTCTAATGAAAAGCTTAACAAATACCTATTGATCAATCATACTTTCTTTCTTGAAAATTTTTTTCAGTTGGCTTCCATACCTCTGTGTTGGTTCTTCTCCTTTCTGAAGGGCTGCTCTTTTTCAGCTTCTCCTTTGCTAGTTCATCATCTCCCCAACCACTTAAAGTCAGATGTGCCATGGCTCAAAATTGATATTTTTTCATTCTCTATCAATAGTCATTCACGGCAGGACTTCATAAATCTAATGATTTATTTCACTTACACACAATTCCTAATTATGTATATATCTAGCCCAGAGCTCACATATCTATAACTAAATGTCTAATTAGCTATCACTTGCCATTTCCCAGTCTCAGTTCATGGTAATTCCAACTTTCTAATTGTTCAGCCCCAAATCTTCAGTCCTCATCTTTTTCTCAAACTCTGCATCTAATCCATCGACAAATCCTATCAATTCTACCTTCAAAATACATCCCCAAATCTGACCACTTCTTACCACCTGTAACCACCATGGGTTCAAACAACTATCGTCCCTTACCTAGATTATATCAGTAGCCTTCTACCTATAGCTAGTAATCCTGTTGATCAAAGTCGGATCATGACTTCTTCTGCTTTAAACTCTTTAAAGGTTTCTCATCTTGCTCAGCATAAAAACAAAAATCCTTATAATGACTTTAAAGTTCTACTTCATCTGGCTCCCCACTACATCTCAGACTTCATTTCCCACCTATTATCTCCTAACTTATTCCACATGAGCTTCACTGGACTCTGCTGCACAAAGAACACATGAAGCAAACTCTTAGATCAGGCCTTTGGCAGTTACCTTTGTCTCTGTCTGAAACACTCTCCTTTCAGATACCTCTATTCTGGCTCCATGACTTCCTTAAGTTCTTTGCTCATATGTCGACTTATCACTGAGGACCTCCTTTACCATCTTATATAAAATGACAACCTTTCCACCTTTATTCTACTATATTTTCTCAGTATCACTTATCTTTATCTGTTACATATTTACTCATTAACTTGTTGTCCCCCTCCACTAGAATCTAAGCTCCCTGAGGGCAGGGACTTTTATCTCTTTGTGTTCATCATTTTGTCCTGCATACCTAAAACAGTGCCCAGCACATAGCATACACTCAAGTACTGTTATTTTCAGCAATCTGAACAAATCGCTTAAACTGTTTTGGAATCAAATTTTCCTGGTGTGTAAAATGTGGCGTTTGAACTATTTAACCTTTAGAGAGCTCTAGCATTCTGTCATGTTATGCCTCTCCTATTGAGTGACTGCAGTCAGGATGGGCACACAACTATCTACTAATAGATATCCTACTTTCTCCTGAATGCAGCAGCAATCTGTAAAATTCCTTTTACACTTCTCTACAACAAGGCCATGACTTTTACTCAGTTTCTCCCCGTTATTAAGGAGAAAGGTTTGGATTTTACCTATTAGGCCAGAAGCAAGCACCCAGACCCACGATTACACCATAGCAGGTTTCCTTACCTCCACTGCAGTGGGCGGCTGGAACAGGGACTGCCAGGACTGCTATGGGCTTGTGGGTTCAGGAAAAAGGCAAGAGGAGAAGCAGCCAGAGCACAATCAGCACTATATGGGACTTTAATGAGGGATAGGGCTGGAGCCGATGTGGGTGAAAAGAAGTGCTGGTTTACTTCAGATCCTCGGCAAAGAGTAGAGATTCTGACAAGGTATCACAGTAGAAAAGGCAAAGTCAGTGATCATTCTTAACCAAAAAGAGACATCTTCAAAGTGGGTTAATTTAGGCAACAGGCTTAAGAAGAGTAAGTGGTCAAAAATCATTCTCAAATATCATATCTCAGTACCAACGTTGGTACATAATGACCATTGAGACTAAAACTTAATCTACAGAATTTAAATCAAAAAGTTAAGCATTGGGTATTCAAAGTATTTAGAATTGGCTTCTGGGAAAATATTGCACATTTACTACAACTTATCAATGAGCAAGCAATAGGTAATATTTTGTGTTCAATGACTAAAACTTCCTAGAAAAATGTTTATGTCCATAAAAACATTCTCAATAGTTTATAAATTGTTAGATTATATCTATAATAACACTAACTTATTTAGTTAACTTTTACTGAATGAGTATATCAAATAATGTTACTTAACTCTGTATAATAAATTTTACTTCTACTTAAACTTTAGTTTTCCAGGCTACTTTTTTCCCCTAAAAACAATCTAACTATCTTGATGTGTTAAGTCCTAATGAAGACTATTAATAAGATCATTAGATTGAAGACAGACAGATAGCAAATATAGATTTCTACTTTGTTGATGATTGATATGTCACAGATGATGAAAATAATTGACAAGTCCACAGCATTTAATGTACAACAGTAGTGGCATGGCTTTCTATACAAATATCATATTAAACTACAATATTTTGTTTCCAAGATTTAAAAAAAATGTGCAAGCACCTGATCTTTTTAAAATCTTAGCTTTCTGTATTGTTATTACTAACTGTTTAGATATGGCTATATGACATTCTACTTATGTTTAATTACATATATTTAAAGGAAATCTTCACTGCCCTACATATTATCCCTCTAGCTGGCTTCAGCATATTTCTCAGAAGAGCACACAATATGAGGACATAATAGGACAGGAAAGCAAAGAGCAGAGAACTATTTAAAATTACAGGTGTGCCCAAATTTCCACAAACTTAACATATTTTTTAAAATTATAAGAAGTAAAAATAGTAATTTCTGATTAATTGCTCAGAGAATTTTCACCTTTCTAAAGAGCTATTTCAAAAGTATACATAAGCTAGAGCTAATTAGAGCTAATACAGTAAGACATTAAGTTCTTGTTAACATTGCTTATACAAATTTTTAGAGACTTAAATCTTATCACATAAAATGAGGCTTCAGCCATTTTGGTGAATATATAATTAGGATTATAAAAATTTATGAAAACCAAATCTCATTCTCCTTTTGTTCCCAATTACCACTCTGTAATCTGGTTATACAGTGGGACTAGAGTCTAGAAAGTATTGTTTGAAAAAGTTATAGTAATTTGTAAACTATTAGCTCCTCAAAGGGAATTTTCTTAATCTAAATTCAAAGTCACTAAAACAGATACAATGATTACCAACACCAGTGCATGGAGAGCATGATTTTTGACTACTTATGTTTTCTTAAAACTACCAATTCAATTTAAAAATTTTCAATTTTGCTAATTAGTCATCTTTACTTTAAATTGCACTTTAATTGATGAAGCTTAAGACTTAAATTTCTAGTCTTAGTATGAGAATAAACCTTTTTAAAAGTACGGTCAACTCTTAAACAATGTGGGGTTAGGGGCATCAACCCCTGTGTAGTCAAAAATCCGTGTATAACTTTGACTCTCCCTAAATTTAACTACTAATAACCTATTGTTGACTGGAAGGAAGCCTTACTAATAACATAAATAGTGGATTAACATATATTTTATATATGCATTACATATTGTGTTTTTACTATAAAGTAAGTTAGAGAAAAGAAAATGTTATTAAGAAAATTATAAAGAAAATATATTTACAGTATTTTTTTAAAAATCGCTGTATAAGTAGACTTGTGTAGTTCAAGCCCATGTTGTTCAAGGGTCAACTGTATGCCAATCCTTCCAATTATATACTTCGAACAAGTCTGATTTTCCAAGGTCTGGTAGAACCGTTAATTCAATCAATAAGTATCCATTAGCACGGAAGGGTTACAACTCAAAAGAAGCACACGGAAGAAGCCATCTACTTGAGTACGCCATGCTGTCTCTGGATAAGCACTCAAGTTCAGGGGAAGAAAACGGTACTCCCTCTGCCCTGTGAGTTACAGCAAGGCAGCTGATCACTAAGGTAAAATGAATTTTAGGAAACTTCTTCCCCTGGTTCCCTAATTGCCTGATAAAGTCACTCAGCACCTCTTCATTCAATGAGTCTATCGAGCTCTTAGAAAAGCTACCCTGAAGTGGAAGAAGGATTCTTCCATTTCCCAGCTTTGAAATCCTCACCTAAGTACATTTCTGTTTTAGCCAACACAGAAATAAAATTCAGGTCACACTTTAAAGAACTCAGGCTTAGGTAGATCTGAGGTCCTGAGCTGGCAGGCCAGGAGCAGAAATACAATACCCCTTCTAGTCAATGAAAGAGGTACTTTCATTTCCATTTTTTCCTCACATTTATGGGGCTTGTATATGCAACTTTGACACTAACTTTAAACATCTGCTTTCAAGGGAGGAAAAAAACCAATCCCTTTTCGTTGTTAATCCAGTTCCCCAAGTATCTATGAACCCCTAAAATAACATCAAATTCAATTTTCAGAATTAGAAACCCCATCTGTCCCTGCCACCAATCACTGTTTTGACCTTGAATTTATGAAGCCAGCTCAGCCCTCTTCCTGACAGACATCTCAAAAGTGAAGTCTTTATCCAAGTAAATGAAAGTGTGTTAACTGTCATTAGTTCTTTTCCTGACAACTGCCAGTTTCCACTCAGAGACCCCAGCCTCCTTACTGAATCCGCAGGCATGGTGCTCCCAGTCTCTCTCTCCTCCGTTTCATCATTTTCCTGGCTACTCAAACTTTTGCCCTCTTATACTGGAGTCTTGGCAGGAAGTTCTCTCACACAAGGGTTATGCAGTCTAAAAGCCAAAGGAAACTTACAAAGACTTCCCAAACTTAAGAGAAAAATTAAAGCACTTTTCTTCAAAAACATAATTTTCAGTCCCCACCCATCCCCCTTATGCAAAGATCTAAGAGCCAGGAGGCAGCAGTGAGAGAGTGAGGAGTCCCAGATCCCAAATGAATCAGCTGTCCTCTGATCTGCCTGACATCATTCACACTCAGCCTGTAACAAATCAGAGCCCCAGAGAGCACCTTGTTTCTCCTCAGTGACAAGCACCAAACTCCCTCCCCCTAAGTAAATTGCAACGTCCAAGCCTGAGGCCTGACAGCAGCGAACACTCTGGCAGAAAGTGTACATACCATCTTGAAAACTCACCCTGTGACAGAAATACTATTAACTCAGAAGGCGTGGGCCAGAATAGAACAGCTGTTGCAGTGGGCCGGGGATTGGAAGGCAGTATTTTAAGGATCTCAAATCGTTAAATTAATGAGCTACAGACATATGGGCATTTCTGCAACATTATACACTCTCAAACCCAGGCTTGTTGAAGATGACAGAGCCTTAATGTTAGGGCTTAAAGCACTGTCATTATTCAAATTCTTAATTTGATTAATCAATTTAAGTAAATTCTATACCCCTTCTTTAGACAAAGTTCAGCACCATTTTTTATTCAATTTCTACTACTCTCTAATCACTTGAATAACCTTGTGGTGAGAAAAGCCATAAGGAAAGGTAAGAAAATAAGCCCAGAAACTAATTTTATTTCATTAACTATTAATGAAATCGTTTATATGGCAGATGTTATACAAGACATTGAGATAAGCTGCAGAAGGACTCTAAAGGTAAGCTAGTGAACTTTTGTATGCTTTGGTTTCTCCATCTGTAGAATGAAAATAATTAAGGTACTTAATATATAGGTTGTGGTGAAGATTAAATGTGAAACAAAAAAGTGCCTAGCACAGAGGAAGTGCTATGGAACTGTTAGTTGTTATTATAGGTCTTGTCCTCCAGGACCTAGCTTCCAAATCTAAAGGAGGAGATAAGCCCAAACGCGTAAGAAACCATCTGACAAAATACAGCCTGACCTGCAGAGAGCCAAGTTACCAAGTAAACTGTGGGGCTAAACACTGACAGCTAAGGGAGCCAAAGAGTAAGCAAAAGTCTTGGTTCCCTGCTCCAGAACAACTCTGATGAGATAGCTCCTCACGTTCATCTAGATGACAAAGTATGTCAAATTGTTTTTCTGGGATAACATTCCAAGGATTAATTCATACTCCAACCAGTGCTTTTTAAACTGCAGGTCACAATTTTTCAGTAGTCATAAAATCAATTTAGGAGGTCAGGACCAACATTTTCTTAAAAGGGAAATAGAATGAAATAGAATAGAGAAAAGAAAATATCTAAGTGATTCACACATAGTAAGGGTAAGAATTGTTTGTGAAATTTATGTGTTTGTAACATCTATTACTAAAATTTGTACAAATGCAAACACATGTGATGGGTTACAATGTAAAATCTATGTTATCAAGGATCATGGTCTAAAAAATGTGAAAGCCACTGTTCTAATTACTCACGCAAACTCATTCCACCTAGTAGCTACACTTACTTTTCCTCTTCATATACTAGCCCAATCTCTAGCCTCTCACAGCCCCTATTTCAGAACCCCATTCTCTACAAGTCTTAAAATGGAAATGCTCTCTCAAAAAAATCTAACACCTCTCAACAAGTACAAAGTCACACTTTGGGAAAGTCTCATGATGATATTAGGGTCCGTCACCAAGGTCCACATTCCCACAACTAAGAGACTATCCCCTACTGAAGTCTATCCCCATCCCAAGCCAAGGCCATACATTTAAGGCAGGGCCCAAAGTTTCTACTCAATATTCTCCAATTCTCTAAACCCCAAGACTAGACTACCAAACAACAACAACATAACAGCAACTAATATTTATAAGTACTTACTAAGCACTCTACACATAATACCCAGGTAGTCCACATCACAGCCCTATGATATACATGCTATTATTATTCCCATTATTTTTTAAAAATCTGTCCTCAACTGAACTGAACTGAAGTAACCTCTAGAATCAATGTTATAAACCACTGTGCTATATATAATACCTTTCAGTAAGAGATTCTGACAACAACAGCAAATAGATTTCTCTATAGCCTGCTCTGCAATAATAAACTGGCAGAATAGAGAGAACACAGGGCTCCTTAAATAATGCTAAAGTTGGAAAATGTTTGATTTTTAGAGAATGAGAGTCATATCTTATGTCCTTGATCTGATCCAAAGAAGATATCACTCTTACTCCCAGGGTTTAACACATCCCCACAGATGTGTTAAACTTAGTGACATTAGAATCCACTTGTGCCAATGTTCCTGTGGCTTTGTCAGCACTAAGAAAGCTTAACGTTTCCCTGGGACTGGTGGCAGCACTCAACAATTTGCAGTATGAGAAATGAAACATCTAGCTTTTCTTATTCATTCACACAACTATGTCTTGCCTGACCTTTAGGGCCAGGCAAGAAAGGTCTCTGCCATGGGCTTCTCACTTTAGAGGTTCTGCAAAATAACACAAATACAAAAATTAAATTCATCAAAAAAATGGGGTGGCTTCTGAAACTTGTCATCTAGCATTATGCAATGGCAACATGAAACCCTAAAAATCCATTCCTGTGACTTACAGGAATGTAAGACCCCAGGAAAACACTTGTCCACATTTTTCTTTACACGTCTTTTTTTAAAAAGAGCAACCATGTCAGACTGCTGTTTATGGATTGTGAATCTGTCTGAGATTATAAAGTATTTGAACAGCAGAGGGTCTTCGAAGTAAGCAAAAAGGCAAATTAATTAGCCTGTCAAATCCTTCTCAGATAACACGAATGTAATATATTTCTTGGCTAATACAAGTATTGCTTCCAAATAGAGCCAAATATCCATTTATTTTTTTCCTTCTGTTCCGACTCATGGTTCTAAAGATATTTATAATTCTGCTCAGTATTCATAACAGAGATCATGGCAGCTGAGGAACATTTTGCAGAATTAAGGAATTCACATTACTGGTAAGTGGATTTATGTTCAAGGTTAGCCATAACTTATGTCAATGCCGGAGATCAATTGTTATACTGATAGTTGAACAATGAATGCTAAAATTACAATTTTGTTTTTATAAAAATTTGTACGTAGATGCATCTAGAAATCACAAAAATTTTAAATTTAGTGTATTTATGTAATTTTGAATATTTAAAATATAACTTTTTGAAAGCATAAAAAATTTCAGCTTTTTATACTTACTTTATATTTTTGATAAAAATATACTCAAACCTGGTACTTTCTGAATACAATTACATTTTATTTTTAAAACCTATAGATCGTTATAAATGAGTACAAGCTGTGATTATGACAGACAAAATAGGAAAGTAACACTTAGGAGAGAAAAAGAAATAGCAAATCTACAAATGAGTTGGTCTGCTTAAAGCTGAAAAAAAAAATCTGCTAATGAAAGTGAATGGACTTCACTTGCACACAGAAAACACACATACAATTATTAGCACTGAAAAAAGATTAAATCAACAATAAATAAGCCACAGTATTCAGAGAAGCCAAGTAAATGTCAATAAAGAATGTCGGTATGATTTTTCTTAAAATAATATCGTCTACTCAATATTTAGCCAAATTCAAAGATTTTTTTCCTCCTATGGTTTAATAATAAAATAATCATAGAAGACCATGGAAAACTTATAGATTTAATGTAAATGATTGTGAAATTTAATACTAAAATAGATGTTGAACATGTTTGATAGATAAAAATGAAATAAATGAAATAACTGGCAAGGATAAAGATTTAAATAAAATTATTAATTTGGTTATAAAATAAGAGAAAAAAATCATACCTAGATTTTTAAAAAGTAATATTACTCAGTTCTATAGATTATAACAGGGACAAAAGTCATGTTAAACAACTAACTTTGTTATACGTATTGTTGAGTTAAGAAAATGATGAGGTAGAAATGAATGAGAATTTCATTAGCTTTACACTTGATGCAAAAATTATAGGATTTGACTTATGAGAGAACTAAAGGAAAAAACTCAATTTTAGGCATTAAGATTGTCAAACTTTCATCTGCAAGTACGACAAAGTAAATGAAACAAAAGCAGCCATTCTGCTACAAACCACCATAACACTAGACAAAACATATGAAGTAACAGTTTTCAGGCACTAGGGAAAGGCAACACAAGAATGCAAACCCAGAAAGAAGAGAACCTCAAATGCTGAGACATTCCAATTGTCCCAGCTCTCTACCTGGGAATAATTTCCTTACAATGGCACAGAGCTAGAGTTCAAGCAGAACGCAGCAGTTCTGCTAAACTGAAGAGGCACAGCTTAGAGTTCAGGGCAGCTAATCAAACACGCAGTGCACATGCATCAAGAAAGACCATATACTAGGCCAGAAAAGCAGTATCGAGAAATTTCAAAAGGAAATCCTATAAATTATGCTGTCTGAAAAAAGAATTAAATTCAAAATCAATTACATTAAAAAACCTTCAAATTCTCTCAATATTTGAAAATTAAATCACTCTTCTAAATAATCTATTAGTCAAAGATGAAACAGAAAAGGAAATTTGAAAACATTTTATATTAAATTATAATAAATATACAACATATCAAACTTTATAGTATATATCAATTTAATCCTCTACATTGAAAACTTAAAAAGCAAATTAAATTCATAATACAAGAAAAAATAAAAACAGAAATCACTGATAGAAAAAAATAACAAAACTGAAAGTTGGTTCTTTAAAAATATTAAAATTAATAAAAATCCTAGTGGCACAATCAAGAAGCAAAAAAGAAAAAACACAAATTACCATTCTTAGGAATAAAGATGGGATATCATGCCAGGTCAACAGACAGTAAAAAAATGAGAAGATCAGGAACAACTTATATCAATAACTTATATAACAAAAAGCTCAAAAATGCCTTATTTAAACTGACTTAAAATACAGACAATATGAAATATGCTAAGTGACATAAAAGGACAAATATTGTGTGATTCCACTCATATGAAATACCTAGAATAGACAAAATGCATAGAGATAGAAAGTAGAATAGAGTTTACAGGGACTGAGAGAAATGAAGACCAGAGAGTTATTGCTTAAAGGGTACAGAGTTTCTATTTGGGGTGAGGAGAAAGTTTTAGAATTAGATAGTGTTGATGGTTATACAATATTGTAAATAAACTAATGCTACTGAATTGTACTTGAAGATGTGTACAATTCAATGCCAAATTTTAATATATGTGTGTATATATTCTTATCACAATTTTTTAAACTTAAAAAATTAATTCAAAAGGGATGAAAGCCCAAACATAAAAGCTAAAGTTATATAACTTCTAGAAGAAAACATTGGAGAAAATCTTCATAATTTTGGGTTAGACAAAGATTTCTTAGATACAACATAAAAACTCACAAATTGAACATCAAAATTAAGACCTTCCGCAAGCCATAGACTGAAGGAAAATAGTCACAATATATCCGACCAAAAAAAAAAAAAAAAAAAAATTATCAATACCTAGAATATATAAACAACTCCTGAAAACTCAATTTTTAAAAAAACTCAGTTTCTTAAATGGGCAAAAGATTTGAGCATACATTTCACAAAAGAAGATATATAAATGGCCAATAAGGACATGAAAAACATCATTTTTTATTTGGAAATGCAAGTTAAAACCACAATGAGATACCACTACATACCCACTAAAATGTCTAAAATTAAAAGTCTGACCGTAACAAGTGTTACTACGGATGTGGGCCAACTAGAACTTTAATATCGTTGGAGTATAAAATGGTACAAACATTTTGAAGCTTATGTGGCGGCTATTTACAAACTTAAACATACACTTATCATTTATTATTTGGGGGAGCCAAAAAAAAACAAAGAAATCTAAGTTTGGCTCTTTCACTTTTTAAAAGATTAAAAATATCTTAGTCAAAAGAATTTCCACATAGCAGATACAATGAAAGTGACACACTGCAATAAAACATAAGGAAATTAAAACAAGAAAATGGAAAAAGTAATTTTGCATGATGTATTCATTTTCTATTGCATAACAAATTACCATAGCATAGCCACTTAAAACAACAAAACATTATCTCGGAGTTTCTGTGAGTCAAGAATTCAAACAAAGCTTAGCTTGCTAAGTCTCTGCTTAGGGTCTCACAAGGCTGCAATCATGGTGTCATCTGGGTTCCATTCTCACATGGAGGCTTAGCTGGGAAAGAATCTACTTCTAAGCTCAATGAGGTAGTTGGCCAAATTCATTTCTCTATGGCTGTGGGACTGAGGGCCCTCGCTACTTGATGGATATCAACTGGAAGCTACCCTCAGCTCCTAGAAGCTACCGCAGTTCCTTGCCACATAGGCTTTTCTAACATGGCTGCCTACTCCATCGAATCAGTACAGTATCTATGGTAAGTCTGCTAACTAGACAAAGTTGCATATACCATAATATAGTCACAGGAATGATACCCCATTGCTTTTACTATGTCCTATTGGTTAGAAAAACAAGTCACAAGTACTGCCCACAGTCAGGGGGAGCAAGACTACACAAAAGTATGAACACCAAGAGGAGGAAACTATGGGGGTCCCCTTAGAGTATGTTTACCATACATGACTATGAAGAAGATTCACCAACAAATAATCCCAAACTGATTTCTATAGACTAGACTGCATGAGGGCCATTACAGATCAAGGTTTAGTCTGAACATACCACTATGTTTGGTTTTCTTTAAAATATCCCAGCAGTGAAAAGATTAAAGAAGATCTGAAGAAATGTTTTATGGCCCAATTGCTTTAAGAGATGGTGAAATTGCAATATCAGATAGCAATTTCTAAAATAACATTAAAATATTGTATAATATCTTCTGTGACAATAATAATTTATCACAAGACTCCATTACAAAGTCTGATGTGTGAAATTCATAGTTCGTTTCTAAATCTATGTATTAAGATTTTTTTGACAATTCCAATTTCTACTGCTACAGCAGAACAAATACCCTCTAAATAGAACTTAACTTTTGTTTAATCTAAGAAACAGAATGACTCAAGAAAGTTTATTAGTTTGGTATTATTGACAAAATAACAATTAAAAAATTTTTAATCTATTTTATTTAACCTAGTATATTCAAAATATCATTTCAATATGTATAATAAATAAATATATAAAATAATTAACAAGGTATTTTACATTCTTTTCACCCCGTTTGAGATAAAATAACAAAACTTATAAGAAAATCTTAATTACAACATAGTGATTTTACTGAAATAAAGCCAGGAGAAGTATGGACATTTTAATAACTTATGAATTGTCTACCCTTAGACCCTTTATTGTCTTTATAATAAGGGCGCTTTATTGCTCGAACAGATGAACATCTAGATGGGTGCAGTATTAATTAAACTGTCATCTTGCCAACTTTCAAACATATAAACACACAATAGAATATACGGATGTCAAATTATAATGTACACCTGATCAAACTAAAGAGCTTCTGCTCAGCAAAAGAAATTGTCAACAAGGTAAAGAGACAACCATCTCAATGGGGAAATATATTTGCAAGCAATGCCTCCAATAAGGGCCTAAAATCCAAATTACACAAAGAACTCATATACTCAATAACAACAAAAAACAAACGATCCAATCAAAAAATGGGCAGAGGACCTGAACAGACACTTCTCTCTACAGGACATACCAATGGCCAACAAATAATTGAAAAGATGCTCAACATTGCTAGCTATTAGGGAAATGCAAATCAAAACCACAATGAGATACCATCTCACACCTGTTAGAATAGCTATGATCTAGATATGAAATGAAACATTTCATATCTAGATCAAATGTTGGAGGGGATACGGAGAAAAAGGAACCCTCATACACTGCTGATGGGACTGCAAATTGGTACAGCCACTATGGAAAACAGTATGGAGGTTCCTCAAAAAACTAAGAATTGATTTACCATATGAGCCAGCAATCCCTCTACTGGGTATTTACCCCAAAGTCTTGAAAACTCATATCCAAAAAGATATTTGCAAATCGATGTTCATAGCAGCATTACTCACGGTGGCTAGGACATGGAAGCAACCAAAGTATCCTACGATAGATGACTGGCTAAAGCTGTGGCCCATATATACAATGTAATATTATTCAGCCATGAGAAGAGATGAAATACTGCCATTTGCGACAACATGGAGGAATCGTGAGATAATCATGCTAAGCGAAATAAGCCAGACTGAAAAAGTAGAAAATCACATGATATCACTTATATGTGGGATATAAACCTAAAAGCAACAAATGAACAGGACAAACAGAGACTCAGGGACATGGACAATGGACTAGTGGTTACCAGAGGGTAGGGGGTGGGAGAGGAGGGGAGAGGTAGACAGGGTAAAAAGAGTCAACTTAAGGGGGTTGGGGGAAGATGAAGTGGGTAAAGGGGATCAAATATACAGTAGTTGAAGGAAACTGGACTTTGGCTGGTAATCACACAATAGAATATATGTATATGTAGAATTATAATGTACACCTGAAAATTATATAATTGTATTAACCAATGTTACTCCAATAATCTTAATAAAAAAAAATTGATAACAGAAAAAACTGATAACTGACAAGTTATAACATCTGTCTGGTTCCCTTATTAACGATGAGGTTTTCATTACTCTTTAAATGTTTCATTTCATATCTAGATGAGAGCCATGATTTTATCTTTTTTAGAAAATTACCCATTAAGCAGTGTTAGAAGTCTTCCACCAAAATGCCCAATGGATTCACCTCACGGAGTCACATGAGAGAAGTGCACCTCATATGTGGGCTGCCCAGGAATGTCTTGGCTTCCAGAGGTAAATCTTAAGTGGTGATATAAAGTTGGATTCCAGAGGTGAATCTGAAATTTATTTACTCTCTAATTTTTCTAATTTTAATTTCCTTCTATATAATTGGGTTTTGTTTTAGGTTTGTTTATGGCTGATAAGTTACTCCTATTGGTGGCAGCAATGACTGAGATACTGTTTTCATGATCTGAACACTCTCAGGTACATGCCCAAGAGAAATGAAAACATATTTCCATAAAAAGACTTGTACATGAATGGTCATAGCAGCTTTATTCACAATATCCAAAAACAGAAAACAACCCAAATATCCATCAGACAAGTAGTGGTGTATTCACACATGGAAATACTAAGCATTAAAATAAACAAGAGTATTGAAATATGAAAGAAGCCAAATATAAAAGAGTAAGACTGTATGATTTTTCACTTATATGAAATTCTACAGGCAAACATATCTATAGTGCCATAAAGCAGATCGGTGGTTGCCTGAGGCCAAGAGATGGAAGAAGAATTGACTACAAAACCATTCAAGAAATATTTTAGGGTAATAAAATGATTCTACATATTGTGGTGGTCGTTGAGGACTCAAAAAGCTTATTTCTATGGGTTATAACTATCAATAATAACTACTACAAATGGAAACAATTTTTTATATTTGCTAAAACAAGAGATTAATTTCTCACAGTTCTGGAGGCTGGGGAGTCTAATAAGATCATTATGCTAGCAAATGTGGTTCCTTGTGAGGGCTCACTTTCTGGACTGCAGGCAGCCACCTTCTCATTGTGCCCTCATGGCAGGGAGCATGGCAGGGTGAGGAGAGATTTCTTCCTTTTCTTATAAGGACACTAATCCCATCATGGATACCCCACCCTTATGACCTCATCGAAATCTAATTACCTCCCAAAGGCCCCACTCCAAACACCATTGAAGTGGGGGTAGAGCTCCAACATATAAACTTTGGGAGGACACATTCAGTCCAAAACACTACTTAACAAATAATCCCCAATCTTAGTGTCTCAAAATATATTTAACTTTCTTGGTTCAGTTGGTTGACTGTGATTGACTGGATGGTCTGAGCCATTTTTAAATGTTTATTTATTAATTTACTTGAAGATAATGATAGATGCATTGCATGTTAATATCATCTTACTATTATTATAAAATCAAACCTGACCTTGACAACCTCCTAAGAACTGTCTTCAAGTGTAAATACATTTCGGAAAATGAAGGAAAATAATGAATGAAACTTGAAAAGTGAATTTTGTTTGCCATGGTTAATACTACCATGCCATAAGTCTGAAAAGCTATGAACTGAATCTTGGCAAAATTTGTTCAGTTTTGATAAGCCAGTCTCCTTGGTTTACTGTTTATTGCCTTTGCTTACGACAGTAAAGGTTAATCTTGTTTCCTGTGTAATATGCCCAGATAGCAAATATTTTGTGTCTTACTAGAATAACTTTCTTTGCTTTATGCTGACTTATTTTGTCCTTAATTATTTAAGAAAGCAAACAAAATTTCCTCATAAAAAAAGTTGTGGTTATTCAAAAGTGTGTTACCTTCTATTTACTTTTAAATGTTTTATTGTCACCTTGGTTAAGTAACCAGGTATTGTTTCTCAAGCACCAACATTCCTATTTTAAGAGTTTCCACTGACAACTCTTTGAAGTTTTGCCTTCTCAAAATCAGATCCTAAATATAGAAAATAGTAAAATAAAACTTTCAGGATATTTTTACTACCTAAAACTATCTTTGAGATATCCCAGAGCATCTCTGGAAAAATCACAAGAATGGTTCTTTCACAATTATAGAGAGGTGCTAGAAATAATCAGGTTTGATTATTTTACTATTGGTAGGTTTCATGGAGAAAGCTGTCAAATCAAAAAAGATGTTCAGCCTTCCCTAGTTTAAATTTGTATTTAAATTTGTACAAGCAAAATGCTATTAATATAAATAGTCTAGAATTTACATAATTTATGGAAAGTTCCTAAAGATTTGTCAATACCCTTTGTTGTCCATAATGTGCTTCTGTTTATGAGTCCTGATAATGTTTTGCCAGATTTTAGGAAACAGTAGTTTTGTGTTTTCAGTATTAAGTTCAGTTATTTAAATGCTTACTTGGTAACAACCTTACTACTAAAATTTGAATCTAGCATTTTCTAGGTTAATGGAGTTTTATAAAATACAGATGTCTAGGACTTACTCCACATTCATTGAATCTTTTCACTTTATATCCTTAATGTAATCTTGATATGTTCTTGGTATTTACATTATACCATTAGATTATTATATGTAATATATCAAGGTATTTTCCTATGTAAAAATTATGTCCATCCATGTTATATAAACCAGATATAATTTTCACTCTCTTTTTTGAAAAGAACTACTCTTAAAGATATTTGCTAAAAGTTTTTTGAACTGGCTTTATTATTGCTTTGCACGCAACAGAAACAACTTAATCCCCTTGTTAGTTGCATTATTCTGTTATTAATTCTCATCAGAACATTCACATTTAAAAGTTATCTGTAATAACCTGACCACAGCTATTTTAAGTCCCTGTCATTTAAAGAGAGATTTTGTTTTACACTGATACTAGTCTGAAGGCTCTGCCATCAACTAGAAGCCAGAGTCTGTGTTCTCAGCAAAGGATTGTCTCAGAGCCCCATGGAAAAGGACTGTAGCAGGTATTTCAAACTATTGACACATCAAAGAATAGACTCTTGGGCACAGGCTTCTAATGCCATAGCTTAGACAGCTGAACAACTTCCAGACCATTCCAGGAGACTGAGTCAGAATTTCCAGAACTCTTTTTAGTCAAGAAGCAGACTACTTACCTAACATCCAGTGAAATGAAAATTAATTACACAGGAATGAAGGATGATTGTAGTTGTTTGTAATATTGTCTTAAAGTCTATTTTCTGTATATATAAAGAAGCCTGTTCTCTTCTTTCTTAAGCTATCTAAACCTTTAACATTTTAGCAACCTTTGCTGTTATAAATGAAACATTCCTGAGCCATTCCTGTTTCTCACTGACTCTCTCTCTAGTGAGATTTAAGAAAGTCTTACCGAATTTCCTTACTGAATCTCCTTAAAATACAATTGTGAAAAATGGCTACGCAACCAAAACTTTGCCTGAAATGTCATATTTGAGAATGACACTTAATCAAGAATAATAAGCCACTTTTAAGGAACTATGGTTGACTTTATGGAGCCAATACTTACCAATCCTCCCAGAAAAACTGACTTTGTATAAGGTCAAGACTTAGAAATGATAAGGAAAGTCAGTTCCTGGCAAGCCTAGCACCCTTAGGACATTTGAGGACCTCAATAAGAGTAGAATTCACCCAAATTTATAAGTACTGCAGATGAAATGTGAAAGTTTATTAAACTTGGCTTTCTAACCTCAAAATACAAATAATAGAGGCTTTTAAAGTTTAATCAGATATTCTTTATAGAATTTCCAGCAAACTTAAGAAAGCCTATATGGCAAATTAACATTATTGCTACCCCTATGTAAATAACCAGGCCAAACTTGAGATCAACCTTGTTTTGTGATCAAGAATAATATCTGAGATCGCTTTAGATCAAAAGGGTGGGGGAGACTGTAAAGAAACTTGGTATAAGCAAAGAAAAAAGAAATAATCTTCTGATGGAAAACTATGTATTGTTGAGAGAATACATTATTTAATTCTAGTCTTTTATTGCCTTTGAGCTATTTTAAACTCTAAGTTATAGATAACTTATAGCAATGCAAAATAGTTCTTGTCTATAGATATGCAAATAAATTTTGCATAGCAGAAGTTCAATTGACTTCTCTTCTGCCCATAGAAAAATCAATTTTTTAACCCTTTATGAATTTATTTCAACATTTCTTTACTACACACGAATGTGCTTCTTTCACTTCTCTTAACTAGCAGCAACATCTGCCTGATACCCTCAATTAACTCAATTATTATTGAGTTAAATAAAATATTTAACATGTTTATTTTTTAAATCAATAGCTTTATGCAACTTTTTTTGTAATTTGTTATTCTGAAATTATACTTCTCAAATTGAGAGTATATTTTATTCTACATATACAACATATTTTATTTTACAGTTTGTAAGTTTTATTTAAAACTTTTAAACATTTATAACTCCATTTGTATTCTTGTCCCAGGCCACACAAATGTTAGGAACGAGCCTAAGTTATTGCCTGCTGTGTTAAACTCTATACTAGGCCCTAGAGACAAAGCATTGTACCATACAACATGGTACTGATCTCATGACACTTACCATCTGCTATGGACTGAACTGTGTCCCCACAAAATTCCTATGTTGAAACCTTGACCCCCAATGTGCCTATATTTGAGAAAAGGGTCTTTAGGAGGTAATTATGGTTAAATGTGGTCACAAGAGTGGGGACCTAATCCAATAGCACTGGTGGCCTTTTAAGAGGAAGAAGATATTCTCTCTCATTTTCTCCCTCTCTTCTCCCCCAACCCCCACACACCCTAAGGAAACGTCATGTGAGCATACAGTGAGAAGGTGAAGAAGGCCCTCTCCAGAAAATGACCATGCTGGCACCTTGATCTTGGACATCAAGCCTCCAAACTGTGAGAAAATAAATTTCTGTTGTTTAAACCACCCAGCCTGTGGTACCCTGTTATGGAAGCCCAAGCCAGACTAAAAAGACTAAACAGACCATCTGATAGGAGAAGACAGACAAATAACTATTTATAATTGTAGTCAGAGCTATGAAGGAAAAGTACAGAATTTCATGAGGATACATTCTGGGAAAGTCAATTTAGTATAGTGACAGCAAGATACAGGCGAGGTCAGAAAAGCCTATCATAAGATAGTGAGATATAAGCTGAGATTTGACAGATAAGTAGGAGCTAACCAGGTACAGATGGGAGAAAGAACACTCCAGGTACAGGAAACATACTGTGCAAAATATGTAGACAAAGACAGGAACCAGATTGTGCAGATGGTTTTTTGGGCCATGTCAAGATATTCAGGTGTGATCTTGTAATAAAGAATTCACTAAACAAGTTTAAATAAACATCTAATAATCAAATCTGTACTTTAAAAATTACTAGTTAGGAAATTAGTACAGAGGCAAGAGAGCACAATGGCTTGGACTATGTGGACATACCAGTGGTAATAGAAAGAAGTAGAGAGAATTAAGAGAGATTTGAGAGGTAAAACAGAAAGGAATCGTGAGTGTGAGGAACAGACAGGTAACAAGAATAACTGCTTTCTATCTTGAGGAAGTAGTACCATTAATAAGATAGAGAATAAGAAAAGGGTAAGTTTTTGAGAAAGACAATCCTTTCAGTTGAGATGTCTCTGAGATACCCAAGCAGATTACAGTGAATTAGTAGTTGTGAGGTCTAGGCATAAAAATGTGAGGGCGATTAGCATAATAACAGTCATTCTTAACATAATAGTAACAAATCGGCTCTCAAGGATTTTCAATGTTCAGGTCCTGTGTCTACATACTTATGGTTCACTAACAGACCAAATGCATTTTTTTTAACAACAAAGTGGTTTCTGCTGGGAAATCAGTGATGACAATTGCTCCATCTTTGCCAACGTCTACCAATTCCTGCCTTCCCACTGGAGAACCTATGTGAGGTCATTTCCTATACAAGCCCAATTTAAAAAGACTATTAATTATAACACAAAGCTATCATTCTGCTCTTCACAGTCCTTAAATTTCTTGATTTTCAAAGTCTATGGAGAAACCAAAGCCTTGTGTCAGGCATCACTGATACCACACAAAGGGTTTACTATGTGTAGCAAGTGGTATCTCTTTTTAGCACATTCCCCAGAAGCATTTATCCAAGCAAATACCATCAAATTCCATCAGAGTGGGAAAGTACATGATACTGTTTCATAAGTCAGTTTCAAGGGACCAAGTTTGACACATCACATCCTTGAGCCCCAGGAACTCCTCCCTGCCCACTGCCTATCATTGCAGACATCTGGCATTTATTTTCATCTATTATCTGATGTCCAAGTCCACTTCCTAAATTAGTAAGTCTACAGTGCAAAAGGATAACTACCCTAAGGACTCTAAGAATAAAGGCCACCAATAGCAACATGCACAAGAGCACGCACGCACACACACATCCCATTGACAGTGCTACAGCTACCTCTTCACTCCTACAGTCTCTTCTTTACCTCCACTAAATGCTCGCAACCTCAAAGAAATAAAGCAAAGACATTTCAAGAAATATGAGGACAATTACCTGAAGTTATAATGAGTATTAGAAAAGCTTAGCTTTCTGGGTAACTAGATATAAACACTATTTACATTGAGCTTCTAAGTGTAAGGCCTAGGTACTAGTGCTGAAATTCACAAACAACAACAAAACACAATCCTATTTGAAAAGAATTCCAAGAGGAGGTCCCCTGCACAGAGCTGTACAAGGGAAGCCATTCAGAGCTATTTTAATTGAGAGAAAGCAAAATACAATACTTTTACGCCTTTAGTAAAGAAATACAAATAGATTTAGAACTTCGTTTTCCTTAAATTCTTTTTCCACCAATATTATATTATGTACATTTTCAACAAGGTTATCAGCCTCCTCTAGAGCTGATGTTCTAGACTAGATTTTTTAATGCATTAAATAATATCCAGATGGGTTTACATATGAAATAACTTTCTAAAAATGAAAATGATTTAATTTCAGGAAGCTACATCTAAAATAAATGGTATGAGCCAGGCTAAAGAACTTTCATAACCAACTTGTCCCAACAAAGTCCTTATCATCGCAGGCCTGGATGTTCTCTTTTGCCATATTGGAATTTAGTTGCTCTCTTCCCTAATGTAACCGAAGCCAACCATGAATATTCTGTGGTTTTTCTAAGGCACGCTATTGTTCATTTAACCTGGTTTAGGATTTTACTAACTTGTTTTTCTTAAGAACTTACAGCTTCAAACAGATAATTATGGCCTAATAATAAAAACAATAATTAACAACTACCATTGTCAAAAGTAACAGGCACTGAGCTAAATTCTATAACAATAACAAATTGCTAGTTTATTGCAGGCACTATGCCTTATACTTTACATGCATAATTTTTTACAGATAAATTTGAGGCAACTAAAGCTACTGTTGGACAAACTGCAAGTACTCCTGTCTAAGGCCAGTACTTCCACATGTACTTTGATGTCCTCCATTTTTGCCTATTCAAGAACATTCCAACAATTGTTCCCTCCTCTCCTATATCAGCTTTTCCTTCTCTACTGGATAATATCACTGACATACAAACATAAATGTAATATCTCCCATTTATATTTTAAAGAGGGGAGAAAACTCAACTCTATAACCTTTTCCAGCTATCACCTGATTTCTATGATTCTTTCAGCAAAACTCTTCAAAAGAACAGTATATACTCATTAACTCCTCCCCCAAAATATCAGAAAAGGAACAAGAATTAAATGAAACACTACATGCCCTTCATTTAGATTTAACAACTGTTAACAGTTTGCTACATTTGCTTTTTTCTCTCCCTTCTCTCTCATTCTGTCTCTCTCACCACACACACACACACACACACACACACACACACACACACTTTGTGTTAATTAGCTGAAAGTCAGTTGTAATCATCATAACACCTCCCTCAAACACTTCCACAATTAACATCCTTGGTCTAAGAACAAGGGAAAACTACCACACCATCGTCACATTAAGGATGTTTAACACCAACACAATAATATTATCTAGTAAAAGTTCACATTCCAATTTCCTCAATTGTCCCAATAATGTCCTTCAACTATTTTTTAAAATTCGAGACCCAACCAACAATCAAACATGACATTTATTCATTAGGTTTCTTTTGTCTCCAATAATTTAGGACACATCCTTAGTCTTTTTTCTTTTTTTTTTGATCTTTCACAACTTCGACATTTTTTTAAAGAGTCAAGGCCAGTAGTTCTATATATTAGCCCCTCAAATGGGACTTTTCTGATTATTTCTACATATACTCGACTGAGGTTAAACATTTTTAATGGAAATTATTACATAGGTAATACTGTCTCCCATTCTCTTGAACCCCTTCAAATCAATCTTTGGCCCCACCTCTCATTAATATGGCTCGCCAAAGTCACCAATAAGGACTTCCCTATTACTAAACCCTAAGGTCAATTCTTAGTTGTTCACCTTACATAACCTGTCAGGAGTATTTGGCATACTTTCTTCTTATGGCTTTGGAAACACCACTCTCTTCTGGTTTTCTTCCAACTTCACTGGCTGCTCCTTGTCTTTACTGATGAATTCTCCTTACTCCTAAATAGTAAATACTAAAGTGCTCTCAGGGTTTAGTCCTTAGATCTCTTTTCTTTTCTCTCTAGACTCACTCACTCACCAGGTCAGTGCTTCTCAAACTAGTTATGGTGAAAGACCAGGTGAAATTTTTAATGTATCACAAACCATTGCAAAATACAATAAATATGAACTAACAGAAAAATGATCAAATGCTTGAAGGTTACAACGACGTCAAATTGCTTACTCTAGATTTCTATAATTAACTAATGCAAACCGGTAACAGTTTGTTACCTTAACCAGTAAGTTGACCACACTTGAGTCACACTTCAGTAGTTTATCTCATCCAGTCTCATAGCTTTAAATATCATCTATATACCGTTAATCCCCAAATGCATACCTCTATTAAATAAGATTCCACCCTTGATCCCCAGATTCATATATACAATTGCCTTATCAACACTCCTTTTGGATGTTAAACACCAATGTCCTGATTTCTCCAACAAACTCCACTCCTGCCCCAAGAACAAAACTAACAATAACAAACTTTGCTCTACTCACAATATTCCCCATCTTGCTCAGTAAATAGCAACCATATACATCTAATTACTCAGCTCTAAAACCCTGCAGTCACCCTCAATTTCTCTTGCTCTCATATACCCAAACTATCAACAAATGTCAGCTTCCATTCCATAATATCCAGCTACTTCTCATCACCTCACCTGCTACAACCCTGTCTGAATTACCATGGCCTTGACTGAATTTTGTAAGTTTCTTCACTTACTTCTCTTTTACTCCTGCTCTCCCTACAGTCTGAGCAGCCAGTGATCTTGCTGAAACCTAAGACAACTATTTAAAAGGAAAAGAACAGTTCTTTCAACAAATGGTGCTGGGACAATAGTTATCCACATTCAAAAGAATGAAATCAGAACCTTACTTTATGTCATACCTAAAAATTAATTAATAATCAATAAAAGACTTAAAATAAGAGCTAAAACCCTGAAACCCTTAAAAGGAAACACTCGTTCTGTTTTCTTAGATTCAGTATTGTCTGTTTGGTAACCATTAATCACAGGGTCAAACTAACAGCCAAAGTCGTTTATATCTCCCCTGCAATCCAGCTTTTGCAGGTGTGCAAAAATCCTATTACAAACCTTTCAACTAATCCCAAGTCTATAATCCAACCACCTCCTTTGGTTGGATTATCAAACTCTCACACATCAAACAAATATTTCCCCTGCCCTATATCACTCAAGGCCAAGTACCAGACAACTAAAAATCACCGTATAGCCTAGAGCCCACTGACATTACTGAAAGTAGCAAATCTTACACTGTTTACCCTGCCCTGCCCTGCCCTGTCTTTCCTGCAGAAATCCCAATAAAGGCTTCAGCTTAGGCTTTCCCCTTTTCTGCCTCCTGACCAAACCTTTGTGTACTTTCTCCATGCATGCCCCTTCCTCTTGTGGAAACTGCAAGTAATAAATTCTTCTTTTAATAGCATTGATCTCTCTGTGTCATCACTCAGTTACCTTTATAAATTAATGCCCAGGAACAAATCAAACCTTGAAAGAGGGAATGGTTTCTTTGATATGCTATCAAAAGCACAATCAGAGAAAAAGAAGATAAACTGGACTTCAACAAAATTACAAACTTTTGTTCATAAAAGATCACTATCAAGAAAGTGAAACAACCCACAGAATAGGAAAAAATATTTACAAATCATGAATCTGATAAGGGTCTAGAATACAGAATATATAAAGTACCCTTACAATTCAGCAATAAAAAGACAAATAACTCAAATAAAAAATGGGCAAAGGACTTGAATAGTAATCTCTCCAAAAAAAGATATGCAAATAGCCAGTAAGTATATGAAAAAATTCTCGATATCCTTAGTCATTAGGGAAATGTAAATAAAAACCACAAGGGGAAACAAATTCATCAACCTTGTAGGATACAAAACTAACACAAAAAAATCATTTGCTAACAATAAACAATTAAAAAAAAAGAAACAATTTCATTTATAATAGCATAGTGAAGAGAAAACTATTTAGAAATAAATTCAGCTAAGGAAAAGATCTGCACATTGAAAACTATGAAACATATCTGAAAGAAATTAAAAATATTTAAATAAATTCTTTTAAAAATCCCGCGTTCACAGATAGGAAGATTTAATATTGTTAAGATGACATAGTACCCAAATTGATCTACAATCCAATACAACCCCTGTCAAAATCCCAACCACGTTTTTTGCGGAAATAAACTCATTCCATCATTCATATGGAATCACAAGGGATCCTGAACAACTAAAACAATCTCAAAGAACAATGCTGGTACTTTGACTCCACACTTCCTGATTTCAAAACTTACTACAATTATACAGTGATCAAAACTGTGGTATAAGGACAAACATACAGACCAATGGAACAGAATAAAGAACCCAAAAATAAATCTTCAAATATATGGTCAAATATTTTTGACAAGGGTGCCAAGAACATTCAATGGGGTATGGACAGTCTTTCTAACAAATGGTCCTGAGAAAACTAGATACTTGTATGCAAAAGAATGAAGTCAGACACTTACTTTACACCATAAACAAAAATTAACTCAAAATGGATTAAGCACAACTAAATGTAAGAGCTAAAACTATTAAACTCTTAGAAGAAAACATAAAAAGTCTTTATGATGCAGGATTTGGCAATGATTTCTAGGGTATGACACCAAAAGCACAGGAAACAATAAAAAATAAATTAGACATTATCAAAATTAAAAACTTTTGTGCATCAAGGACACTATGAAAAGAGTTAAAACACAACCTCCAAAATGGGAGAGAATATATGCAAGTCATATATCTGATAAGAGCTTAACATTTAGAATATATAAAGAATTCCAACGACTAAATAAAAATAAACAAAGGACTTGATTTCTCCAAAGGTTCATAAATGACCAATAAGCTCATGATAACATGCTCGACATCACTAGTAATTAGGAAAATACAAATTAAAAACAAAATGAGATACAACTTCACTCCTATTAAGATAGCTATTATTTAAAAAATGGAAACTAGAAAGTGTTGGCTAGGACGTGGAGAAATTAGAACCCTGATGAGAATATAAAATTGTGCAGCTGCTATGTAAAGTAGTATGGTGGTTCCTCAGAAAGTTAAACATAGAATTCCCATACAATCCAACAATTCCACTTCTAGGTTATCTACCCAAAACAACTGAAAGCAGGGACTCAAACAGACACTTGTACACCCATGTCCATAGAAGTATTCTTCACAATAGCTAAAAGGTGGAAGCAACCTAAATGTCCATCAACAGAAAATGGATAAACAAAATGTACATATATAAAACAATATTATTTGCCCTTGAAAAGGAATGAAGTACTGACTCATGCTAAAAGATGAACCTTGACGAAATTACACTAAGTAAAAGAAGACAGATACAAGTGGCCACATATTTTATAATTCCATTTACATACGATGTCCAAAATAGGCCAATCTATTAAAACAGAGAGTAGATTAGTGGTTATACCAGAGGCTAGAAGAGTGTGGAATGGGTGGGGAATGACTGCTAGTGAGAAGGGGGTTTCTTTAGGGTGATGAAATGTTCTGAATTAAGACAGTGGTAATGGTTGTAAAACCTTGTAAATACACTAAAAACCACTGAACGGTATACTTTTAAATGGTGATTATATGGCATGTAAATTTATCTCAATAAAGCCCTTCCCCCTCTAAAAAAAGAAACCCTATGATGGATAACATAATTTTTCTGCTTTATGTCCCAATCAGTGTAAAATACAAAGTCAATTCTGTGGCCCACAAGGTACTACAAAATCTAGCCCCTGCCTCACATTCTTCTATGCCCCACCACCATAACACCACTGTTCACTCCCCAAGAGCCAATCCAGCCTCCTTGCTGTCCTCCAACATGCCAAACAAGTTCTTTCTTCAGGACCTTGGCACATGCTATGTCCTCTACCTGGAATGCTCTTCCCCAATATATATAAATAATATAAATATAAATACAAATACAAATATAAGCACATATATAAATGTATATGTAAACATATATAAACATATATATGTGTATATGTGTGTGTGTGTGTGTGTGTGTGTATATCTCAACATCACTCATTCTCTGCTCAAACGTCACCTTAATGAGAAAATTCCTGGACAACACAATTTAATTTTCAATGCTTGCCCCACAAAAATACATATCCTCCTATCTCTTATCTGGCTTTATTTTTCTTCATATTACACAATATCATAAAGACAAACATATTATGTTTTTGTTTGTCTGTCTCTCTTGAATGGAAACTCCATGAGAGCAGGAACTTTGCTTAAACACTACTGTATCTCCGGTATCTAGGATAGTGCCCGCACATAATTTAAGAATTGAATAAATATATTATGATGGATGCATGGATAGATGGATTAATTTGAACAAATACATGGAGGCAAAAAGACAAACAGAAATATAGTAACTTGTGTACCAAAAAAACACCTAGTAAATAATGGTGCCAAGACCCAAACCCAACTCTATCTGGCTCTTAAGCACAACCTCCACATTTTTATGCTATACTTCCATTTACCAATTTGAGCCATTGAAGGAATTACTTTTGGGTGAAAGAAACATAAACTTGTAATCCTAAGAAATTTTGCCCCCTTTAAGCTTTGATTCTATAGTATAATTTTACTTTTTTTTTCTTTAGGCGAGGCAACCCTTGGTTGACCTTGCAGATTGCAAAGAACTTGTCAGCTTACAATCCCTTATTATTATTATTTTTCCTTAAATTTTTTACATCTACCGCACCTGGTCTTCCTAGGTGGTCTCCCATCCAAGTACTAACCAGGCCCAATTCTGTTTAGCTTCCGAGATCAGATGGGATTGTGCTTGTTCAGGGTGGCCTGGCCGTAGACAAGTTCTGTCCATTTTAATGCAATCACCACATTACATGGAAAAGCATAACAATTGAGAGCCTACAAAATTACTGAACTTCATTTATTTTATATTATTCAGGTATTTTCAAAATTATGCTAATTAAATGAACCTGACTCTTTCTCAAAAGACAAGGACACCAAACTAGCTGCAAACACTAAATTTCTCTGTGCCCATTAAGTATATTAGAGAGAATGTGCCAACAGAAATGGGCCTTTATACCTGGAATGGGCATACAGCAGGATCTGTTCCTGCAAGAGCCATCTGGGACAGAAGCAAACAGGGATATTACTAACATCCCTCTCCTTCCGACAATGATTCAAATTACAATTATAATAACTTTTAAAACTTTTTAGACTAGGCTACAAGGACAAGAAACAACAGGGCAAATGGTAAGTCACTTGTTAGCATTGGTTTCTCCAAAATATCACAAACTTTTAAGCGTTAATTAAACATATTCCAACATCTTATGCTTTGTGGTTCTTATCTTCCTGGCTTCTTTACTGCAAATGCTAAGCCGTCCTTTGCCTTCTATCGCACACTCCCTACAAAGACTTGCCCAGGTCTACGCAGATTAGTACCACGGAACTTCGATTATTTGAAATGACTAAGCATAAAGATCAGATAAGCCAACTCCCTCATTTTACAATGATGCAATTCAGGTCCAGAAACAGTAGTACCTGCTGAAACCACACATGGCTTGTTAGTGGCAAAACGTAGATTAGTATCTATGTTTCCTGGCTTCCTTCCAGAATAAAACTTTTCTATTCCTCCAATATTAAAGATTAAAAGAAGTATTGTTTGCACTGAAGAACTTCTGGCTTACTTAACTACAAGTCCTGAATATAGAGGAATGTGTCTAATTGAATCTTATAACTTCAGAACTTAGAGCCCAACACATACAGTAGGTATTAATATGTATTTATTGACTGATTAATTGCTTAAATGTGAGTTACTTTATTTAAAAGTATTTATTTATTTCTGAACCTTATTAAATCTTTTAAGGCAGTTAGAGTAGGCCTAACTTTAGATACCACTGAAAAGAAATTCCTCTACTTTGAAACTAAAATGATCCAATAATTCCTCCAGTTTCAAATAAAAGTCATTTTCACAAGATATTCTTCCTTCTCCTCAGCAAACTCCATTCATTGGAGGCACACTTTCCTGAAAGAAGCTACCTGTCTCAGGCCTTAATTCATTTCACCTAATTTTAAGCAAACGCAAATCTCAGAGAACTTCCAAATAGAACAAAAACAAAAACAAAAGCCAGAAATAGTAGGAAGTGACCAAATATTTGCTGAACATGATGCTGAAAAGCCACTCCCTCTCAGTTATGTATACCTACCTACTCGGTGTATCACTCCATTAAGAGTCCTGGTAGTGCCCTTGCTCAGTTTTTAGAGACTCGGGACACTTGCAAACCTAGACCTGAGATCCACTATTAGAACTAGATTTAAAGAAGGAAGTGTGGCTCTTAAATAATAAAATGTATCCAAATTTAACCCAATATGTTTACAAGAATTCTAAAACTAACACACCTTAGAATAAAATTCTAAGAAGTGAAGCAATATCACATATATTAAGTGATCCTTCTAATAGCTCTAAGAAAAAGAAAAACATGTATCATGACCTTCATTTTACAGATAAGGCAACTGAGATTTAAGGAGATGAAGTGATTTGTCTATGTTTACAAAGCTAATTAAGTGACATAGCCAAGACTGAACCCTAGGAGTTTTCTGACTCATAACTCCTATCTCTCTATATCAAATCACAATGAGCTTTCATACACCAGACAAAGGGCTTTACAAAATTCTGACAGGACAACTTAACTACAAGAACGTTTTTACAAAACAAAAACCTAAAGTGGCAGTAATAGAATTATCATATGGTTCGTACATTTAAAAAAATGCATATGATATATAAAGCATACTTAATACATATAAACATGGCTGTGTCCTCAATTACATCTCATATGTTTCTATTAAAAAAGTTTCGAAGCCATTGTTTTATCACAGCCCTAGTCCATCCCAAACTTAGCTGCTGCCCTTGCCCCAACTTGTCAGAGAAGTTGACCTCTCCCTTACTTAGTACCACGTTATGGGACAGATGTAGATGTCAATAGTTTCAAATTTAACATTCTCAAAACCTTGAGTTTACTAAAACTGAGTAAATCACAAAATAAGACTGTGATAGGTATTTAAGTGGCAGCTTTTCCCAAACACTAGGCAAAACTGAGACAAAGAAAAGGATTGGGGGTGGGGAAGAGGGGGAGAGGGGAAAATGACCTAGCAAGAGAAGTTGACTAGCCTGCCCACTTCCCGGCCACGGTTGGAATTCACAGGAAAAGTACTCATAAATGGGATTCCTGGGAACAGTCCCCAGGAGATCATAATCATAAATCATGTGGTAATTATCATCTACTTACAAGCTGCCTCTTCTTGGAAGGCTCAACTCCTTCTGAAAAAAAAACATAAACACATGTTAGGCAGAAAAAAAGGCCCATCTGAGTCCTACAGGTCTACACTAAATGTCCTAGGAGATTTATACTATTATCTTAATAATGGCAAAGACTAAATATTTCTAAATGATAACCCTTTCCTTTGTCTCTCAAATTTTAGTGAAATAAAGGACAGTCAGGTTAAGTATCACCTCTATTCTTCCTTCCCAAAAGGAATGTCTTGCAACACTTTATCCACTAGATGGAACCATCTCACCAATGTAGATTCCAGGCACTTCTTGGACCAGCTGATGAATTGTAAAGGATTCATATCATTAGCACCAGGGATATAAAAGAAATACAATGAGATCTTTGTTTAAAATACAAAATATTTTAGACACATAAATATGTATAGAAAACAATATAACAAAGAGATGACTATATGTACCAGTGGTATGAGAAAGGACCCTTATAATAACAGTTGGGGTCCCTGTGACTTGCTTTTCAAATCTATCAAATCCCACCTCCCACTAATCCCCACTTAACAATTATTCTTAATTTTCTGTTTATCTTTTCCATATGTATATTATGTTTTATTGCATATTCAATAATTAGTAGTATTATTTTTAAATTATATATCATGGTTTCAAATTGTATATATTCATCTGCTGACATCAATCAACATAATTGGGAGATTCACTCGTGTGGATGTACAGTTGGCCATTGAGCAATGCAGGGGTTAAGGAGCATCGACCCTCCCAGGAAGTCGAAAATCCATGTATAACTTCTGATTCTCCCAAAACTTTACAGTTGTCCCTTGGTATGCACAGGGCATTAGTTCTAGGATTCTCTATAGATAACAAAATCCAAGGATGCTCAAGGCCCTCATATAAAATGGCATATAACAAGGCATACAGTTGGCCTTCCATATCCATACATTCCCAACTGTGAATGGAAAATACTGTTTTCTGTCTGTAGTTGGGTGAGTGTACAGAAGCAAAACTCAGGGATACAGAGGGTTGACTGTATATTGAAAAACATCCATGTATAAGTGGACCCTTGCAATTCAAATCCGTGTTGTTCGAGGATCAACTGTATTTCACTTTAGTTATTAATCTACAGTACAGTACAGCACAGTAGTCCAGTCTATAAATTTTTAAAAATATTTATGCACTCTCCAGTAAATGAAAACTTAATTTCCTTTCCACATTCTTCTTTTCCATCGAAACAGTGCTCCTATAAACATACTTATACTTATTGCCTCATGCACATGTATAAGAAGCTTCTTAGGCGTGTACTCTTTGATGTGGAACTGAGTCATTAAGTATCAGATGTTGCTCCCCAAAACAACTAAACCAATTTATCCTCCCCTCTAACACTTAAGAGTTCTTCTCAGATCTGTCTCCCAAACTCCTGATACTTGTAACCAACAGCCTACTCAATATCTCAAATCCAACATGCCCAAAACTGAACTCATTCTTTCCATTAAAAATGACTCCATCAAAGCCTTTACACATCTCAGATAATGGTAATTCTATTCTTCTGGTTGTTCAGAACAAAATCCTGGACGTCTGGACTCCATTGTTTTTCAAATACCCCACACCCCATCCATCAGAATTTTTAAGGGCTCTAACTTTAAAATACATCCAGAATACAACCATTATTGCACTATCTCCACAGACATATGCTTACAATACCTTAAACAAAAGCCTTAGATTTAGCCATGTTTTAAAAATTGGAATTGGGGGGAGGGGGCATTAATGTAATAGCATATACGTATTACATATTCTATAACATCCTCAACAAAAACTAGGGCAGCAACAAAATGCATTAAGATTTCTGTAGCAAAATGTATGATTGCCATAGTAGATGTGATTAAAAAAAACCTAGAGTCTCAGTTCAATTTTGTCACCAAAAAAGTTCAAGTTAGGTAAAGTTTTGCTGCTAAATAAGTTATGAAACACCCTCTAGGTATTTGATATTGCAATCTAAGCCACCGTGGTCCCTCCCTGGCATCTC
>NW_006441955.1:403456-410614 GCF_000325575.1 Pteropus alecto | reverse complement strand
ATTTCACTCAACAGAAAAAGTATTAATCCATATAAAGACCTAGTAGGGTAAACCATCACTTTGATGCAGCCAGACTGGACACTATTGTTTGCAAACACATAAGGTATTCTTTAGTCTTCAGGCCTTATCCTAATCTTTGCACTCTTCCTATAATGTTCTTCTTCCCCAAATATCTCCTTGGCTAACTCCTTAACAGCCTTCAAAATTCTTGGCTCAATTTTCACTTGAGTTCTTAATGAAGCCTACTACCTGAGAGCCATTTGTAATATTCTAATTTACTTTCCACCTCATCACTTTTTTACTCTGCTCATTTTCTTTTTTACTTATTACCAATACCCTTTTATCGCTTCTAATATAATATGTAAATTTATTATTTGTTATGTTTATTATTTTCTGCCTTCCTCCACTAGAATCTAAGCTTCCTGAGGGTAAAAATCTTAGTTTGTTTTACTTACTAATGCATCTCAACTTAAAACAATGATTGGCATGTAGTAAATGCTCAAAAAATATTTGTTCGACAAACTGTTTCACATATTCTCCAATACTTGGTATTGTTAAACTTTTTAATTTTTGCCAATCTAATGGCTCTGATCATATCACAGTATACTTTTAATTGTCATTTCCCATAATTACTAATGAAATTAAGCAGTGTTTCATGTTTACTGGCCATGAGGGTTTCCTCAACTGTGAACTGCTTATTTATATCCCTGACCCATTTTTATATTAGAGTGTCTGCCTTTGTACTTACTGAGTTATAGATGTCTACTTGATAATTATATAACTGGTTAATAATTATTTGTAGGTTATATTTATTGAAAATGTTCTCTCAGACTTATCTTTTTACTTTTTTTAAATGGAATTACAAAAGAACTTAATTTTTATATAGTCAAATTTATCAATCTTTCCTTTATATTCTGACCTATTTTTATACATAAGAAATACATCCCTGACACATAAAAACATAGATATATTTTCTTACATTTTCTACTAAAAGAATTTTAGGTTTACTTTTCATACTAAGTTTGTTAATGTACTTGGAATTTATTTTTGAATATATATAGAGTTAGGAACCCATTACATTTTTTTCCTCTATGGATGATCAATTATCCCAGTCCATTTATTAAATGATATGCAACATCAGTTCTGTCATATATTAAATTTCCATATGTGCAGGCAGGGGTGTCTTTCTTGACTCTCTTTTCTGTGGCACTGTACTGTCAATCCCTGTGCCTCACATTGTTTAACTAATAAAGCTTGACAATAAATCTTGATATTTGTAAGGCAAATTCACCCACATTGTTATTATTCTGAAAAATTATGGGAGATATTCTTGGGGCTATGCTCTTCCATATAAATTTTAGAATCAACTTAAATAAAAAGTTTGACATTGTACTCAATCTAGAGTTGATATGAGGATAACAGACATAGTTACAGTACAGACAAGGGCTATATAAGAAACATGGTACATCTCTCCATTTATTTAGGTCTTTCTTATATGTCTTAATAAATTTTGTTACTTTTTCATATAAAGATTATACAAATCATTTGTTAGATTTATTCCTAGACAGCTTATATTTTCTTGTTGCTATTACAATGTATTTCTTAAAGTCATATTTACCAAGAATTGTATTTCATTACACCAGTAACATCATTTTCCTTCCAATATATTATGAAATTTTTTCAAACACAGAAAAGTTTAAAGACTTGTACAGCAAACATCCATATACCCACAACCTAGATTGTATAGCTGTGAACATTTTACAATATTTGCTTTATGACATACTTAACCATCTATCCATCCATGTTTTTTAAATATATCTTAAAGTAGACTGCAGACATCAGTACACATGTCAATATGTATATCATTAACCAGAAGTCAGTATTTGTTTACAATTATTTCTTTTTTTGGTGAATTTACAAATACAACTATAAATATAGTTAGGTGTGCCAACTGATAAGTTTGATAAATGTGCACATTCAGGTAATCCAAATTCCTATTAAAATACAGAATATGTCCATCAATCCAGAAAGTTCCATTGTGTCCTTTCTAGGTAAATCCCCAACAAACCACTATTCCCTCACCCCAAGCAAATACCATTCTCATTTTTTTCACCATAAATTAATTGTGCCTCAGAACTTTGTATGAATGGAACTTTTTATATAAGTATGAACCTTTTATATAAGCCTTCTTTCACTCAGCATAATGTTTTAGAAATTTTTCCGTGTTGTTGTATATAATGGTAGCAATATGCGATCATATGAATATACCAAAGTTTATTTATCTTTTCTCCTACTAATGAACATTTGGGTTATTTCAAGTTTTTAAGTATTAACATTCCTGTATAAATCCTTTAATAGACCTGTGTTTCTTTTGTCTTAGATAAATATCTAAGAGTGGAATTGCTTGGTTATGGGATGGGTATATGTTTAGTTTTGTAAGAAACTACCAGATCTTTTTCTAAAGTAATTATACCATGGTACATTCCCATTAACCATGTGTGATAGTTTCAATTGCTCCACATTCCAGCTAATAAAATGCTACACTCACTAATAATGTAAGAATTGCCCTAATTCATGCCAAAAATTCCAACTGTTCTATATTCACACCAATATATGACATTAGTATTTTAAACTTTAGCCAGTCTAGTGAGTGTGTAGTGGTATCTCGTTTTGGTTTAATTTGCAATATTCTGATGACTGATGATGTTGACTATCTTTTCATGTGTTTACCAGCCATGTACATATTCTTTAATGAAGTATTTAAAAATATTTTGTCTTTTTATAACTAGGCTATTTATCTTTTCATTATTGAGTTGTGAAAGTTTGTCATATATTCTAGATACAAGTCCTTTGACAGATACGTTTGATGAATATTTTCTCCAACTCAGTGGCTTGCCAGATAGAGTTATAAGTGGTGTCTTTTGATGAGTAAAAGTTTTCAATTTTGATAAAGGTCAATTTGTCAATATGTTTAATGGTGAACACTTTCAGTATTTTTAGCTAAGAAACCTCTACCCATGCCAAGGACACAAAAATATTTTCCTATATTTTATTTCTAGATGCTTTACCATTTTAGCCTTTATGTTCAGGTCTATAATCCATAAGAAATAATTTTGGGGTCATATGAAAGATAGAGTTATAGTTCATTTCTTTCACATGGATATATCCACTTACTCCAGCATCATTTATTGAAAATAGTATCTTTTCCTCAACAGATTGCTTTGTTGAGAATCAAATCATAATAGAATGGGCTCTTTCTGGGCTCTCTACTTCACTCTATTGATCTGTTTTTCTACCCTAAGGCAGCACCATACTTTCTTAATTCTGTAGCTTAATATTAGATATTGAAGTAAGATCATGTAGCCTTTTAACTTTCTTCTTCTTTTTGAAGATTGTTTTAGATATTATAAATTCTTTGCATTTCCATAAAATTTTAGAATTAGATTATTATTAACTTCTACCAAAAAAGCCTGCAAGGCTTAGAGACCAATTTGGAAAGAAATGATATCTTAATATTTAGTTTTCCAATCTATGAACATCGTGTTGCTCCATTTACTTAGCTCTTCTTTAATTACTCTAAGCAATATTTTACAGATTTCAGAAAAAAGATCGTACACTTATTTTATTAATCTTATCTCTAAGTAGATATTTTTGAAGTTATCATAAATAAAAATTTTTATGTCATTTTCCAATTGATTGTCCTTAAAGTTCTGCCTAGGAACCCTCCTCTCCAAATACATTTTTCAGATAACTCCCAAATTTCTATGCCCATCCCAGATTTCTCTCCTGAGCTCTACAGTTACATATACAACTACTTTGTCCTTAACATGTCTAAAAACTCAATATATCTTCTACTCATTCATATTCCTCCTTTGTTTTTCATTTCAGTGATGGTACTGCCAAATCTAGAGTTATTCTTGATTCTTCATTATCACCCTACAGAACCAATTATTCATCAAGCCCTGCCAATTTTACCTGAAAAATATCTATCTTCAGTCTGTCAATTTTGCTTTATCTCCACTGCCATGTCACCTAAGTCTAAGCCAATATCATCCTACAATATCTTCCTAATTGGTCCCCCTTTAATTTAGCTTTGTTCTCCTTAATTCTTAATGTTGAATTAATGTAAATATCATGTAATTAATATCTGCTTTCTAGGTGACACTATATGAATTTAATAAAACAAATACTGTGTAGTCTAAAATATCTTTAAACAATACAAAACTAACTGGGTCATTCTTCTTCTTAAAAATCAATGAGGAGGATTTCAAAAACATGGTAGAGTGATAGATGTTCCCAGATCTCTCCCCTTGAAACAACAATAAGCTGGACATCTAAAACTCAACAAAAAACACCCAAACTGCACACCAGCATGTCTGAGCGTGGGATCTGCACATAAGAGCTACCACAGGTCAGAACCCCGGGTGTCAAGCAGTGGACTGGGAAAAATATAAAGAAGCTGCCTCTTGCAGCCTCCAGAGCTCCCTGCATGAGGAGAGGTAGGGCAGAAGGAACGGCAATTCCCTGAAAAACTTTGCCTGAAAAAGCTGTGAGCTCCCTGTGGCAGGCAGCAGGGCCTAGTCATCAGGGAAGAAAGCAGAGAAGCCGACAGCAGAGAAACAACAGTTGATTTTAACCAGCCATGGTTGTAAAACCGAGGCTGACCTGCAACCCCCCACTCCCCAACATTCCCCCATACCCTCTGAGACCAATCACCGTGGAGCCCCAGGGGCTCTGAGCAAATACTACCAAAACTGTTGCTAGCACTGACAGGGACTGACACTGAGAGTAGCGAGTGTGCTTAAATATCTATAAGAAAATAAAAAGGCATTTTTAAGGCTTTATATAAAGCAGGGATCCAAGAGGCTTAGATACCACCTACTGGTAATCAAAAGAAAAGCGCCTGCTTTGCAGCAGGCTAAAGAGAAACTTTTATATAATAAATCTTCTTTCTGGAAAAAAAGCAGAATACATTTCCATTAATGCCCAGGTGGAGAAATAGTCCATGAAACACCATGAACAACTAAAGTGACAAGACAGCTCAGAAAGAAAGAGAAAACTCTCCAGAAAATAAGCTTACAGACATAGAAACAAGCAACTTAAATAACAGAGAATTCAGGATGATACTTCTGAAAAAACTCAGTGAGATCCGAAACGAGTCATATCAACTATTTCAGGAAATGAAAAAACACCTAGATGAGCAGAGCAAGGAGACTGAAACCCTCGAAAAGAACCAAATAAAACTTCTGGAGTTGAAGAACACACTGCGAGAGGTGAAAAAATGAAATAGCAAACTTGAGAAATAGAGTCAATCAAATGGAGGAAAGGATCAGTGATAGCAAAGACAGAAATCTAGAAATAAATCAAAAAGAAGAGAGAAAATGAAGAATGAAAAATAATGAAAGAGAAAATGAAGAATGAAAAATAATGAAAGAGAAATTCAAGAACTAGCTAATACCATCAGAAGAGGAAGTATAAGAATAATGGGTATTATCGAAGGCAAGAAAAAGGAGCAGGGACTAAGAAGTATTTTCAGACAAATAGTATACGAAAATTTCCCAAATCTAAGGAATGAGCTGGAGCTTGGAACTCAAGAAGTGAACAGAACACTCAATTATCTTAGCCCAAAAAGGCCTTCACAAGACACAATGTATTAAAATTATCAAAAATCAAGGACAAAGACAGAATTCTTAGGGCAGCCAGAGAGAAGAAAATGGTAACTTATAAAGGTAAACCCATTAGGTTATCCTTGGACTTATCAGTGCAAACCTTACAAGCCAAAAAGGAATGGAATCGAATATTTAAACTATTAAGTGAAAGGAACTACCAGCCTACAATAATATATCCAAATAAGCTCTCCTTTAGATATGAAAGAGAAATAAAGACCTTTCCAGACATACAAAAATTGAAGGAATTCTCCACTACAAGGTCTGTACTACAGGAAATACTGAAAGGGGTCAGCTCACCTAAAACAAAATGACAAAAAATAAGAAGAAGAAGAAGAAGAATAAAAAACACGTCATTAAGGGTAAAGTGACTATCAGGCAAATAGAAGCAGAGGAGTGCAACCCTTACTAAGAACATGGCATTATAAGCTTAAATAATAAGAAGAGAATTGCTATAGCAAGATAGTAATGAACATTCAGCATACATAGGAACAAATTGAGATAACAATGACTAAAAAGGGGGAATTCAAAGATCCAAGTTTGCAAAAGGGAATGGAGATAAGTCACATGCAGAAGAAAATAGACGATTATATATACATATCCATCCTTTATATATTCATAATGGTAACCACACACAGAAGATTCAGAACTGAAGTACATTACATAAAACAAGAAGAACCAGAGAGAAAACCCACAAAAGCCAACCAAAATAAAGAAAACAGAAAAACAAGGACAAGGAAGAAATGGAAACACTGAACTACCAGAAAGCAAAAGATAAAATGGCTATGAGAAGATCTCATATTTCGATAATCGCCCTAAACGTAAATGGACTGAACCCACCAATCAACAGGCACAGAGTTGCAGATTGGATCAAAAAACAAAACCCAACCATATGCTGCCTCCAGGAGACACATCTCAGTTCCAAAGACAAATATAGACTCAAAGTGAAAGGGTGGAAAATGATATTCAAGCAAATAGCATTCAGAGAAAAGCAGGAGTAGCGATACTAATAGCAGATGAAATAGACTTCAAAAAAAAAAAAGGTAAAGAAAATACTTAGGGACAATTCACAATGATAAAGGGAATCATGCACCAAGAAGACATAACACTTATTAGTATCTATGCTCTCAATCAGGGAGCTCTGAAATATGGAAAGCAATTACTAACAGAACTAAAGGGAGAAACAGATCAAAACACTATCGTAGTAGGGGACGTAAATGCCCCATGTTGGTTATGGTCAGATCATCCAAACAGAAAATCAATATGGAAATAACATCCTTAAATGACACAGTAGACCGAATGGACATAATTGACATTTGCAGAGCCTTCCATCCCAAAACACTGCTTAGACATTCTTCTCTAGAGCACATGGAACGTTCTCAAGAACCGACCACATACTGGGACACAGAGATAGCCTCAACAAATATAAGAGGGTTGAAATCATACCAACCATATTCTCTGATCATAATGCTTTGAAACTAGAGATCAACTG